>NC_056727.1:1081384655-1081707155 GCF_019279795.1 Protopterus annectens | reverse complement strand
GATTGATTGACCTGGGTAAAGAAGTTTGTTAATGCTAGTCCAAAATTTTTGTGGTGCTTGTGGTAGGTTTGCTGTGTTTGAAAGTAAAAGTTATTTTTGTCTAATAGGATGGCTTTTTTTGTGTTATTTCTATGTTGTTTAAAGGTTTGGTTCAGAAGTAATTTTAGTAGAGCGCCATTTAGCCCAGGATTTATTTCCAAGACGGATTTTTTGCCTAGTATTATTGGTGAGCCAAGGTGCCGGTTTAGTTTTATTTCTAACTGAACGTGATGGGGCGTGTTGATTTAGGATTGCTAGGAATATTGTATTGAAGTATTCTATGACTTCATTAAGTGGAAGAGATTTTAATGGTGACCAGTTATACTGTTTAAGTTCAGTTTGGAAAAGTTCTTGATTAAAGTGCTTTTTTGTGTGTATTGTTCTATAGGAGAAAGGGAAAGTTAGGTTGGTCTTATGTCTGATAATATAGGTTAGTGAATGGTCACTGAGATCATCTGGGAGGGTACCTGCTTTATACATTTGATGAGGACTATTAGTAAGTATCCAGTCCAAGGTACTTTCTTTGTTGTTGTATGTATCTCAAGAGATTCCCAAAGTAAGCAGTAATTCTGAGTGCTACCTTTTTAAGTGAAAGGATGGAATAATCTGAAGATGAAGAAGTCATAAAATGCTATCTTCTGTGGAATGCAGAATGCACCATAGGAAAGGGAAAGCTTAGCCATTTAAGGATAGGAAAAAAATGGTTTACTATTGTATTTGCGAAACTGCATTGGTTGGAAAAGGGTTAGTCAAAAGGCAGTTTTCCAGGTGGCAATATGCCAAACCAGATAACATCTGATACACTACAGCAAATGGGTAGTGTACTTTGATTGTCTGAGTTCGGACTTGTGAGTGGACACAGCGGTTCAGTGAGGAACAGGGAATTAACCCTTTTCCTCACTGTAGTGTGATCTCGAAGATATATAATTTGCAGGGGGTGTGGGGGTGCAGGGGGGCTTGCCCCCCTTGCAAAATAGTGAAGTAAATGTACTATTCACTGTAGAGTGTAACGGTATACTAGGATGCATAGCATGGGTGATTAATGTCACCTCCTGCTATGTTAAATACATCAAACTACGGGAGTTGATGTATTCAGTTTCGACGTGGACACCTTTTCAATGGTATGTATTCGGCATTGTGGGTCGACATTGTGACTGGTCAATCAATGCAGTTTCGCAAATACAATAGTAAACTGAAAAAATTACCTTTTAAATTAAATCTAAACTTACTCCCAGGGTTAACCTAAAAGCTGAAAGTAAACTAAGTAATTTTCAATAAAGAAAGAGTAACAAGTGCGGTACTAGAGGACTCTGGCATATACCCAGCTAAGTCAATATTTTCTCTGACATCACAACACAATTTGATGTTTGGAGGAAACAATGTAGTGTTTGATAGCCAAGAAGATGATTTGAAACAGAATGGGTACTCAAGAAGGCACAAACGAAAAAAAAAAAAAAAAACATTAGGAAAAAGGAACAACCTAAACTAAGCTTAGCCACAGGATTTGTTCCTGAATTATGGTGTACTGCAACAGTGATGCCCCTCACCAAGTGTGGCACTACCACTAATCCCAGGTATTATAGACCCATCAGCCTTAATTTCCAAATGTGCAGAGTTATGGACCATATCATAACACAGTTTATCAATTATGATATCAACAATTTCATTAGGCTAGAACCCTCAACAGTTAGGCTTCAAAAGGAGATCCTACCTATTAAGGAAGATAGTTGGTGTGCTGGAAATGGGATCAAATTAAATATGTAAAAGTGTGGTATTGTTTCTCTTGCAAACAACCCCTGCCTTCAACATTAATATAGACAGTGCTTCACTGCTAAACAAAAAGTTGTCAGGGACCTGGGTTCTACAAGCCCCTCTCCTTCAATCATCACATGGCAACTGTGGTCATAAAACCTCTTATTAGCACAACTAATAGCTATCCAGACCTGAAGAACTCATTGTTCTCTTGTATTCAGTACAAATGTAAGAAATGATAGAGTGCAATACACTCTTTGGGATTTACCTCACTCAACATATCAAACAACTAGAAAAGTCCCAGAAGTTCATAACCAAGAAGATACCAAGCTTAAAGACTGAGCTATCAACAGATGCTAGAAGCTCTATTCATGCAGTCAAAATCTTACAGACTCTTGAGGAGTGATCTGTGTCTTGTCTACTGAGCCATTAGAGACCCAGTTGTCCTTAATCTCCTATATATGCACAAGTCTAATAGGTTAGCAGACATCAGACTCAGGGACCTAAACCTTCATCAGCAGATAAACAGAATGAAGGAGAGAGATAGATAGAGAGTGAGAGTGAGTGAAAGAGTGAGAGAGAGAGATAGATAGATAGAGAGAGAGAGCGAGTGAGTGAGTGACCTTTATTACACATCACCTCCCCATCTCTGGAATAAGTTGCCCCTGCTGGTTTAACAGTGTGATACATTATCATCCTTCAAACAGAACCATGATGACTGGATGGGTACTCAAAATTGCACTCCTAGACCTACTGGTCTAGCACTCCTTTAGATAGGGTTTACGGCATAAGGCTGGGTTTCGGCAAGATGTTGATGGCTGCAACAGTAAATTGCCTTGAAACCCCTATGAATCCTATGAAAAATGTACAAGTGTGAGTAAGTGTGTAAAAATAATCATCACAAATATGGACACTTACACACACATACATATATATATATATATATATATATATATATATATATATATATATACATATATATATATATATACATACACAGTCACATATACAAACATACACACACACACACACACACACACACACACACACACACACACACACACACACACACACACACACACTTGCCTAGCCATATCAATGGGTGTTTAACTGTGATCAAACAGATTTAAGCCACTTTTATCCCTAGATCGCTTCCCAAGCCATCAAGTGCTGTCATTTTATTGACTGTATACAATGTAAGAGTGAATGTAATAAAAAAACAGCCAAAGTAATAAATTCTAACTTGTTTCACACAAAAGCAAATTAGATCTGTATTAAAATGCTAATCTTTCAAGACTGCTCATGTTTTCAATGTATGTCTATTTAGCCAGTGCAAATCAGATGTGGGAGAATCCTAGAGAAGAGGCCATACACTGACTAATCAGTCTGTGTACAGATAACAGTCATCATCACTTCCTGGTAAGTAATCCACGATTAACTTAATTTTCTAGGAATGTTCCCACCTGTTTGACCAACCTACCCTGAAATATTCAGTTTGCCTCAGAAGCAATTAAATTAATTCTCACGTCTGCAGGTTTCTTACAAATTAAAACACAAAGCCAATTTATCTTGCTGTGGAGTGTCCTAGTGAGTTAAAGGAAAACTCCACCTTAGAACTCAAAAAACATATTTTTTTTCATTGTATCTTTGTTTTTGAGCTATTTTAATGCCTCAAAATCTCTCCAAATGCTTCTTTTACAATTTGAATGTGTTTCTCTCAAAATGGCGGATGATGGGGCCTGCCCTGGTAATTTGATCTTATTTTCTTGCTTTCCTTTCTTCTTCCCAGAATACATTTCAAGTCCTCTTTATATGACTCATGCCAGACATAAGGAAGTGGTGCTGTTTTCTCATGCCATTAAAATATAACGTCAGGACTGTGAAGCATTGTCATCTAAACACACCTTCTGTAAAAGAGCTGTTTCTCTGTTTACGTGCTGAGCCTAATTTATCTCTCTGCCAGAGCTTGTTCTACGCTATAAATAGCTGTTAGCTACTGGCAGCAAAAGAAAGCATATAAAAAGTTTAAGTTAGAGTCGTCTTTTGTAGTCCTAACAAACTTGATAAACCCTCCCCCATACTCTTATGCTGAGGTGCGAAAACTCTCACTGCAGTAAATGATTCCTTGCTGTATATTTACAAGTGACAAGTAGTAGGACTCTAAACTTAGTCTGTCTGCTACTTCCCAATGCCTTCAGTGGGAGGAGTTTTCTCTCTCATGAATGATGCAGACTTAAAATGTGCTTTACTAGTTCCTCTATTTCTGTCATGTTTCCCCTCCTTTTTTTCTATTTCATATGTATTTACACTTTGGTAACCAGGAAAGTGAACTGGTTCCAGGATCCTTTTCAGCCACAACATAAACTACACTGGCAAAGATAATAACAGTTATTAAATGCACTTATCAATACAAATAAAGAAAAAAATACTGACAGAAAGACTGACCAAGACTGCATGTGGAACACATAGCCAGTGTGTGACCAAGTACATCATTGAGCAACATTTACTAGAATGTATACATTAAAAAAGCTTAATTATACTATGTTTATTATAAATTCATTGTATGCACAAACATTACATATACACACACACACACACACACACACACACACACACACACACACACACACACACACACACAAAGTGTATGTGTGTATGCATGTGTTTCTGTATATGTGTATATATATAAAGTACATGTGTACAAAAGCATGTTTGTGTGTATGCATTTAAACACAGTTAAGTACTTCTGATTTCCGGGCGGCCACGGTGGTGCAGCGGTTAGTGTTGTCGCCTCACAGCAAGAGGTTCTCCGGTTCGATTCTCAGCTGGGGTACCTTCTGTGCGGAGTCTGCATGTCCTCCCTGTGGTCGCGTGGGTTTCCTCCCAGATCCCAAAGACATGCAGTAGGTGGATTGGACACTCTAAATTGGCCCTAGGTGTGAGTGTGTGCGTGTGTATGCCTTCTGTGGAAGGTTGGGCGCCAGGCTGGCAACTCGACATCGTAAAACTTCACTGTCAATCATGAGCGGACAGATGATCCGCTGTGGCGACCCCTAACCGGGAAAAGCTGAAAGAAGATGAAGAAGTGTTCTTAATGCAAGTGCACATAGTAAATATATGTTAAAGTAAATTCAGCTGTATATTATGGTTGCTCTCTGACAATGCAAGGACTGACTCAACGTCAGTGGGAATCTCTTACAATGGATCTGCATGTACCAGATATCCATCCCTCTCTGGAAGGATGTCACACAAAGCATAAAAGACCTTTTTATGAACAGTATCAGTGCATCTAGTTGATAGGGTTGCCACCTGACTCTCTTTCTGCAGTTCTGGCCTGTGTGTGTGGGGGGGGGGGCTTGAAAATGGTAAATGCATTTATACTTTACAAGAAAAAACATTTTCTGACTTTTCTCTAAATGTCACAGAAAAGTACAGTTTTGTACCTACCATAAATGTAGATGTCCGATAGGTATGCATCTGCAGTCCTAACATATGGGTTGTCCTGCCTCAGGCAGCCCTTCGGTCGGCCGGATTCCAAAGTCTGGGTCTGGCCTCGGCTGATGTCGCACTTCACCCGACGTCATAGCTGCTGTTTATAGGGTATAAAGGCATCAGCCGACGCCATTTTCCTCAGTGTTTCTTGCCCCAGATGCCAGGTGCCCTCTAGGAAGGCTAAATTTGGATAAATGCAAATAATTCCAAACAGTAGAGAGCAAACAATATAAGAATATATATACATATATACAAACAAATACACCATAATAGATTCCCCCAGCTAGCTAAAAGAGGGGTAAATACCCTAGGAATACCACAGAGGGGAAGAAGGGTGGGTAATCCTGTCTGCAGATGCATACCTATCGGACATCTACATTTATGGTAGGTACAAAACTGTACTATGTCCTTCAAGGATGCATCTGCAGTCCTAACATATGGGTAGAATACCATAGCCAAACTGGTCGAGGAGGCACTAAGATAAAGATGGTGTAGTTAAGATCCCTTGCAAAACAGCAGTTGCAAAACCTGCTCAGGATCTAGAATATAAGGGAAGATTATAATGCTTGGCAAATGTATGCACGGAGCTCCAAGTAGCAGCTTCTAAAATGTCTTTTGTGGCCACTCCTCGTAGGAAAGCTGTAGTGGTGGCTGTAGCTCTTGTGGAATGAGGTCTGATATTTTCAGGACTTGTCTTTCCATGAAAAGAGTAGCAAAATCGAATGCAATTTCCTATCCATTTTGAGATTGTCTGTTTTGAAATTGCTTTTCCTTGCATTCCTGTTGCATATGCTACCAGAAGCTGGTCAGTTTTTCTGCTGGTCTTAGTTCTGTCCAGATAGTAGCGTAATTGTCTGTGCACATCCAAGGTATGTAGTAGTCTTTCCCCCCTGTTCTGTGGGTTGGGGAAGAATGTAGGTAAATGAATCGCTTGGTTCAATGATACTCTGGAGACCACTTTTGGCATAAAGGTAGGGTTAGTTCTCAGAGAGACTCTGTCCTGATGGAAGATAAGGAAGGGTTGTACTGCCATTAATGCCTGTAACTCAGATACCCTTCTTGCTGAAGTGATTGCTAGCAGGAAAGCAGTTTTCCAAGACAAGAACTGTAATTCTGCTGTTGCTGCTGGTTCAAAAGGAGGAAGTGTTAACTTTTCCAGCACAAAGTTGAGATCCCATGTAGGTAAAGGTGGTTTCCTTGGAGGTTTTACATTTTAATTCCTCTCAAGAACTGCCTGAGTAGAGGATGAGAGAAGACAGGAGGATCCATATTGTATTCTGCTGAAATTGCTGATGCATGAATCTTAATGGAGGAGTAAGACAGGCCATTGTGGAACAGTTCTGCTAAATATTCCAGGATGTGTGCTATGTTTACCAATGAGACATTTTCTCCCTTTGCTGCACTCCAAATGAGGTATCTTTTCCACTTGGCTGAATAAGTCTTCCTTGTGGAAGGTCTGCGTGCCTCCAGGATAATGTCCTTAACCCTCTGGGATAAACCTGGGTTATTTCGTTTTATGCAATATTCCAAGCAGCTAGCTGCAGTGTTTTCAAGTTTGGATGTAGGATCTTGTAGTTGTCCTGTGTTAGAAGTAAGGGACATAGAGGTAGAGGCCATGCGTGTGTCCGAGACATGCTTCTCAGTAGCGGGTACCAATGTTGCCTCGGCCAGTCTGGAGCTATCAGGATTACCCTTGGCTGATCCTCTCTGATCTTCAGTAGTACTTTGTACATCAAGGGAAGAGGTGGAAATGCATATGCTGTCAGGTTTTTCCAGCTGAAGGAAAGGGAGTCCACCCTCCAAGCAAGTGGGTGGTATGCTCTTGTGCAGAATTTCTTCAATTGGTGGTTGTGTGGGGAGGCGAACAGGTCTATCTCTGGTAGTCCCCATTTCTTTGTTATGGTTTTGAAGATATCTGGATGCAGCATCCATTCGTGAGCATCCGTGGTAGTTCTGCTTAAGGTGTCTGCTAGAGAATTTTCTTTTCCTGGTACAAATCTGGCCTGAAGTTGAATGTTGAGATTCAGGGCCACATTCCACAGGTCCATCACCATCCGGCATAGAGGATATGAATGTGTACCTCCCTGTTTGTTGATGTACCACATGACTGTGGTATTGTCGGTCCTTATCAGTAGATGACCCTGTTGAAGGAGTGGTCTGAATGCCTGGATCGCATGTTTCACTGCCAGCATCTCCTTTAGATTTATGTGTAGATTCAGCTGGTCTTGGGTCCATAGGCCTTGAATACACTTGTCCACCATGTGTGCCCCCCATCCTAGGTTTGAGGCGTCCGTGGTGATGGTCTGGCTTGGATGAGGTTTGTGGAAAGGCAAGCCTCTGTTCCACTGACAGGCCTGAGCCCACCACAGGAATTCTTGCTTCAAGCATTGAATTATTGGAATCTGGGCTTCTAGACTGTGCTTGTGTTGAGACCATACATTCCTTAGGTACCATTGTAGCTTTCTCATATGCAGCCTGGCATGTGGAACCAGTATTATGCATGATGCCATGTAGCCCAGGGCTTGCAGGATTTTCCTTGCAGTAAGCCGAGTTTGTGTTGTTAATGTCATGAAGTAGGCTAGTAGTTGCTTTTGTTTTTCTTCTGTGAGAAAAGCCATCTGACTTGATGTATCCAGTTCTGCACCCAAGAATGTTATCCTTTGGGATGGTACTAGTCTTGACTTTTGCATGTTGACTGTGTATCCCAAGGCTTGCAACAGTTGTATGACATTTTCCAAATCTTTTGTTAATTTTGCCTTGTTGTCCGCTTGTATTAGGCAGTCGTCCAGGTATGGGTAAATTTGAATTCCCTGAAGCTTGCAATGAGCAATTACTGATGCCAGGCATTTCGTGAATACTCTGGGCGCAGTAGATAAGCCAAAAGGCAATGCTGAGAATTGATAATGCTCTGATCCTGCAAGAAATCTGAGGTGTCTTCTGCAATCTGGTCGTATAGGGACGTGCAGGTATGCCTCCTTGAGATCTAGAGTCACCAGCCAAAACTCCTTGCCCAGCATGGGAAGAAGCTGCTGGAGGGTCAGCATTTTGAATTTTGGAACAATGAGGTATGTGTTCAGTGCGGACAAGTCTAGAATAGGTCTCCATTGATTTTCTTTTCTCGGTACAAGGAAAAGCCTGGAGTAAAATCCTTGGCCTTGTTCCATAGGTGGTACCTCTTCTATAGCTCTCATCCTTAGTAAGTTGTTGACTTGTCTTAGAGCGTCTGTTTTTTGGCTTGGTGGTAGGTTTGGCATTCCTCTCTTTTTTGGTAAAGTGTGGAAGTGAAACCTGTAGCCCTTGTCTATTGTTTGTAAAGTCCATTTGTCTCCTGTAATGTAATGCCAGTTGTCGGAGAATAAGGCTAGCTTTCCACCCAAGGGTGCTTCCAGTTGTTCCTTGGTAGGCGGAACTAGAGCCAAGTCATTGTGTCTGCCCTGTGGAAGTGGTTGTAGTTGAATCTGTGGCGGTATTTCTCTGGTTGGTAGGTTGCCACTGACGCCCCCTGTAGGCACCCCTAGATTGACCTCTGCCTCTGGGGCGTCTATTTCTGCCTCTCTGCGCTCTGGAGTTGTCTGGAAAGGACCAATTCTTCGAAGGCCAATTTCGGCTAAACCTCGGAGGTTGGACCTGTAAGAAATCCTTGACTGCTTGGACAGATTTTGCTTTTTCTTCCACCTTCTTTAGAACCTCCTGTGCAGGGGAGCCAAACAAACTTTGTTTCTCCATGGGAGCATCTAGAAGTTTTGACTTAACATGGTCTGGTAAGGATTGTTCTTTTAACCAGGCATGCCTTCGAATCACTGTTCCAGTCATAGCTGATCTAAAGGAAGCCTCCAGTGCATCATAGCCACATTTTAAGGAATGGTTACTGACCTGCTGAGAGTTATGTACCAAATCCTGAAGGGACTTGCGATCTAAAGGTTCAGGAGAAGACAGTTTTTTGTTTATCTGGTCTAACAAAAATTCCTGGTACTGAATCATGTGAAATTGACAGTTCAAGGCCGAAAGAGTAGCAGAAGTATAAACCTTTTTACCCCATCTCTCTAATGCTCTAGATTCCCTTTCAGAGGGAAGAGGGTTTTTGGCAGAGGCAGCTGCCACACCTTTAGGGCCCTGTGAAATGGTTTCAGGGTCTGCAACAGGAGCCTTATACAAATGGTAATGTGTGTCCGGGACCCTGTAATATCTGTCTGGTTTGGCAGGGGCCGGAGGAAGAGAATCAGGGGCAGTACAGGCATCATTATATGCATCATCAACAACTGTTAGTACTGGCGGAATGGCTAAAGGCCTATGCTGTGGTAAGTGTAAAAAGGTCCTAAGCCTTTTCCTTGAATCTGAAAAATCCTGGCCCTGCCATTGAAAATGTTCCCTCATAGCATGCAAAGTTTCCCCAAAGGAAAATTCTTCAGGAGGAGAAGCAGAAGGAATGGAGTCTTCTGCATCAGAATCCTCATAAGGAGAATATGGGCCTTCATGAGGGTCTGAAATGTCTGAGTCATCCGAGGAGTAATCTGTAGAGACAGGTTCCGGGGTTCAGTCCTAGGCCTCTTGTCTGGAGGGGCTGAGAGGCCCTGTCTGGGTGAGGTTGGGATCCCCTGATCAAAGAAATGAGATCCTCAGCCAGGCTGAGCATTTGGGAACTAGAGGTAGGCCTATGAGAAGGAGTTTTAGCAGGTAAGGCCTTAGAAGATTTAGCTGCTTTAGCCCTGGCAAAAGCCTTGATAGACATAGAAGCAGGGGGTCTAGCAGCCCCACGTGCAGGGGTAGATATGTCTAAAGGAATAGTGCCTGACAAATCCTGGGTGCCTGCTTCTGTAGCAGTAAATTCAGTAGCAGATTCAGCCATGCTCTGTGAGGCCTCGGTTATCGGAGGCATGCTTTCGGCCGAAGGAAGAACCGGGGGATCAGTTTCAGCCGAAACCGAGACATTCGCGGTTGGCCTAACCGTGGTTTCAGCCGAAACCGCGGGCCGCGAGTGTCGGTCCTTTTCTTTGCGCTTTTTAGCTAAATGAGTAGTCGGAGTCTCCGACGGCATTTTGTATGCAAAAGCGGGACCAAAAAACTCCTCTGCAAACTCCGACCGACGTCTAAGTGTCCGTCGGTTGAAGGAAGCACAGGCTAGACAAGCTGATACGTCGTGGTCTGGGCCTAAGCAAGGAAGGCAGTAAGAGTGGAAATCCTTATGAGGTATTTGTTTCCCACAAGTTAAACAATTATTTACTTTGTCTGACATCGGCTAAGGCAAAAAAGAGTCCCCAACGGGGTACTTAGCTTTTTAGAAGTCTTCGGTAGTAGAAATCTCTGGATCTGACCGACCGGCACTTGCGAACAGCTTCTGCTTCGGGCACCACGCGGCAAGAAAGACTGAGGAAAATGGCGTCGGCTGATGCCTTTATACCCTATAAACAGCAGCTATGACGTCGGGTGAAGTGCGACATCAGCCGAGGCCAGACCCAGACTTTGGAATCCGGCCGACCGAAGGGCTGCCTGAAGCAGGACAACCCATATGTTAGGACTGCAGATGCATCCTTGAAGGACATTCTTTGCTACTACTCAGGTTATCAACACAAACTTTTATAAATAACATTTAAAGCTGAGAATTTCAATACTGTGTTGCTGCTTATGTAAATTTGTCAGAAGAGGTGACAATTGCCTTTAAACCCATGACTGATCAAATTGCTTTGTTTTGCTATGAAAGGGGAGTGTTAAGTTCTCCTCCCCTCTGCAATAAAAACAGTGGAAACAATTTCACAGCTTTCTGTCTTTTTTATATCAGCTGCTGTGTTCCTGACATTAGCAGGATTAATTACCCATCTAAGATTGGCAGCAGTACCTAACAGGGCAAACTACAGATTTAACTGTGTCTATGATATGTCATGCAGGTGGAGACAAATTTCTCTACAAAGTATGTGAGAAGTGGAGTTTAAAAAAAAAAAGGTAGGTGGGCTTTACCCTCCTTTGACTCCAATGCAAGGAAATAAAAGTTTTAAAAACTACAAGCAGGTTTCTGGTAGATACACAATGCTGTAACCATACTGTAGGGAGATTGAGTTAAACTGTATGAGAGGGTGGATTGTTCCTTTAAGCAAGTACAAAAAATGGCACAGCATTACACATTTATTCTACTAAATGAGTTTTGTGATTCAGTTGTTTGTAAGAGTCCTAAGGAATTAGCTATGCAGTTAACTTGTCCATGTAGCACCATAATGAACAACTCTTGCTATATTTATTCATAAAGCACCATAGCAGTAATAAAGTTATTTAAGTTGTGACATAGTTTAGTGCAACTGGTTTATTTATTTTATTTATTTACATTTGCTGACCGGGAGTGTCCGACTGGACATAGGTCCATTGTCAGCGGAGGCCCAGGGAGAAAAGGTCCACCGTTAAAATAACAGACAGTAGTTACATTGGAATACATAGCGATTAGGTTTACTATTAAAATTTCGAACGGCACTCCATCGACTGTACTATAGTCAAACACGGAAGTTCGAAAATGATAACTGCGAACTCAAAAAAACAATCTAGGAATGGGTTTTAACATGGGTCGAGGTAGGGGAGATGTTTGTAGTTCAGAATAATACTGAACACCTACCTCGACCCATGTTAAAACCGTTCCTAGATTGATTTTTTTTACTTCAGCATTCGACATTTTCGAACTTCCGTTGCCGACTATAGCAGAGTCAACGGAGTGCCGTTCAAAATTTTAATAGTAAACCAGCGATTAACAAATTTGATTAACATAGCAATTAATTACATACACATTTACAGGTGAAGAACATAGTACATCAGTAGACAACTAGAATCTTTATCTGCGAAGTACATAACAGACATTAATAAATGTTACAATAAGAAGTTCCTGCTGTATAATAAATACTAGGCTTATGAGCATCTGAGCTTGCTATAATCAATGTAGTTAGTGGGGTGGAAAGAAAGGTAGTGGTTGGATGGGGTGGGTGATATTAGAGTGGGAGTTGCAAGGGCATAGCCAGCATGTTTTTTATGAAGTGCTCCAGAACAAAAACAGTTACTGCAAGTTTAAAAGAGTGAAATATGTACAGCAGTCACACTCTGGTTAAGGTTTCAGGTTTTGAGAGTGTACCTGCAACCTGTAAAGTACAAAAGGAAGTCTAATTATAAAGCACTCCTGGCTACTGTAATGAACAGAGTTGAATGCGCACATATGCAAAAGTCCTTCTAAGGTAAATTCTGAAAGTTTCCTAACTTAGAAATAAGAACAGAGAAGCGAAATATAAAATGAGAGGTAGACTGATGTAGCAAGCAGTGTTAGTACCTTACACATTCACAGTTTGGGTCCTAATTTCCTGCATGGATTACAACCACAGAAGATATAGTCTTCTCAGTAAACATTTGAAATGTTGGGACCTACTAGACAAGAGTCTCAAAATGTGGAGACTGAATGGCCGAGAGATGGGACTTACATATACTAAGGTCGTGATGCCATTTCCTTGGAATATTCCGTTTTCTCCAAGGTATGGTAATTTCGGAGTTGGTATATATAGCTTTTGGGGGGGGGGGGCTTGCTCCTCACCCCCCCCCCCACATGAAGGGGGTGCAGGGCTGGGCGTGCCTAGCAAAAAGAAGTTTAAAGCAGATGAGAGATTTTCAAGAGTTGCTGTTCTCCAAATTTTTGGTATTTTCTTTTCCAGCTTGTCAGCACTCGGCATTTCAAGTATCAACATTTCAGTTGGGAGCCCTCTTGGTGTTGATTGGCTACTCTAAAATTTCTGTAGCTAATTCAGACATCTAATATCTGAGTGATCACAGAAATTAACAGCAACACGCTGTAAGGAAAGCAGCAAAAAAACAAGAACAACTTTGTAAAGTCAGGTGCAAGAACAGAAATGCCACTTGGAAGTCCAGTTGGCTGTATTCAGTGTTGCACCAATGCCACATCATCTGATTTGTCTGTCCTTTTGTGACACCAGGCATCTGTATATATCTGGGAGGTCCTGACTAAAGGAGTTGGGAGTTGTCTGTGAAAACAGGAAGAAAAGCAAAGTTCTAGTAGAAGTAGGGTAACAATTATTTTTAATAAACAACAGAATGCCCATGTTACTGATGCATGTTTCTGCATACTCAGTCATTTGGAGATTAAACCGCATTATGACAATACACTAAACATAAAAACGGTATTTTTCTTTAAAATTTCCTATAAGACTCCATGCATTTTTCTTGAGAAACAGAGAAAGCAAAACACACATCAGAATTTTTGAAGAACTAGGGAATTTCAGCCAAGCAAATAATATAAGCTGATTATATAGGAAACAGAAATGTCAGCCATCAGTTAAAGTATGATAAAAATATGGAATGCTGGAGAATGGATATATAAACACCACCACAGAAAGGCAGTGGATACGTAATACGGCCTGTTGGGGAATGCAGTATGCAAACTGTTTCTGGTTTTAGACATGTGATAGAAAGGGGTCTTGCATACGCAGAATATTCAAGTGGATACAAATGGTGACATGGAAAAGTACAGTTGTGTACACTTACCGTAAATGTAGATTTTCGAGTGTATTCACTGTTGCAGTCATTACATTAGGGTAATCTGCTGGCAGGTTGCCCTCAGTCGGCCTGAATAACAAAGTCTTGGGTCCTGCATCGGTTGCTGTCTCCTCTTCCATGACGTCAGGTCGTCAGAGGTATTAAAACATGCAGCCGACGCCATTTTATTCAGTTTTTCTTGCCTCAGATGTCAGGTGCCCCCCAAATGGGGAGCAAAAAAAATATATATATATATATATATATATATATATATATATATATATATATAAACAGCAAATATATGAATGCACTTTTAGAAACATAAACTTTACCTTCGACTAAAAGCAAATACAACACAAAGTCTTTTGAGTATAGTGAAGGAAAGAAAAGGTATAGAATGGGGGATGGTGGGTAACCTGGACTGCAACAGTGAATACACTCGAACATCTACATTTATGGTAAGTGTGCACAACTGTACTATGTTCTTCGTGTTTCACTGTTGTAATCATTACATCTGGGTATAATCCCAAAGCTATGGATGGGAGGATGGAACTAAACAGCATTAGGAGTGGCTATAAGGTCCTGCAGGACTGCAGTGGCAAAGCCTGCCCTGGATTTAGAGAAGAGAGGTAAATGATAATGCTTTGTGAAGGTATGAACAGAGCTCCAAGTAGCAGCTTCTAGAATGTCTTTGGTTGGGACCCCTCTGAGAAAAGCTGCTGAAGTAGAGGCAGCCCTGGTGGAATGTGATCTGATCCCCTTGAGCACAGGTTTACCATGGTGCAAATGGCAGAAACGAATGCAGTGGCTTATCCATTTAGAAACAGTCTGCTTTGATATAGCCTTCTCCTCTGATCCTGCAGCAAATGCTACCAGTAGTTGCTCAGACTTTCTTTGAGATTTGGTCCAGTTTAAGTAGAATCTTAGTTGTCTGTGTACATCCAATGAATGCAGAATCCGCTCCACCTTGTTCTGCGGATATGGGTAAAAAGTTGGCAGGTGAATGGCCTGGTTAAGAGCCACACTGGATACCACCTTAGGCATAAAAGAAGGATTGGTCCTTAAG
This sequence comes from Protopterus annectens, assembly GCF_019279795.1. NCBI lineage: Eukaryota > Metazoa > Chordata > Ceratodontiformes > Protopteridae > Protopterus > Protopterus annectens. Next base: position 1,081,692,298 of record NC_056727.1, on the reverse strand, counting down.
GCCCCCTGTCCTGGTAAAATATAATGAAAGGCTCCACTGCCATGAGAGCCTGTAGTTCTGAAACCCTTCTTGCTGAAGTGACTGCCAAAAGAAAAGCTGTTTTCCAAAACAGAAATTTTATATCTGCAGTAGCTGTTGATTCAAAAGGAGGCAGGGTGAGTTTTTCCTGCACAAAACTGAGGTCCCAGGCAGGAGTTGGTGCTCTCTTGGGAGGCCTTACAATTTTGGTCCCTCTAAGATGCTGCTTAAGCAGTGAATGAGAAAAGAGGGGAGGCTCTGTGTTGTAATGAGCCAAGATGGCAGAGGCATGGATTTTTAATGAAGAAAAAGATAGACCCTTGTCAAGCATCTCAGTTAAGTATTGTAAAATCTGAGGAATATTGGGCTTTGCTGTGTCTATTCCTTGTGCTTGGTTCCAAGCACAGAATCTCTTCCATTTATCAGCATAAGATTTTCTAGTACTAGGCGTTCTGGCTTCCAAAATGACATCCATCACAGATTTACTGAGAGGTGTGGTTTGAATAATTAGTTGATTAGCCATGCTGCAAGATTCAGAATTTGGAGCTGAGTGTGCAGAATTTGATAGTTCTGCTGAGACAGTAGATGAGATATTTGAGGCAAGTACCATGGAGGAAGGTGTGACATATTCCTCAGAAGCAGGTAACAGTGCTGGCAAGGCCAGTCCGGAGCAATTAGGATCATTTTTGTTTTTCCCTGTCTGACTTTTTGTAAGACCTTGGAGAGTACAGGCAGAGGGGGAAAGGCACAGACCGATAGGTTTTTCCAGCTGAAGGACAGAGCATCCACTAGGTTTTTCCAGCTGAAGGACAGAGCATCCACTTTCCATGCTTTTTGGTGATGAGTTCTTGTGCAGAATTTGTCCAACTGATAATTTTGGGGAGAGGCAAATAGATCTATGTCTGGGCTCCCCCATTTCTGTGTTAACATGCTGAAGATTTGTGGATCAAGTTTCCATTCGTACGGGTCCATAAGATTTCTACTTAGGTCGTCTGCCAGAGTATTTTGCTTTCCTGGCATGAACTGAGCTTGAAGATGTATTTGGTAAGTCAAGGCTGTGTTCCACAAGGCCATGGCTAGTCTGCAAAAGGGGTAGGAATGTGTACCCCCCTGCTTGTTTATGTACCACATAACTGTGTTGTTGTCCATCTTTATCACTAGTTGTCCTGGATGAAGTAAGTCCTTGAAGGCTGTCAGAGCATTCTGAACAGCTAGCATTTCTTTCTAGTTGATATGCAAATGCATTTGGTTTGGGCTCCATTTGCCCTGAATGCATCTCCCTGCCAGGTGGGCCCCCCAAGCATAGTCTGATGCGTCTGTAGTTAGGGTTTGGGTGGCAGGGGGTAGAGTGAATGACAGTCCCTTGTTTTGGTGACATGTCTCTGCCCACCAAAGAAACTCCTGTTGTAGGCAGGGAATGAGAGGAATCATTGTTTCCAGGCTGTGACAGTGTTGACTCCATAAACTTTTTAGGTACCACTGAAGTTTCCTCATATGCAGTCTCACATATGGAATTAGTAGAATGCAGGATGGCATGAACCCCAAAGCCTGCAGAAATTGTCTTGCTGATAACTGGGTTTTTGTTGCCATTTGTTTGAAGTATGTTGTCAGTTGCCTTTGTTTGTCTGGCGTAAGGTAAGCCATCCGGGCAGTTGTATTCAAGCTTGCACCCAGGAATGTAATTATTTGAGAGGGTACCAGTTGTTATTTTTTTTCGTTTATGGTGTACCCTAGGCATGCCAGAAGCCTTTTTACAAACGCCAGATGTTGAAGAAGAGTGTCCTTGTCCTCTGCTTGAATGAGACAATCGTCCAGATAAGGATAAATTTGAATGTTTCTTCGTCTGCAGAATGCAATTACTGGTGTCAAGCACTTTGTAAAGACCCTGGGTGCAGTAGATAAGCCAAAGGGCAGTGCAGAGAATTGGTAATGCAAAAAACCTGCTTTGAAGCGGAGGTATCTTCTGCATGATTCCCTTATTGGGATATGCAGGTATGCCTCTTTTAAGTCTAGAGTTACTAACCAAGCATTCTTGTCTAGCATAGGCAGCAGCTGTTGTAAAGTCAGCATTTTGAATTTCGGAATGTCCAGGAACATGTTCAGAATCGATAAGTCCAGTACTGGACAGCATGAATTGTCTTTTCTGGGTACCATGAAAAGACTTGAATAAAAACCTTGTCCTTTTTCCTTTTCTGGTACCGGTTGAATAGCCCCCATATCCATGAGGGACATGACTTGTTTCTGGGCCTCTGCCCACTGGTTTTGTGGCAGATCCGGCCATCTGTTTGGAATTGGCAAAGTATGGAAATTAAATCTGTACCCCTGGGATACTATGTTTAATACCCACTTGTCCTGAGTAATTAACTGCCAATTTTGAGCATGAAGTGCTAGTTTTCCCCCCAAGGGGGCTGTTAAAAGATAAGTGCTTGGAGATGGTATTGGAAAGTCATTGAGACTGCTTACTGCAGGGTTGTGCTTTGTTTCCTCCAGATTTGGAGGTGGAGGCACCCCATTGCTTTGACCTGTAAGAACCCTGTGATTGATATCTGGAGCCTTTTGAGCGCCTGGGTTTGCCCCGAGTGGCTCTGTTGGACACAGGAAAGGACCAATTTTAGTAAGCCAGTGCCTACTGAACCTGGGTGGCTGCACTTGCAAGAAATCTTTTACAGTTTGCATAGATTTAGCTTTGTCTTCCATTTTCTTTAAAACCTCTTCTGCCTTATTACCAAACAGAGTATCATGCTGCAAAGGGGCATCCAACAATTTAGCTTTAACATGATCAGGCAGATTTTGCTCCTTGAGCCAGGCATACCTTCTAATCACAGATCCAGTAACGGTGGCCCTACAAGAGGCCTCCAAGGAATCAAAACCACATTGCAAAGTATGCTTTCCAACTTGTTCAGCTGAATGCAATAAATCCTGTAGCTCTTTATTTTCCACACAATCAGAAATCAACATAATTTTCTGTTTTAGTAAGCCCATAAGATGGTGCTGATATTTAAGCATATGAAACTGGCAGTTTAAAGCCCCGATTGCCAAGGTTGCAGACGTATAAATCTTCTTACCCCATCTACCTAGCGCCCTGGAATCGCTATCAGAAGGGGTAGGATTTTTGGCTGTAGAAGCCTTAACACCCTTGGGACCCTGAGAAATAGTTTCAGGATCAGCAGCAGGATTTTTAAAAAGAAATTTGTGGGAGTCAGGAACCCTGTAATATCTGTCTGGCTTACTAGGGGCCAGAGGCAGGGAATCAGGAACCATGCTTGATTCCGAGAACACATCATCAACAATGTCTAATACAGGAGGTATTGCCAAAGGCATATGCTGAGAAAAAATAAGGAAATCCCTAAGCCTCTTTTTTGATTCAGAGAAGTCTTGACTCTCCCAGTGAAAATGTTCCCTTAAAGTATGCAAAGTCTCTCCAAAAGAGTAATCTTCAGGAGGAGATGCAGATGGGATGGATTCCTCTGCAACAGAATCCACATAGGGTGGAATAGAAAATTCCTGATCAGAAGACGAATCAGAAGAAATGGAAACCTGATCTGAAGATTCATAATCAGTGCCTTGCCTAGGCCTCTTAGCAGGGGGGGGGGGTTGGGAACCCCTGATCAAGGTAATTAAATCCTCAGCCATTTTGATCATCTGTTTTTTAGCCATAGGGGCCTGAGCAAGTGGCTCATGCATCGTTTTTTTAGACATAGAAGTTGTTTTTTACCTTGTTTTTGTTGCTGGCGTCGGTTTAATACAAAAATGTTGAGGCCTGAAAACACCCTCAGAAGCCAGTGCCTGCTCAGCGGCTCCGGACCCATCCAAGGGAGAGACACCTGCGGGTTCAATACTCTGAGAATCTCGTGGCATACCGGACTCTGAATGGGTCTCGGTAGAGGCCTGCAACTCAAAAGTAGTGGGTATCAGGGGCTGCAAAAGCGCCTCACTGAGTACCGGTGAACCGGTGACTGGCTTAGGAGAAGCTTCATTGTCGGTTTTGGACCTCAACGGTTTATCTCTGTCTTTTTCCTTGCGTTTTTTTGTGAACTCCAGTAGTTGGACTGCTAACCGACGACATTTCAGGATAGTTAAATCTTGAACCAAAATATTTAGAAGCAAAAATATACCGACGCTTAATAGTGCGTTGGTTAAATCTAGCACAAAAGCGACAGCAAGGCACGTTGTGATCAGGGTCCAGGCAAGGAATACAGTGCAAATGAAAATCCTTATGAGGTATTTGCTTCCCACAAGTAATGCAATTATTAACTTTTACTGACATCGGTAAGGAGCAAGAAAAAGTTTCTAGCGGGTACTTGCCATATAGTTAGAAGACTTCGGTTCTGAAACTTGAAAACAAAAATTTCAGGAGTCGGCCGACCGGCACTTGCGAACTGCTTCTGCTTCGGGCACCGCGGGGCAAGAAAGACTGAATAAAATGGCGTCGGCTGCATGTTTTATACCCCTGATGACCTGATGTTATGGAAAAGGAGACAGCAACCAACGCAGGACCCAAGACTTTGTTATTCAGGCTGACTGAGGGCAACCTGCCAGCAAATTACTCTAATGTAATGACTGCAACAGTGAAACACAAAGAACATCAGTCTAGAGAGGGCAATATCCAAACTGGGGAGTGATTATTTAAATGTTAGGATTATACTGGGTAGACTCTGTGAATAGTACTGGTCCTGATCTAACAGCCAGTATAAGTACATTTCATGGGAAAGACAATCAATTTGCTTCACTGTTCAACATAGACATAGCTGTAAACAAGACATACTCCACTTTTTCAGTTCAGTAAATATTTTTCAGAACCTGTTTTAGAAACATTGCAGCTTACAGAGGCCAGGAGACACTTAGCAAATGTCTTACATATTCTGCTTAAATTTTGGACAGCTGCCCAGAAAAGTACCTGTTAATGGTTGCACAGACCAGGCAAATGAAGGAAACATGTACAGCTCTTATATAAAGTGGGAAGCATTTGAATAAAGGTATACATTTTAACATTTGAACTGAGGGGTGTATGGCAGTAATATAAGCCTATAAATGTTCCTGACTGACTTCAGGACTCAGTAAGGGGTGGGGTAAAATATATGCTGGGATAAGAAAGCCAATGGTGGCCATCACACTGCTTGCCATCGTAGCTGATTAAATAAGCTAAAGTTAAACTAAATGGCTAGGGGCACCTATAATACACCACAGTATCACAATACAGCTAAAAGAAAATGTACATAAAGGCATCTTTGCTGTTATTTCTCTTCTGTGTTAGATATATGTACCAAAGGCAGGACTGGAATAAGTCAAGTTAGACCCTTATGCCTATATCAATCCACGGTCAAGTAACAGCCATACGGACCAAGCAGTTTGTGAAACAGTGATTGCAAAGAACATAATAGCATGACTTTCTATCTGCACTAATCAATATGCCTTCATGCAATCACACTTACTCTGACTTAATGAGACATCAGCAACCCCCTGTGTCATTTCAGAGATGGCAGTAGTCTGTCCAGATAAACACATATCTAGCATTCTGGGGTTTTGAATTTTAAATGGCCAAATATTAAACTGACCATAAAAGAATGTTTGTCAGTGTGATAAATGAAATTGAGGAGGCAGGATATAAGAAACTTCTAGCCAAATACATGATGTCTAAATAGCAGCTGAATGCCAGCTTACCTAGAAGTAGTGAGTAGTGAGAATCATTATGTCACACTTGCGCCAAATGTAAGATGGATGAGGTTTAACTCACTGAGTTCAGTTTCCCAGTGGCAAACTCCACAGCTTCTGTTTCCCTTATTAAATCACTGCCAGTGTAGTTTCTGTTTACACACTGGCAATGACTTGGCAATGAGTCACAGTATATGTGGGGGCTTTTATCTTTTTCAAATTATTGTGAGACTCTGAAGTTAGAGAAAATAACAGGATGGGCGAAGCCTTCTATATGACTGCATGCTGGGGAATATGCCCCTGCCAAAAAAAATGGGTTTCATGAAGCTGAAACTTCAATCAGTGTGTTTTATCCAATTGAAGCTTCAGGAATTTCAAACTTAAAATGCAATACGTCCTACACACATTACTACAAGTTGGTGCTAGTAAATCATGACATTTGCCATATGTTGGTGCCAAAGATACTGTTTATCAAATCTAACATACTCCAATAAGCTCTGGTGTATACCATATTGCTAAAGGCACCAAACAAGAGTGCTGAAGATAAACTAAACGTTTCATGAAGAGCCACGATCCACTCTCTTACTTGGATAGAAGGAAGTTTCTTTGCTCACCAGTGGGAGTGGGGAGCCTTGAGCAGCCTACCTGTCCCTGTAGGAAGTGACCTCAGCACAAGAGCTGTAGTAATTGGTTGTTTTGGACCATTTCTAGCTCTTTTGAAGTTCCCTGTTTAAATTCCACCTCTGGGCGTTTTTGCGCGGTTGTGCGCATAGCGCAGCGCCGGTTAAACTTCTTTTGGCTCCGCCAAGTCTGCTCTTCAAATTTTCCCTTAAGGAAGCTCTACTCTTAGTATAATCAGACTACTCGCTATATTATAAGCCTAGCACTTGTTCTCAAAACTTCTCTACTAAGTAAGCACTCTCGTACTAAGTAAGCACTACATCCACCTACCACCCCTGTGAATATCCACTTCCCTTAAAGGCACAGCACTCCTTTATACTGTTCTAGCATGTCGAGTGGTAGAGTACTGGCGTCCTCTCCAGTTCAACTGGTTAATCTGGGTATCTTGAGACAATGCTACAATTGTCTGAAGTACACAGACAACCCTCTCCTCCTCCAAACAAACACAAATACATGTGAGAGATGCAACTATATAGCCAAACTGGAGGCTGAACTCTCTCAACTCAGGGCTGGCATGACCAGACAGGAGGAGATGGTAACCACACACACAGCAAACCCAGTCCCACATAGACCTACCACAATTGCAAACCAAACACATAAAAACACAAAGAAATACTTGGAGGCTCTAATAAAAAACTTACCAAAACAACAGAGGCTCCCAAAGCAGACATCCAAAAATCCACCACCTCAAAACAAAACACATGCAACACATACTTCAATAAATCAGTGCGTCAACCAATCACAGCCCTTAAGGCCAAACACCGTGCCTGATACACTAGTAATAGGTGACTCTATAGTCAGACACACTGATGTCCTGCTTACCAGGCTGAACAAGGAGAGGGTGACTGTGAGCTGCCTATTGGGAGCTAGGATCCGCCACATAACACACGCACTCAGGTCACTCCAAAGCAAGTACAAATATGACTCCGTCATTGTCCATGCTGGCGTGAATGACCTGAGACGTACCTCCCTGGACTACATGAAAAGCGACAGAGGAGCTCTCTGATTATGTAGCCCAGGCTGGTATGACCCTGACCCTGAGAAGCATCTTGCCCTCACCAAGAATGATGCCACAATACAAAGACAAGATGATCAGCTTTAATAATTGGCTCAAGTACTGGTGTCATTCTAAGGGGATCCAATGTCTGTCTGCCTGGGATGACATGTTGGACAAGCCACGCTGCTTCGCAAGGGACAGCTTGCACCTGTCACCACTGGGCTTCCGGATACTGGCCAAGGCTCTTGCCACCCCCATAGTGCCTTTTTTAGGCAAGGTTCAAAAGACAAACCCACCTCCTTAGAAAACAAAAATGAAAAAAAAATTAAGGGTAATGCTGCTCAACGCCAGAAGTCTAAATCTCAAGATGCAGGCTCTCGATGCACTACTCAGTATGGAGAACATCGACGTCTGCGCAGTAACTGAAACCTGGTTCAAGGCTCCTGAGAGCACCCCAGCACTACCAGGCTATACCTCGTATCATGCTTTTCGGCCCCAAAACCCGGGCCAAACCACAAAGGGAGGGGGAGTGTCCATATTCATCAAGGACACCCACACCTCCAGGTTAGTAGCAACACATGAAGCATCAGAGACCATACAGGTGCAACTAACCATAGGCAAAACTGCTATACAACTGGTAGCATGTTACAGACCACCCTCCCAATCTCAGGAACCCCACTCTGCCTTCCTGAAGACATTGGAGGATATGAATGTATCACAAAATACCATCATACTGGGAGACTTCAACTACCCAAACATAGATTGGGTACATTATTCTAGCCCTAACACCCTAGCCCAAAGGTTCCTGGAATTCATAAATTCAAATGCACTGGAACAACTAGTCACCTCTCCCACTAGGGAGATAATATACTAGACCTGATCATCACAAACATGGGGACAAAATGCTCCACACGGAGGTATACCCCTCACTAGTGAGATATGACCACAAACTAATCACCCTGGATATACATATCCCACCTCCACCCCCAGCACAAAAGACCACAGTGAAAAACTTCTCAAAAGCAGACTTCACTCTTCTTAAGACTGAGATGATATCCTTTAAGCCCACTGGGCCAGTGGATACCACATCCCACAATGCCGAATCCTTCACAAATGCTTTCTATGGACATCTCCAAGAATGCATGGATCATGCAATCCCAAATAAATCCAAGTCCCTCTCCACCAAAGGCAAGCGTCCTGTCTGGTGGACCTCAGCCATTAACAAATTGTATAACAAAAAAAGGAAGCTACTGCACAACAGAGCAAAATCCCATAAAGGGAAGACATCTCTGATCAACATTAGCAGAAAACTATGTTCTCTCATAAAAACATCCAAGGCTAACTTTGAGAGAAAAATCGCTAAGGACACTAAAGATAACCACAAAGCCTTCTTCAGCTATGTTAGAAACCTGGGCGGAAACCCTCAGATATGCTCAGAGTTAGTTCACAACAACAAAAAATACACTGAACCCACAGATATTGCCAACATTCTGGCTGACAGGTTCAGTGCAAATTTCTCCCCTCCCTCACCCCCAAAAGAAGAAATACTTATCCCAGCTGAATGTAATCTCCCTGTCATCTGAGATGTCCAAGTGAGAACCGCCCTCAACAAAGCTAAAAACACAGCATCAATGGGACCTGACGGTATCTCGGGTTGCGTGCTACGTGAACTCCAAGAGGAGCTAAACCCGCACATAAAAATGCTATTTAACCTTAGCCTTACTACAGGATATGTACCTGAACACTGGCGTACAGCAACAGTGGTCCCACTCCACAAAGGGGATACCTCTACAGACCCTGGGAACTACCGCCCCATAAGCTTAACCAGCCTGGTCTGCAATGCTATGGAAAGAATCATTATGGAACTCATAAACAGAGACATAGGGGACCTACAGACACTTGACCCCACCCAGTTCGGCTTTGTAAAGGGCAGATCCTGCCTTTTGAACCTGGTTGACTTTCGAAACAGTCACTAGAGCCATTGATGAGGGCAAAGCAGTCCATACAGCCTACCTGGACTTGGCTAAGGCCTTCAACACAATACCCCACTCAGGCATCATAGATAAGCTCACCAGCTTAAATGTAAACCCTTATGTCACTAGATGGGTTGCAAACTGGCTAAAGGACAGAACCCATAAAGTTAAAATCGCTGGAGCAATGTCAGACTCAAAGCCAGTCACAAGTGGTGTCCCACAGGGATCTGTCCTGGGACCCCTCTTGTTCGGCATTTATTTCTCAGATGTTAAAGCAAACATGGGAGGGTTGTGGCTGACAAAGTTCGCAGATGACTGCAAACTAGGCGCCATAGTAGATACACCAGCGGACACATACATCCTACAAAAAGGCCTCACAGAAACGGACAACTGGTGCCGGAGTCACGGTCTTAAACTAAATGTCAAAAAATGTATAGTCATCTCCTTTGGGAAAAACAAAGTACCCACAAATTATCACATAGACAGCAACCCACTGAGTACGGAAAAAGTAATCAGAGACCTAGGGACCCAAGTCGACAGCGACCTCTCATTTGACACCCATGTTGCCAAAGTGGTTAGAAAAACATTCTACCTTGCACACCTCATCATGAAGGGATTCACATCCAGATCCAAGGATGTCATTGTACCCCTATACTCCTCCCTCATCAGACCCATGATTGAGTACAATGCCCCATTTGGTATGTACCTCACCCGACATTTGCAACAGCTGGAGAGACCACAAAAGTACCTCACCAAGAGGATTAAGGGTCTCCAACATATGTCTTATTCTGCCAGACTAAAGAAACTCCAGCTCTATTCAGTAGCCTGCTCAGAGGTGATCTCTGCCTGGCGTACAAGGCCATGTCCAATCAGGATCTGATGGACATGCTCCACCTAAAAAAATCCAAATCCATCAGCACCACGAGAGCTAAAGACTTAAACCTCGGCACAAGTATGAATAGGACATGCTGGAGGGATAGATTCATAACCCAGAGGCTTCCCATGCTTTGGAATAAGATCCCAGTTCATGTTAGGCAGAGCCCCTCACTGACTCTCTTCAAGAGAAATCTTGATGAGTGGATGGGAGATCGTAAGTTTACCCCAGGGGTCACATCTGTGTTACTGCTAGACAGGGGCACAGTAAACTAATTCTATTATATAAGGGGACCTTCATTGTGTCACTACTAGACAGAGGCACAGTATTCTAAATCTATTCTGTGCATTTTTGTACCATTTTATGGGGTGGCGAAAGCCACATCAATATGGCTAGGCTTACAAATGCCCCAGGGCAGATAGCCTAGTACTAAACTATGAAACTATCAATCAAGAAAAGCACTGATGATATCAATGCCTAGTGAAAAACAGACGTCAACAATGTAGACTAAAAAGTACAGTATTCTGGGTCAAAATGAAGAGTCTTCATATCTCTTTTTGTCCTAGTTGTGTGTTTGACTAAGCAGGTAAAACAAATTCACTCTTTGACAAAAGAAAAGGAAAGAAATAAGAAAAATGTATTTATGGGCAGGGGGTAGCAAATGAATGTCAAATGACATGCCAAGTAGACAATTTTCCAGAGGATACGATGGGTTATGACATGATTATAGGATCAATAAGTGGAAACATGTCATGAGAACTTGAAAGCAGAATCTCTGATGTATGTGGAAATGCCATGCTGACAGGTTCAAATTATTCATCTACAAAGAGTTGAAACATCCAGCATAACATGACTGAGTTTTGACAGACAGACAGGTAACAACAGACATGGCCAAACAGAGTTAGGTGACCACAGTTACTCCCAAAGACTAATGGATAACCACAGCAAAATCCCAATGACAAACAGATGACAAGAGCCATACTCAAAAATGGACAACCACAGCTAAATCTCCAGACAGATGGATAGTTAAGAGTCAATCTCAAAAAAAAGAATGAATGGATGACCACAGCCATACTCCTAGAAGAACTGAGAAAGTACAGTTGTGTACACTTACCATAAATGTAGATGTTCGAGTGTATTCACTGTTGCAGTCATCACATTTGGGTTATCTGCTTGCAGTAGCCCTCAGTCGGCCTGATCAACAAAGTCTTGGGTCCTGCGTCAGTTGCTGTCTCTTCTTTCGTGACGTCAGGTCATCAGGGGTATAAAACATGCAGCCGACGCCATTACATCAGTTTTTCTTGCACCAGATGTCAGGTGCCCCCCTAATGGGAAGCCATAAAATCTATAAATATACAAGGTTATAACTCCAACAAAAAAGCAAATACACCAAAAAGCATTTGAGCATTGTAAAGGAGAGTAGAGGTATAGCCAAAAAAGTTAAGGGGGCTAGAGGGAGGGTAACCAGGACTGCAACAGTGAATACACTCGAACATCTACATTTATGGTAAGTGTACACAACTGTACTATGTTCTTCGTGTTTCACTATTGCAGTCATCACATTTGGGTAGATTCCCAAAGCTAAGGATGGGAGGAGGAATTTAGATAGCATTAGGACCAGCTATAAAGCCCTGCAAGACTGCAGTGGCAGAGCCAGCTATGGATTTAGAGAAAATTGGCAGATGGTAATGTTTGGTGAAAGTATGTACATAACTCCAAGTAGCAGCTTCTAGGATGTCCCTGGTAGGGATGCCTCTGAGAAAGGCTGTAGTGATAGATGCAGCCCTGGTTGAGTGAGGTCTGACCCCCTGTGGGATAGGTTTTCCATGGTGCTTGTAGCAGAAATGAATGCAATGGCCTATCCATTTGGAAATGGTTTGCTTTGAAATAGCCTTCCCCTCTGCCCCTGCAGCAAATGCCACCAGCAGTTGTTCAGATTTCCTTTGAGGTTTAGTCCTGTCCAAGTAGAATCTAAGTTGTCTGTGCACATTTAATAAGTGCAGTATCCGTTTCCCTTTGTTCTGTGGATTAGGAAAGAAGGTTGGCAAATGAATGGACTGATTAAGGGCCACACTAGATACCACCTTGGGCATGAAGGAGGGATTGGTCCTGAGGGATACCCTGTCCGCATGAAAGATGATGAAAGGCTCCTTTGCCATAAGGGACTGTAATTCAGATACCCTTCTTGCTGAAGTAATTGCTAAAAGGAAAGCTGTTTTCCAAGATAGGAATTTTAAGTCTGCAGTAGCAGCTGGCTCGAAAGGGGGAAAAGTGAGTTTTTCCAATACAAAATTAAGGTCTCAGGCTGGAGTTGGAGCTCTCCTGGGTGGTCGTAAGTTTTTGGCCCCTCTGAGGAACTGCTTCAGCAGTGGATGAGAGAAGAGGAGAGGTTCTGTGTTATAATGAGCTGAAATGGCTGAGGCGTGAATTTTGATGAGAAGGACAGGCCCTTGTGAAGCATCTCAGTTAAGTATTGTAAAATCTGAGGTAAATTGGGCACTGCTGTGCTCATCCCTTGAGATTGGTTCCAGGCACAGAATCTTTTCCATTTTTCAGCATAAGATTTTCTAGTACTAGGCCTCCTTGCCTCTAAAATGATATCCATCACTGGTTTACTGAGGGATTGTAGGCTGCTAGGTTCAGTGTTTGAAGCTCAGGGTGCAGAATCTGGTTCTTCTTCTGAGACAATAGGGAAGGAGTCTGAGGCAGGTGCCATGGGACCAACAGTGACACACTGCGCAAGAGGGGGTACCAGTGTTGGCGTGGCCAGTCTGGTGCAATCAAAATTGTCCTTGGTTTGTCTTGTTTGATCTTTAGTAGTACTTTGGAGAGCAAAGGCAGAGGAGAAAAGGCATAAACTGATAGGTTTTTCCAGCTGAAGGACAAAGCATTCACTTTCCAAACTTGTTTGTGGGGAGTCCTTGTGCAAAACTTGTCCAATTGATAGTTCTGGGGGAAGGCAAACGGGTCTATATCTCGGCTCCCCCATTTGCTTGTCAACATGTTGAAAATCCTTGGTTCCAGTTTCCACTCATGTGGGTCCATGAGGTTTCTCCTTAGTTTGTCTGACAGTGTATTTAGTTTTCCTGGCAGGAATTGAGCTTGTAGATGCACTTGGCAGCTCAGAGCTGTATTCCGCAATGCCATGGCTAGTCTGCAGAGGGGGTAAGAATGTGTACCCCCTGCTTGTTTATGAACCACATAACAGTGGTGTTGTCTGTCTTTACCATTAATTGTCCTGGAAGAATGTGGTCCTTGAAGGCTATCAGAGCATTCTGTACAGCTAACATTTCTTTTTGATTGATATGCAGGTGCATTTGACTTGGGTTCCATTTGCCCTGAAATCACTTCCCTGCCAGGTGAGCCCCCCATGCACAGTCTGATGCATCTGTTAGGGTTTGGGCGGTAGGGGGTAGTGTGAATGGTAATCCCTTGTTTTGGTGGCAGGCCTCTGCCCACCAAAGGAACTCTAGGCATAGGCAAGGTATGACAGGAATCATTGCTTCTAGATCCTGAGAATGTTGACACCATAAGCTTTTTAGATACCACTGTAGTTTCCTCATATGCAGACTTGCATATGGAATTAGAAGAATGCAGGAGGCCATGAACCCCAAGGCTTGTAGAATTTGCCTTGCAGATGACAGGGTTTTTGAGGCCACTTGTTTGAAGCAGTCTGTCAAATGAATTTGTTTCTCTGGCGTAAGGAAAGCCATCTGGGAAGTTGTATTCAAGCTTGCTCCCAGGAATATAATTTGTTGACAGGATACCAGGTGTGACTTCTTTTTGTTTATGGTGTACCCCAGACAAGTTAGCACCCTTTGTACAAATGCCAGATGATTCAAAAGTATGTCCTGGCTTTCTGCCTGAATTAGACAATCGTCCAGGTATGGATATATTTGAATATTTCTTTGCCTCCAAAATGCAATGACTGGAGCTAGGCACTTTGTGAATACCCTGGGTGCAGTAGATAAGCCAAAGGGCAGTGCAGAGAACTGATAGTGCATGTAGCCTGCTTTGAAGCATAGGTATCTTCTGCAAGATTCCCTGATCGGGACGTGCAGGTTTGCTTCCTTTGAATCTAGTGTTGCCAACCAGGCATCTTTGCCTAGCATAGGGAAAAACTGGTGAAGACTCAGCATCTTGAATTTTGGAATCACCAAAAAGGTGTTTAGAGTAGACAGGTCCAGGATAGGACGCCATGAATTGTCTTTTCTGGGTACCAGGAAAAGTCTTGAATTAGAAACCTTGTCCCTTATCCACTTCTGGTACCAACTGAATAGCCCCATGCTTAAGAAAGTACTTGCTTTTGGGCCTCTGCTCACTGATTTGTGGTAGATCTGGCCACCCGTTTGGTGTTGGTATCGTGTGGAAGTGAAATCTGTATCCCTGGGACACTCTATTTAAAACCCATTTGTCCAGGGTAATGAGTTCCCAGTTCTTTGCATGAAGAGCAATCTTTCCCCCCAAAGGGGCAGTTAGTTGAGAAGTGCTTGGCAGTTTTAAAAAGAAGTCATTGAGAGAGTTTACCATAGGGGGAGTTTTACTACCCCCAAATTTGGAAGTGAAAGCCCCCCCACTGCTTAGTCCTGTGCGTACTCTGGGACTGAAGCCTGGGAGCTCTGCTGGATCTGGGTTTGGACTGAGAAGGTCTGGAAGAGGCAAGAAAGGACCAATTCTTGGAAGGCCAATGCCTACTAAACCTTGGAGGTTGTACTTGTAAAAAATATTTTAACAGTTTGCATAGATTTAGCTTTTTCCTCCATCTTTTATCTTTTTAAGAACTTCTTCTGCCTTGCTGCCAAACAGGCGGTCCTGGTTTAAGGGAGCATCCAGTAATTTTGCTTTAACATGATCTGGCAAGGATTGCTCCTTAAGCCAAGCATGCCTTCTAAGTACAGACCCAGTTACAGCAGCCCTGCAAGATGCCTTTAGTGAATCAAAACCACACTGCAAAGTATGTTTTCCAACTTGTTCAGCTGAATGCAGTAAATCCTGTAAATCCTTATTTTCAGCACAATCAGGAATCAACATCATTTTCTGTTTAAGTAATCCAATAATATGCTACTGATACTTTAACATATGAAACTGGCAGTTTAAGCCCCTAATGGCCAGAGTTGCAGAAGTGTATACCTTCTTACCCCATCTATCCAGAGCCCTGGAGTCTCTATCAGAGGGGGTAGGGTTTCTGGCAGTAGTAGCTTTAATGCGCTTGGGTCCCTTTGAAATGGTCTCAGGATCTGCAGTAGGATTTTTAAAAAGGAACTTATGAGAGTCAGGGACCCTGTAATATCTATCAGGTTTTCTGGGAGCAGGAGGTAGAGAGTCAGGGGCCAAGCAAGATTCCGAAAAAGCATCATCAACAATGTCTACTACAGGAGGTATGGCTAAAGGCCTGTGCTGGGGCAGGAGTAAGAAATCCCTAAGCCTCTTTTTAGAATCAGAGAAATCCTGACTTTCCCCAACGAAAATGCTCCCTGGGAGTATGCAAGGTTTCACCAAAAGAAAAATCCTCCGGGGGGGGGGGGGGGGGGTGCAAAGGGAATAGAGTCCTCAGCATCAGAATCCTCATAGGCAGATAAGGGTAAATCCTGGTCATCAGAGGAAATGGAAAATTCAGAATCCTGGTCAGAAGTATCATAAGCAAACTCAGTCCTAGGTCTCAGAGGGGGAAGGTTGGCTTCCCCTGATTAAAGTAATAAGGTCTTCAGCCATTCTTATCATTTGCTTTTAGGCTTAGAGGCCTGGCCATGCAGTCTGGGTGTCAGTTTTCTAGGCATGGTTCAAGTTTTAGGCCTTGAAGAAGAAGATGGCGTTGGTTTAATATGCAAGTCAGTAGGCCTGAATACACCCTCAGAAGCCAGTGCCTGCACAGTGGCTCTGGTCCCATCCAAGGTAGAGACATCCGCAAGTTCCATAGCTGAAGCATCTCGCGGTATACCAGACTCCAAATGGGTCTCAGTACAGGCCTGCGAATCTGAAGTAGCGGGTATCAGGGGCTGCGAAAGTGCCTCACTGAGTACTGGCGAACTGGCGACTGGCTTAGGAGAAGTGTTGTCTGCAGCTTTGGACCTCGGCGGCCTTTCTCTGTCTTTTCGTTTTTTCGGAATGTCAGTAGTCGGATGGCTTACCGAAGATATAGCGGGATAATTGAACCAAGTACCAAAATATTTAGAAGCGTAAATATACCGATGACATAGTTCGTGGTTTAAATAAGGCAGAAAACCGACAGCGAGGTACGTCGTGGTCAGGGCCTAGGCAAGAAATACAGTACGAATGAAAATCTTTATGAGGTATTTGCTTTCCACAAGTAATGCAATTATTTACTTTTACTGACATTGGTTTAGAGCAAGAAATAGTTTCCCCAATGGGGTACTTGGCTTTTAGTTGAAGACTTCGGTTCTGAAACTCGAAAACAAAAACATCAGGAGTCGGCCGACCGGCACTTGCGAACTGCTTCTGCTTCGGGCACCACATGGCAAGAAAGACTGATGTAATGGCATCGGCTGCATGTTTTATACCCCTGATGACCTGACGACCTGACGTCACGGAAGAAGGGACAGCAACCGACGCAGAACCCAAGACTTTGTTAGTCAGGCCGACTGAGGGCTACTGCAAGCAGATAACCCAAATGTGATGACTGCAACACTGAAACACGAAGAACATCTACAGTAATAAGAGATACTCACAAGAAGGGAGAATAATTCAAGCCATAACAAAAGAAAGAGACATGGCCAGACCCATGCCCTCAAAAAGAGGAACTATCACATCTGTGGCCCTACTCAGATGAATGAGCCAATGTACACTCCACGGAGGATGACTTAACTTCGTCTGATGCTATAATGAATAAATAATGATATGACCTCTCCAAATTCTAGAGAGGGATGCAGAATCAACATAATATCAGTGCTAGGATTCTGCTGTGGGGGTGACTTCATCTCAAGAAACTGGTAAGGTTCCTGCACTAAGATCAGTGAGGCCTTAAATAAGTTATCCTGAATGCCTAAGGGTACCCCCTCAACCAATGAGATTAAGTGGGAGTGAACAGTGTTGCAAACTACAAAAAAAAAATTATTACTGAAATGAATACTTAAGTCAAATGCAATGTACAATACGTTACAGTATGACATTGTACAATAACCATTTTATTAAATTGCTTTCGGTATACATAGATACTACTAACCCTGCAGATCACTATGCACACATAGATCTAATGTTTATCTACAATATAAGCTTTTCAGTAATTATTGTTACATGAGAGGTATATCTCATAATTTGCATAACACCATTTTGTGACAGTCAGAGGTGACAGTCTCATGATCCACATAGTTGACTGCCAAATGATATGAAAGATGCTGGCCTTAAGAGTTTAAAGCAAATCTACACTGCTGCCTCAGAATATGACCAAAACCTGCCACACCCAAATTAGATTTATTCTGAATACCTGCAGTGCAAAGTTACAGTCACTGGAATCCCCAAATTTCATTGACCTTGCTAATATCTTTTACAGTTAGTTTACCACTTGGTTAAGATAATTTTGCATTCACACACACAAACATAGGAGGAGAGGAGGAGCTAATTATACCTTTCTAGTACAAGCACACCTTTTCTTGTCCTTAAATTAGCTCAGCACTACCAACTGGACAAATCCAGCGCACCAACAGCACAATTTCCACTCTTCAATTAAGTCAACCACAATGCAATTGTTCAGTTGCTTTGACTAAAGCAGCCATTCGTTGAAAGGCAGAAATCATCAGTTACTTAGTCTACAATTCTATATGCATACAGTGAGATTTTGAAACTGAAAATTATTTAATTGAAATAAATACAATGAAACAAAGCACTCTGAAAATTAAATATACAAGCGGATATATACAAGCAAATGCACCATCACACAATGAAACACAAAATAAAGAATTTAAATAGTCAAATGGTAATTACAAAAATTACTAGCTATTATCTATCTGATCCTGCCACTGCCATTAGCTAAAGGATTAGTGAATTGTATCTTTCTCTTACTTTAAAAACTAGTTAGCAATAACAGAAGAGTGATGGGCAATACATTCCAGACATAAGCTCTCAGTCTATTGAACTCTCCAGAAAGCAAAGACTAACCGCTGCTCAATTCTGAATTAAGACCCCCATGTTATGAATGTTTTGCTTGCTTTGGATTTTAAATACAACTTCCATGTTTGCAGTCATACACTTCTATAGGAAATACTTCCATTTGTGGCAAAAGCCTTTGAAATGAACTGCGAGACTTATAAAAAAAAAATAACTCATGATCTGCTGTGTGTTTCTATTAGAAACAATTTGAAGGTTGCAATGTATTTCACAAGAGAAAATAGCTGCATTAGTTTTCTAAAATTCACAAATTTTACAAAAACAACTGTACATTTCCAAAAAGCTTTACACATTTTACAAATCTTACATGCTGCAGGATTTACTGGAAACAACTGCAACCTTTATATATCTTTTATATTTTTTCTGAAAAATACATATAGTATTTCTACATTTCACATTTTTACAAATTTTTACTAAAAAAGGGAAAAAAAGTACATTTCAAATTGCCTGCCACAATCATAACAAGTACTAACATGATATACATATGAACATTACTACATGTGTAAGGTGACTGTAATTAGCCAACCTTTGTAAGTGTAAATCCTTTGTCCAGCTAAGGTGTGAAGAAAGAATCTGTAACTTCAGTGCAAATTTGTAAGTGCATGTCTGAGCCCTCAGAACTGTGCCACTGTAACATACGAGTTCACAGTAAATTTACACACAGAACCCTTCAATACCTCTGCATTTTTTAAATGCTACAATGTCCTCTGTGGATATACAGATACAATACTACCGATCAATTATAGTGACCTACATCTGTGGCTATAGAGACTGTAGGAGTAGGGCAAGGCTTAGAACAGCCAGCTCCTCTACACTGTTATCTACAGTACCACATATGGTGAAAATGTGATGCTATTCATGTGCAGGCATCACAAAAAAGCTATGGACATTGTCAGCAGAGAAACCACTAAATACAAAATAATATCTGTCTGACTATGTACTAAAGAAAGGCGTATTCCAGATGACTGGAGAATAAGCATACTTGTGTCAGTGTACAAGAACAAAGGGGACATCCACAACTGTGGACAGTACAGAGGCATCAAACTCCTACCACATTGCATGAAAGTTCTGGAGAGGGTGATTGATAAACGGATACGCAGAATAGTAGAATGTAAGATGGGAGATGAACAGTTCGGATTCAGATCAGGATGCAGCACAATTGACCCGATGTTTGCATTGAGACAGATACTTGAGAAGAAACTAGAGAAGAGGAGAGAGTCAAACTGGGCTTTCCTAGACTTGGAGAAAGCATATGACAAGGTCCCAAGAAAGCTGATCTGGGCAGTACTGCTGTGGTTTGAAGTCCCAAAAACATTGGTAGAATTAGTACAGGCTATGTACAAGTACCCAGTGACTCAGGTACGAACAGTGTTTGGCCTCACTGAGGGGTTCCCAGTGGGAGTGGGTGTACACCAGGGTTCAGCTCTGAGCCCACTGTTGTTCATACTGGTAATGGACTACATCAGCAAACAGGTTGGAGGGGTTAGAGCGACAAAGCTGCTGTATGCAGACGATGTGGCAGTACAGGCAGACTCTGATCTAGAACTTCAGCAAATGATAGGAGAATGGAATGCAAATCTGAAGGCACATGGGATGAAACTAAGCACAGATAAGACAGTGGTAATGGCAGCAGATTGGGGAAATCAGAAGAAGCTGAGAATAGAGATAGATGGGAAGATAGTGGAACAGGTAAACAGCTTCAAGTATCTGGGAGTGGTGGTTGAGGAGAAGGGTAGTCTGAATGAAGAGGTCAAAGCTAGAATCAGAGGGGCTGCAGCCAACTGGCATAGAGTATCAGGTGTAGTATATGACAGAAGAATACCAAAGAAGCTGAAAAGTAAGGTGTACAAGACAGTGGTGCGACCAGTACTACTGTATGGTACAGAAACCTGGGCAGTAAAGGCAGAACAGTTGAAGAAGCTAGAGGTGATGGAAATGAAGTGCCTGAGAAAGGTGGTAGGATGCACACTCCGGGACAGGCGAAGAAATGAGGACATAAGAGCAGAAGCCAAAGTAGCTCCAATTGCAGAAAAGATCAAAGAAAACAGATTACGATGGTATGGGCACATGTAGAAAAGCAGAAGACAATCTGGTGAGGGAGATTTTGGACAGACAGGAAGAAGGTAAGAGGAAGCGAGGGCATCCAGCAAAGAGGTGGATGGATTGTGTGAAAGAAGATCTGCGACAGTCAGGCATGAGTGTTGAAGAAGGCAGGAGAGTGGCACTGAATCGAGAGAGTTGGCGACAGTTAATACGATACCCCGACCCCATGTAAATGGGAAAAAGGGGATGATGATGATGATATGTACTAAAGAAACTAGGAACAAAATTCAAATTAATCCCCAATTAGGGAAACCATTGTAAAAAACTTCTCAAAAGCCAACTTCACACTTCTTAAGACAGAAGTGGCAAACTTCATGACACCCATGCAGACGGACAATAGCGGTATGACTGCCGAATCCTACACAAATGCACTTTATAAGCACTTACATGAGTGCATGGATCATGCTATCCCTAATAGAACCAAGATGTTATCCTCCAAAAAAAGGAAGCCAATCTGGTGATCCTCTGCCATAAACAAACTCTACAACAGAAGAAAGAAACTGTTGCAAAAAAGAGTAAAATCCCATGACTGGAGGAACTCCTTGGTCAACCTCAGTAAGAAGCTGAGATCCCTCATAAAATCCTCCAAAGCTAGTTACAAAAACAAAATTGCCACTGACTCTAAAGACAACCACAAAGCATTCTATAGCTATGTCAAGAATCTAAATGGGAACACTCAAATCTGCTCTGAGTTACAGCATAATGGCACTAAATATACAGAACCAACTGATATTGCCGACATCCTAGCAGATAGGTTCAGTGCTAACTTTACCCCCCTCTCACCCCCTAGAGGGCCCATCTCTATACCGGAAGAATGCAAAGTTCCTATAATCACGGCTGCACAGGTAAAAAACACACTCTCCAAAGCCAAGAACACAGCATCCATGGGACCTGACAATATCCCAGGCTGCATTCTACACGAACTACAGAATGAACTGGCACCCTACCTAAGCACCATGTTCAATCATAACCTCACCTCAGGCTTTGGACCCACTGAATGGCGCACCGTGACAGTTATCCCACTCCACAAAGGGGGAGCCATGATGGACACCGGGAACTACCGCCCCATTAGCCTGACGAGCCTGGTCTGGAACGTATCATAATGGAACTCATAAACAAAGACATTGGTAATCTCCAAACTCTGGACCCTACTCAGTTTGGATTTGTAAAAGGCAGATCATGTCTCCTAAACCTGATTGACTTCTTTGAAGCAGTCACCAAAGCCATAGATGAGGGTAAAATGGTTCACACAGCTTATCTAGATCTCGCCAAGGCTTTCAACACCATCCCCCACTCTGGAATTATAGATAAGCTCACTAAACTAGGTATAAATCCCTATGTCACAAGATGGGTTGCCAACTGGCTCACGACAGAACCCACACTGTGAAAGTAGCGGATTCCAAATCTGACATCAGACCAGTGACAAGTGGAGTACCACAGGGTTCAGTCCTGGGTCCTCTCCTGTTTGGTATCTACTTCTCTGAAGTGTAGGCCAACACAGAAGGTCATTGGCTAACAAAGTTTGCAGATGACTGCAAACTAGGAGCCATAATCAAAACTCCTAACGATGTGGACAAACTACAAAAGGGCCTCACTGAGACAGATACCTGGTGTCAAAGCCATGGCCTGAAGCTCAATGCCAAAAAGTGTATTGTCATCCCCTTTGGTAAAAACTCTGTACCCATGAACTACTACATAGCTGGTAGTCTACTTAATGACGACAATGTGATGAGACCTTGGGACACAGGTGGACAGTAGTCTCTCCTTTGATAATCACATCGCCACAGTGGTCAGGAAATCCTTCTACGTGGCTCATCTCATCACAAAAGGATTCTCATCCAGAAAAAAAGAGGTCATTGTTTCCCTCTACTCATCACTCATTAGACCCATTATAGAGTACAACGCCCCTTTTGGTATGTACCTCACAAGACATCTACAACAACTGGAAAGACCACAGAAATACCTCACAAAGACGATTACTGGCCTCAAACAGATGCCCTATGCACACCGTCTCAAAAAGCTACAGCTTTACTCCATCGCATATCGCCTACTCAGGGGCGATCTCTGCTTAGCATACAAAGCTATGTCAAACCCAGAGCTGTTGGACATGCTCCACTTAAAGAAATCATAATCCTTCCGAGCTACACGCTCTAGGGACCTTAACCTTGTCACCACAATAAACAGAACATGCTGGAGGGATAGATTCCTGTCCCAGAGACTTCCCATACTCTGGAACAGACTACCTATCTATGTCAAACAGAGCTCCTCATTAGCACTCTTCAAGAAAAATCTTGATGATTGGATGGGAAATGGGAAATTCACCCCGGGGATCACTTCTGTGGCTCTGCTCGACAGGGGCACAGGAAAATAATTTTCTTGGGTGGCGAAAGCCAGGGTACATTTTTTGGCTAGGCTTGTATGGGCCCTAGGGCCAATAGCCTAGTACCTACCTATGAACCTATAAATACTGAAGTCTTTGGATTAGCAAATTAATGCTAGCACATTCTCAGTAAAGCTCCATTTCAAGAAGTAGCATATGAAAGTCAACCCTGGACTTATCACAGTGATTACTAGGCAAACACCGACAGCAGGAATTAAAAACTACAATATACAAAACACATTAAAAAACTAGCAGTAATCAAAATTAATCAAATTAGTATTTGCAGTCTGAGGATCAGGTGAATAAGCATAGTCAGGTTCTTACTGCATCAGTTAATTTGGGCCCTCTTTGCTACAACTAAAATGTCACTCATTCTTTTCCATGCAAATCTGACATTTTTCTTCCTGAGAAAATCCCACACTAGGGGGAAGAAGACACTTTATTTATGGTAAACTGCTGCGCTGAAAGAGCACATCCAGTCTATGTGCCTGCCGGTTAACCACCAGCCACTGAGTGATCATACTTTCTGCAAATGAATGAATAACAACCTTCCTTTGTTAGAGTCTACAAATGGGATGTCTTCCCTGCAGTACAGCCACAGGAAAACCAAGAGGGGATTCTCAAAAGACTAAGTCGTAAGTAAGTACTCTGACATAAAGCCCATATCTTGGTAGCATGGTACAAGCAATAATGATTAGTGACAGTGTCACATGCAAGGTTTGGGAAATGTGCACTCACCCAATTCCAAGTGTACTTATCCTGATTAATAAAATAAAACCAATGTAAATATGCCTAGGGTTTTCTTTTTTAATTTAAGTTCCAGCACATCTCTCTGCACAAAATAAATAAGTGATTTTAAAAGTACATGCCACATTAGCTACACCTTTATCGGACTGGCAGAAGCACAAATGTCTGCAGTGAGGACATTTCTGAAGTAAGCATTGCAAGCAGGCATGTAGAGGCGCCCTCTATAGTAGCATTTTCAATTTTTTATAAACAAAGGCCAATGCTGCTGACACTACAGCTAGAAAGGGTTTGTTTGGCCTGTGCCTGCTCCTCCCTTCCTGGGACAAAAGAGACTAACAGTTGTTCTGTCCTCCCAAGCTCATGCATTCACTTCAGTAAAAACTTGAACTGGCATTGCACACCCAGGGCATGGACTGTATGAATGGCCTGCTTCTCCTGTTTCTGCTCCATGATGTAAACAAGGAGAAGAATTTATGGGTTAAGGACAACCGTGACACCATTTATAGAGGAAAAGGAAGTTAAATCCATGTGAACTAGCAGACATGGTTCTCTACAGAAAAGGGCCTGAAGTCTGAGATCCTGGCAATAGATGGCATGGTTAACAAGAAAGATATTACCTGTGAGATATACTTCAAAGCCACAGAACTAGTGGTCTTAAATGAGGAATGGGCAAGCTTGTTAATTATGTAGTTCCTGTGACAGTGAGGGGAGGGGGTTCGAAAAAGGTTGGCAGAGATGTAGAACCCTTTTAAGAAATTGCTTGATCAGCCAATGCTAGGCTTCTGTCTTACTCTCCAAAAGGTCATAATTGTCATAAACTATCACATCAAAGTTATCTGAGACAAGATAGACATGCATCCTTCTGGGATACACACAAAGTGGGATCTGACTCTTCTTTGGACTCTAACCACTCACAGACAGAGATCCCAAGAAGGAAGATATATAAAAGGAAACGCACACTTCGCTTTGGCATCAATAACATCAAACAATGACTTGGAGGAAAGACAAGGTTCCCCTAAACCCCTCCGGAAGACATCACATATGGCAAATTCCTCAAATTACTAAAACGAAGGAAGCTTAGCTATCTGACCCACTCTGTCAGTATGAGGAAGTGTTCTTTCAGACACATGGCTACCCAACTGACAGATCAGATGAACTGATAAAACTGGATCCAAAGTTTTTTTTTTTCTTCTATCTTAGATAGTCATTAAAATATATCTGGAGAAACATGTGGAGGTGAAATGCCAATCTATGGTGAACTTCACAAGCAACAAAATTTAATTAGGGAGGCCTCATTGTTACCCAGCTCTGAGAAAGCTGCTTCCCAGTCCCCCCCCCCCCAAGTCTCCAGAAGGGATATGTCCCTGTATGAATGAAAAATATGGAATCAAAGGTATGACAGGCAGGTAATAGGTGATTAACAATTTTTACATGTTCCAGAAACGGCCTTGGGCAGTGCATGGTACACTTCTACTAATCTCCATGCTGGGAACTTGCAGCCAACTTCCTTCTAATGCTATCAGCTTTTTCCTCCTGTATGTATAGATGGCCAACTGTAATCACTGGTTGTGGCACTGCTTCGCATCACACTCCTTACTCAGGCAATAAGCACAATGCTGGTGTGAGTTCTGGGACATTACCTGGAGGCATACGAACACTATAAATGCTTCAGTGCTTTAGGCATTGAACATGGGAACTTTATCAGGCCATAAGTTAAGGTCAAGCTCTGAACTGATACAGCAGCAAAAAATAACTGGATAGCAGGGTCTAGATGTGCTCCCCTAGTTTGATGCATTACTATACAAGATAAATCAATAAGCTGTGCACAGCCTTAAACATAGAAGCATCACAGAGAAAATGAATTAGAATGAAAAGAATGACGCAATAAACCCACCACAGATAGCCCCCAATGCTAGATTTAACACTGTGTGAGTAGGCAAGAAGACTGAACCAAATGTCTTAAGGGCAGGTACATGAACATTAATGAAATTATTTATCTATTTTTAATGCCAAATGGCATCTTATTTGTGAAAAATATTGCTAGGGTACTATAAAAATGGTTGAGAATACAAAGTAAGACAACAGCACATTAAGCAACTTTTTAATCTGGCAACACAGCAGTACAGATTATGGTTATGAGCTGCTAACAACATTCATCCTGTGAGGATTAAGGATATGAGCTGCTAAGAAACTTTATCCGCATAGGATTCCTTTGTTAGCCATTTAACGTGTTGTCTGGCTGAGCAAGTCAGTTTGACTTTGCCAGTACTATTGGGTCACCCCTGCAAAGGGGCACTTGTGCCTAGCACATCTTATGCAATTAAATAACGAATGATGACAAGCCATTAAACCAAAGCTGGGATTCTAATTTATAAAAACATTCCATCTGAAGTCAGAAACAGAATATCACTGTTAATCTTTTAAATACTACTTATATCCTTTGAACACACCACCGCACAGTTGTTTTACACACACACACACACACACACACACACACACACACACACACACACACACACTTGTACTGTCAGATATGAGTTGTACTGTCTGACTGGAATTCGCTGGGAGAAATTAATTCTCCTCCGCAGTCCCCAGCTGAGCACATTCCACAGTACTGAATATGTCATTCCTTCGACAGGGTTGCCTATGTCAACACTTTACTAGCAGGCATAGCTGGCTGGCAAGCAGCCCTTTAACAGAACTTTGTTCAAACTTGGATCAGCATATTTTTCCTTTGTTAATAAAAGCCCCATTTTTCAACTTCTGCATTACATTATTTTTCTTTTAACTTTCTCAGCAACCGTCAAATCACCTGAACATTTCTTTCCAAAATGACATCTTTTGCCTTAACCTATGCTGCACCATGGCATTGCACAGCTTGTTTTACACAGTGCACATCCTCTCACAAATAACACAATGTATTGTCAAAACCTAAAATTAATAGGAGATGCACAATTCATATGTGCCTTGGACTAGGGTTTGTTCAGTGAATTACAGAAAATGAAAACCCTTCACATTAAATTATGATGACAAGGAATACAAAGCAAGCAATAACTTAGCAGAATACACATGTGTACACTATGTATATCTGAAGGCCTTAATTGTACATATCCTGCACCCCAAGAACTGTACTGTACAAAGATCAATGGGAGTTTTAAATCTCTGCAATGCACTGAAGGAAGCTGCAAACTACTAAAGATGTCCCTTCTAAGGCTATGTCCCTAACAAGAATTTTTCTGTATGTCAGTGCCCCTACAGCATGCATGCATATAATGCTCTGTACCTCTCGACCTCTTAGGACAAGAAATTTGGACAAGGCCAACACTAGAAAGGGCCAAAAATAGGGACAAAATTTAAATATTACTCTTATAAACTTAGAAAGTTGCTAGAACAAAAGGTGTTGTGCTGGCAAGCAGTTTCTGAAGGATATGATGTCCTAAACTCAAATGTCTGTCATTATTTAGTGATCTCAGTCCTCAATGACTTGTCAGAAATCCACAACCTTTACAAGGGACAGACCAATTGAGACAAAAATATGGATATTCTGTGAAAATTTGAACAGTTGAGAGGCGTGGATTGTACCTATAATGTTTTGCCTCTTAGTGTCCCTCTGGATATATTCCTTAAAGTTGCAGTGCTACACAAAATATGCACAAGGGGGCCATAGTGAGAATACATTCTGGGAACTATGACCTTACAAGCAATGAATGACAACGTTTTGTACTCCTACACAAAATAACACTGTCTACAGCAGTGCTACTTTTTCAGTGCACACACTATGTATGTCTACAGCTCCAGGAGTAAAGTGCTCTGTAATACTGTATAAGTAAGCAAGACTCACTCTGGGAACCTGAGATTCCAGTTGGAATATACAAAACTTCATGCTACATTCACCTCATGACACTGTAATTTTGCCAAAAGTACACATTGCAATGAAACAGAAAACTACTTTCTACAGCACCTTTCACTTGCACATACATTGCAATATGTTAGATATACAAGTGTGATGTGCCATTAAACCTTTGCTGTAGTGTGCAGTGTTGAATCATTCTCACATATTAGTCAGGAAATTTCCATGTCCAGAATTTCAGATAATGTCCAGATTTTTACCTAATATTTTTGGTCTGTTCCTCATAAAATGTGTGGTTTTCTGGAAATTTATTTGGGATTGATGCTATCAAATAATGACAGACATATGAGTTTCAGACTTTATATCCTTCAGAAAAAGCACAGTAATGTAAACACTGTTAGTCTATCAACCTTCTAAGTTTTTAAGACCAATAATTAAGATCTGCCTTTGATTCTGATCTTTGCACCCACTATGTTTTGCTTTGTCTAGATTTCTTGCACTAAGAAGTTGAGATGGGTTCCCCATCTTGCACAAAATTTGCGTATTTGCATTGTAATTACATAAATACTAGTGATGCATGACTTCTTCAATTTGTTGAGTAAAATTACATCTGAAAAATGTGTATATCTTTACTACTTGTTAAATAATTTCTTTAATACAAACACTTGAAAGTTTAAGTTACACTGCTTTGCTCCAATAGCTGAATAGTAAATATGCATTATAAATATACACCTATAAATATTGTCTTGTTTTGGAAAAAAGTGTATCAATATTTCATTCTAATATTTTCAAAAATATGCTTAGGTATGGAAAGTAAATTTGTCCTTTCTACAGACCTCATTCATGTGCACAACTCACAAAACACGTCATTTTGCATAGCACAGTCTCTTTTGGTTGAAAAACTGCTTCTATTCAACTTTTGTTCATATGTAGGAGTCCTTTGCAATGCAGTGACTCTAGTACACTACAACATAACTCTCAGCAGTCCACATTTTTGCACAACGCCCAGATTTTTGTCTCACATTTTTATTCTGTTCCTCTTAATATTTGTAGTTTTCTGCCAAATCTGTGAGGATTGAAGTCACTATATTATGACAGAGTGGATATAAAACGTGTACACACCCCTGTTAAAATGCCAGGTTTTTGTGATATAAAAAAATGAGACCATAATAAATCATTTCAAAACTTTTCCTACCTTTAATGTGACCTATAACCTGTACAATTCAATTGAAAAATCTGTTAGGGGAAAAATAAACATACAATAAGCTGGTTGCTTAAGTGTGCACACCCTTAAACTAATACTTTGTTGAAGCATCTTTTGAATTACTTACATCATTCAGTCTTCTTGGGTACACACCTGCCATCAATTAAAGAGACTCTGATTAACCCCAAATAAAGTTCAGCTGTCCTAGTAGGATTTTCCTGACATTAACTCAGCCTGCTACAGCAAAAGCCATGGTTCGCAGAGAACTTACAAAGCATCAAAGGGATCTCACTGTTGAAAGGTATCAGTCAGGAGAAGGGTATAAAAAAATTTCCACAGCATTGGATATACCATGGAACACAGTGAAGACAGTCATCAAAAAGTGGAGAAAATATGGGACAACAGTGACATTGCAAAGAACTGGACATCCCTCCAAAATTGATGAGAAGACGAGATGAAACTGGTCAGGGAGGCTGCCTAGAGACCTACAGCAACACTGAAGGAGCAGCAGAAATTTCTGGCAAGTACTGGTTGTGTACTACATGTGACAACAATCTCCCGTATTCTCCATACTTCTGGACTATGGGGTAGGGTTGCAAGACGGAAGACTTTTCTAACACACAAAAACATCTAGGCCAGCTAAAATTTACAAAACAATACATCAAGTCTCTCAAAAGCATGTGGGAAAATGTATTCAGGTGTGATGAGACCAAGGTTGAACTTTTTGGCCGCAATTCCTAAAGGTACGTTGCATCACCAAAAGAACATCACCCCCATGGTGAAGCATGGTGATGGCGGTATCATCCTTTGGGGTTGCTTTTCTGGAACTGGGGCTTTAGTCAAGGTGGAGGGAATTATGAATAGTTCCAAATATCAGTCACTTTTGGCTTAAAACCTCCAGGCATCTGCTAGAAAGCTGAAGATGAAGAGGAATTTCACATTTCAACATGACAATGACCCCAAGCATACATCCAAATCAACAAAAGAATGGCTTCACGAGAAGTAAATTAAAGTTTTGGAATGGTCCAGTCAGAGCCCAGACCTAAGTCCAATAGAAAATTTGTAGGGTGACCTGAAGAGGGCTGGGCACAAGAGATGCCCCCACAATATGACAGATTTTGCAAGGAAGATTGGGCAAATACTGCCAAGTCAACATGTGCCATGCTAACAGGCTCCTACCCAAGAAGACTGAATGCTGCAATTAAATCAAAAGGTGCTTCAAAAAGTATTAGTTTAAGGGTGTGCACACTTATGCAACCAGCTTATTGTACGTTTTTTTGTTTTTATATTTTTCCCCTAACAGATTTGTTTTTCAATTGAATTGTACAGGTTTATAGGTCACATTAAAAGTGGGAAAAGTTTTGAAATTATTTATTGTGGTCTCATTTTTTTATATCATAAAAAACAGACATTTTAACAGGGATGTGTAAACTTTTTTATATCCACTGTATATTGGAGTTACAGACTTCACATCATTCAGAAGATGCATGCTTTCTAAGTTTATAAGTGCAACATTTAAGGCCATCCCTGATTGTGGACTTTGTACCCCCATTATTTTAGGCTTTGTCAAGAATTCTTGCACCAAAAAGTTGAGAAGTATGCAGCATAAGGCCTTCATTCTTACAAACACTTTTATAGTTTTTAAGAATATGTGTTTGTTTTTTTATTTGAATCTGTGTATTTTTCCAAGTAGAGTTACTAAACTGTCTTTTATTTTAACAAAGCTTTATTTCGAATGGCCTCCTATCACCAGATTGATACCGTACTCAGAGCACCAATTTCCATTTGTTATTAGGAGACATTACTTTTTTTCTGTTCTTTCCTTCTTATCCAATGCTTGCATGTGAGGTTGATGAACTTTGCCTTCACACATGCTAATCACCAATATGTTGCATAAGACCCAAGATGCAACTGAACAACATGCCACTGAATAAAACATGTAACATACCACAGAGGTTTCATGAAGTTTATTGTACACTACTGCAAGGTGCATGTAACATATCACATTTGATGTGTACACTGCTGACACTGCTCCCCGTGCCAGTTAGGATTTTGTCCACAACAAGTGTTTAAATGACTATGTATCCTGTTTGGTGATAGTTAGTCACAGACTATAGATGCCTTCTGTGACTCAACAAATAAATACATTTTCTGTATATAAATAACAAAATAATACTAAACATTTCTGCTGATGAATATGGTTAGGTATTCACTATATATGCTGGTAATATTAGGTTCGGGTCTATATTAGAACACTAAACATTTAAAATGTCATCTGTTCTAATATCGACCATTTTTCAGTGAATGCTGAAAATATCGAAGAAACAGAAAACCAAATTTTTTCCTAGGGAAAGAATTTGGATGTCAGTTTCTGTTGCTTCGGTATTTTCAGCACTCTGGTGGAAAGTTACGGGTCGGGTTCAGGTAAGTGTGCGATTGTGTGGACGTGAGGGTTAGGGCGGGTTAGGGCGCGGGTCAGGTAGGTGTGCAAATGTGTGGACGTGAGGGTTAGGGTGGGGTAGGTGGGTTAGGGCGCGGGTGAGGTGACTGTGCAATAGTGACGGACGTTAGGGTTTGGGTTAATGTAAGTGGATAGTTAGTGGTGTATGTATAGTTTAGGTAGGGTTAGGTGTAAGAGTTTAGGTGTATGTGTGTGGATTGCTGTTTGTTTGGTGTGCTTGTGTTGTGTGTGTGTGTTTTGGAACAGCAATTTTTTTTCCCTAGGAAAAAATTTGCTGTTCTGAATGTTCAATGTTTAGTATTTTCGATTGGTAGGGTTCAATATTGGAACACTCGACAATCTGAATGTTCAGTGTTCTAATATAGACCCTTAGGTTCATAGGTGTGTACCAGGCTAATGGTCCTGGAGCCTTTACAAGCCTAGCCCATAGGATTACCCTGGCATCGTGCTATCCGACATTAGTTCCCAGTGCTTCTGTCGAGTAGAGCCACTGGAGTAATCCCCAGGGTGAATTTTCTATTTCCCGTCCACTCATCAAGATTTCTCTTGAAGAGGGCCAGTGAGGTGCTTTGCTTGACATGTATGGGAAGCCTATTCCATAGCATGGGCTGTCTCTGCGTTATGAACCTGTCCCTCCAGCATGTTCTGTTGATTGTGGTAATGAGGATGAGGTCTCTGGAGCATGTGGTGCAGAGGGATTGGGATTTCTTTAGATGTAGCATTTCTAACAGAGCTGGGTCTGACATGGCTTTGTAAGTCAAGCAGAGATCGCCTCCAAGTAGGCGATATAAGACAGAAAACAGTTGGGAGTTTTTTGAAT
Source organism: Protopterus annectens (assembly GCF_019279795.1). NCBI lineage: Eukaryota > Metazoa > Chordata > Ceratodontiformes > Protopteridae > Protopterus > Protopterus annectens. Next base: position 1,081,660,417 of record NC_056727.1, on the reverse strand, counting down.
CTGTCCATAAAGGACAAGTGTTTAAGGCCTAGGATCCTTTTTGTGAGGTACTTTTGCGGCCTCTCCAGCTGTTGCAGGTGTATAGTGAGGTACATGCCAAATGCGGCATTGTACTCAATGATTGGTCTAATGAGGGAAGAGAAGAGGGAGACAATTGCCTCTTTCTTCCTGGATGCAAAACCCTTAGTAATGAGATGTGCCACATAGAAGGACTTTCTGACCACAGTGGCAATGTGGCGGTCAAAAGAGAGGTTGCTGTCAACCTGTTTTCCCAGATCTCTTATAATGCCTTCTGTGTTCAGTGGACTACCATCGATGTGGTAATTTATGGGAACCTGTTTTTTCCCCAAGGGGGATGACGACAAATTTTTTGGCATTGAGCTTAAAGCCATGGTTCTGACACCAGTCGTTGGTCTCAGTGAGGCCTTTCTGTAGGATGTCAACATCACTTTGGGAGTTAATAATAGCTCCCAACTTGCAATCATCTGCAAACTTTATCAGCCAGAGTCCCTTCGTGTTGGCCTGGACTTCAGAGAAGTAGATACCAAACAGGAGAGGACAAAGGACAGAACCCTGTGGGATTCCACTCGTGACTGATCGGCAGTTTGACTTGGAGTCAGCTACTTTCACACTGTGGGTTCTATCTGTGAGCAAGTCTGCAACCCACCTAGTGATATAGGGGTTGATGCCTAGCTTAGTGAGTTTTTCTATGATTCCTGAGTGGGGAATGGTATCAAAGGTTTTGGCCAGATCAAGGTAGGCTGTATGAACCACCTTGCCTTCATCCACAGCTCTGGTGACTGACTCAAAGAAGTCAACCAAGTTGAGCAGGCATGATCTACCCTTCACAAAACCAAAATGTGTGGGATTCAGAGTTTGGAGATTCCCTACATCCTTCTTTATTAGGTCCATGATGATGCGTTCCATAGCTTTGCATATCAGACTCGTCAGGCTAATGAGGCAATAGTTCCCAGGGTCTGTAGTTGCTCCTCCTTTGTGGAGAGGGATGACTATACCAATGCACTATTCAGTAGGGACAAAGCCCAAGGTGAGGCTGTGACTGAACACGACACACAGGTGAGGTGCCAGTTCACTCCGTAGTTCTTGTAGGACACAGCCAGGTATACTGTCAGGTCCCACAGAAGCTGTATTCTTGGCCTTGGACAGTGCTGTTTTAACCTGTGCAGCAGTAATACGGGGTGCCTGGCAATCTACTGGGATTGTGATTGGTCCTTTGGGGGAGAGAGGGGTAAAGTTGGAACTGAATCTGTCCGCCAGTATATTGGCAATATCTGTTGGCTCAGTATAGCAGGTACCGTTGTAGCTCAGAGCAAATCTGGGTATTGCTGTGGAGATTCTTTACATAACTACAGAAGGCCTTGTGGTTGTTTTTACTATCTGCTGCAATTCTGTTTTCATAGCTAGCTTTAGAGGATTTGATGACGGATCTCAACTTTTTGTTGAGGCTGATACGGGAGTTTTTCCAGTCTTGGGACTTTACCTTATTCCACATCAGTTTTCTCCTTCTGTTGTAGAGTTTGTTTATGGCAGGGGACCACCAGATTGGCTTCCTTTTTTGGAGGAGAGCGTCTTGGTTCTATTGGGTATGTCGAGATACATGCATTTGTGTACGTGTTCGTGCAGTGCATTGGTGTGTGATTCGGCAGTCATGCAACTATTCTCCATTTGCATAGGTGCCGTGAAGTTAGCCACCTCTGTTTTTAGGACCCAAAATTAGCTTTGGAAAGGTTTTCATGGTGCTTACCTTGGGGGGGGGGGGGGCAGTAGGAGGGATGTGGATTTCCAAGGTGATTATTTTGTGGTCAGATCTAACCAAGGAGGAGTTGAGTATTGGTGTAGTGCAACGGTCTTCCATGTTAGTAATGACCAGGTCAAGGACGTTGCTACCTCTAGTAGGGGTAAGAATGAGCTGGTCCAGAGCATTGGAATTAATGAATTCCAGGAAACGTTGGGCAAGTGTATTGGTACATGAGAAGTTTTCCCAGTTAATGGAGGGGTAGTTGAAGTCACTAGTATAAGAGTGTTAGGTTGGACCCTAATATTCTCCAGGGTGCTTAGTAACTTGGAGTGTGAGTCTTGGGACATGGTTGGGGACCTACAGCAGGCAACAACCTGAATTGCTGTCTTACCCAATGTTAGCTGCACCTGAAGTATCTCAGATGCGTTATGTTGGGCTACCAGTCTGGAGTTGTGCGCATCCTTTATGAATATGGAAACACCACCACCTTTGGAGCTTCGGTCCAAGTTTTGGGGCCGAAAGGTATGGAATGAGTTATAGCCTGGTAGTGCAGGGGTACTTTCTGCTGCCTTGAACCAGGTCTCTGTTACAGCACAAATGTCAATGTTCTCCATTTACGGAGTGCTTCGAGTGAGTGCAGTTTGAAATTTAGACTTCTAGCGTTGAGAACAGCAGAAGCCAGCGAAGAGATGTGAGAAAATACATAGTATGACTAAACTGGCATCAAACCAACAGGCTAATAATGGCAAAACGGCAAAATTTTAACCTTACGTGATTATGGGAAAATTTCTCAATTACATTTATTATAATTATTTGCTGTGCCTGTGTATGCCTGAAGTAATAACTGTGTTATTCTTAAATTATTACCATGTCTACTTTTTTCCTTGGCCATGTTTTATTTGCTTTATGAAATGCATCATTATCTGAAGCTACATATGATCCTCTGTGTACTACATATGTCATTCTACATGACAAGGGTCATTTATTTATTTATTGACATTTGATTACTGGGAAAGTCCAACTGGGTAGAACAGCCCATTTTCAGTGAAGACCCAGGGAGAAGAGCTTCACATTATTAGAAAACATTTTAAAAACAATAATTTTACAATCTTCAGAAAGAAAAAAACATCTGCTGTTTAAATAATTATAACAAACTAGTGATAATTTAAAAAACATTGGTTAAGAATTGATACAAGTTATGTAACACTCACTTAAAATTTATAGGTAAATTAGTCTAATACAAACAGGAACTGCAATATGAAGTGAGGGAAAAACAGGTTTATGGTATATTTAGAGAGAAAGTCAGGGAAGAGAATTTGACAAAAGTAAGGAAGTAAATGAAGAAGGGAGAGTAAGGAGGTATAACGAATGAAAAGGTACTTGTTCACATTTATTGATATAGTTTATCCTGGTTTTGAACAAGAACAGAGACAGATTTTAGCTAGGAAGTCTTTCAGAGTGGTTTTGAAAGATGGGAGTGAGGGTATTGACCCGAAGGCTACACGTTCCAGGTCTTAGCAACCTTGTATGAGTACAGGCAATTCCCGGCAGATTTGACAGGCCTGCAGACAGACTGGAGTTTGTGGTCACTGGGTCACAATGACTGACTAGGAACACAGTTGTGTAGAATGGTTTTTAGTGCAAGAAAAAGTACAGTTTTGTACCTACCATAAATGTAGATGTTCACACTGCTGCAGTCATCACTCTAGGGTTATCCTGCCGTCAGGCGGTCCCTCAGTCGGCCCGAGTTCCAAAGTCTTGGTCCGGCGTTGGTTGCTGTCGCTTCTTCCCTGACGTCAGTGCGCCAGGGGTATATAAGATGCATCCGACGCCATTTTCTTCAGTTTTTCTTGCCCCAGATGTCAGGTGCCCCCAATAGGTAGGCAATACATATTGCTATATAAAAATATACATATAAAAATAAAACAATATCTTCAGTCACAAGCAAATACACCACAGAGGTTGTATAGGAGAGAAAGGAATAGATAAGTCCAGCTAGTTCAGAGGGGGTGGAGGGAGGGTAACCTGGACTGCAGCAGTGTGAACACTCGAACATCTACATTTATGGTAGGTACAAAACTGTACTATGTTCATCGTGTTACACTGCTGCAGTCATCACTCTTGGGTTGAATCCCAAAGATAAGGATGGGTGGTGGAACTAAACAGGGTTTGGAGAGGCTAGTAGGCCCTGCAGAACTGCAGTGGCAAAGCCAGCTCTGGTTTTAGAGTATAGAGGTAAGTGATAGTGCTTGGTGAAGGTGTGCACTGAACTCCAAGTTGCAGCCTCCAAAATATCCTTGGTTGGTACCCCTCTGAGGAAGGCTGTTGATGTAGCTGTAGCCCTGGTGGAATGGGGCCTGATGTTACCAGGCACAGATTTCCCATGGTGTGTGTAGCAGAAACGGATACAATGTCCTATCCATTTTGAAATGGTCTGTTTTGAGATAGCTTTTCCTTGAGATCCTGCAGCATAGGATACAAAGAGCTGGTCAGATTTTCTGAAAGCCTTAGTTTTATCCAAGTAGTAACGTAATTGCCTGTGAATGTCCAAAAAGTGTAGGAGCCTTTCCCCTTTGTTCTGGGGGTTTGGATAAAAGGTGGACAAATGAATGGTTTGGTTTAGGGCCACACTGGATACCACCTTTGGCATAAAGGAAGGGTTAGTTCGTAAAGAGACTCTGTCTTGATGAAAAATGATGAAAGGCTCCACTGCCATTAGGGTCTGTAGTTCTGAGACTCTTCGTGCTGAAGTTATTGCTAGCAACAGAGCAGTTTTCCATGATAGGAACTGTAGATCAGCAGTGAAAGCTGGTTCAAAGGGCGGAAGTGTAAGCTTTTCCAGAACAAAGTTGAGATCCCAAGTTGGTGTAGGTGCTCTCTGGGGCGGTATTATGTTCTTAGCCCCTCTGAGGAACTGTCTTAGTAATGGATGTGAAAATATAGGAGGATCTGTGTTGTACTGAGCTGAAATAGCTGAGGCATGGATCTTAATAGATGAGAAGGAAAGTCCTTTGTGCAACATCTCAGTTAAATATTGAAGAATCTGAGGAATACTTGGGACAAGGGGATTTTGGCCTTTAGCCTGGTTCCAGGCGCAGAATCTTTTCCATTTGTCTGAATTGACTTTCCTGGTGCTGGGCCTCCTGGCCTCCAGAATGACGTCCATCACAGCTTTAGAGAGAAGTGTTGACTGGTTATTTAGGCAATTTGCCATGCAGCCAGATTTAAAGTTTTGAGCTGGCTGTATAGAATCTGATTGTTTTGCTGAGTGAGCAGGTGAGGAATTGTAGGCAAAATCCATGGTGGGCCTTGAGCCATGTTCCTTAGTATTTGATACCAGTGTTGGCGTGGCCAGTCTGGAGCAATGAGTATCACTTGTGGGCTTTCAGCAGCACCTTTGCCAGAAGAGGCAGTGGAGGAAAGGCATACACTGTCAATGTCTTCCAACTGAATGAGAGGGCGTCCACTTTCCAAGCTAGCATGTGGTATGTCCTTGTGCAGAATTTCTGTAGTTGGTAGTTTTGGGGGGAAGCAAACAGATCTATGTCTGGGCTCCCCCATTTTTGAGTTATCATTGCGAATACTTGTGGATCTAGTTTCCACTCGTGAGGATCTGTGATGTTTCTGCTTAGATCGTCTACCAGTGTGTTTTTCTTTCCTGGCAGGAATTGTGCTTGTAGTTGAACTTGGTAGGTCAGTGCTGTGTTCCACAAGGTCACTGCTTGTCTGCATAGGGGATAGGAGTGTGTGCCCCCTTGCTTGTTTATGTACCACATCACTGTGGTGTTGTCTGTCTTTATTAGGAGTTGTCCTGGATGTAGGAGGTCCTTAAAAGCTGTTAGGGCATTTTGTACAGCTAGTATCTCTTTTTGATTGATATGTAGATGCCTTTGGTTTGCAGACCATTTGCCCTGAATACACTGTCCTGCCATGTGAGCTCCCCAGGCATAATCCGATGCATCTGTTGTTATAGTTTGCCTGGCTGTGGGTAAGGTGAAAAGCTGACCGTTGTTGAGGTGACATGCCTGAGCCCACCATAGAAACTCCTGTTGAAGGCAGGGAATGAGTGGAATTATTGTTTCCAAGCTGTGGCTGTGTTGATACCAAACGCTTTTCAGATACCATTGTAATTTCCTCATATGCAGTTTTGCAAATGGTATTAGTAGTATGCAAGATGCCATGAATACCAAGGCCTGCAGAATTTTTCTTGCAGGGAGTTGGGTCTTTGTTGCCATCATTTTGAAGTATTGAGTTAGTTGTCTTTGCTTGTCTGGCGTGAGGTAAGCCATCTGGGCCGTTGTATTTAAGATGGCACCCAGGAATATTATGTCTTGCATAGATCTTGCCTTATCCTCCATTTTCTTTAAAACTTCTTCTGCTTTTACACCGAATAAAACATCCTGCTGTAAGGGTGCATCCAATAACTTTGCTTTAACATGATCAGATAAAGTTTGTTCTTTTAACCAAGCATGCCTACGTATGACAGACCCTGTCACTGCTGCTCTACAAGAAGCTTCAAATGAATCAAATCCACATTGCAAAGTATGTTTTCCCACTTGTTCAGCTGAATGCAACACATCTTGCATTTCCTTGTAATCTGACTGGTCTGTATGTGCGAGCATTTTTTGTTTTAAATGAGACATCAGATATTGTTGATATTTCAGCATGTGAAACTGACAATTTAAGGCCCTAATAGCTAGAGTAGCTGAGGTATATACTTTCTTTCCCCATCTGTCTAGTGCTCTAGAATCCCTTTCAGAGGGCACAGGATTTTTAGCAGTAGAGGCTTTAACCCCTTTGGGACCCTGGGAAATGGTTTCTGGATCAGCAACAGGGCTTTTATACAGGAATTTGTGTGAGTCAGGGACTCTGCGCTATCTGTCTGGTTTGGCTGGTGAAGGAGGTAGTGAATCTGGGTTAAGGCTAGATTCTGAATAAACATCATCCACAATGTCTAACACAGGTGAAATTGCAAGTGGTCTGTGCTGGGGTAGTAAAAGAAACTCTCGGAGCCTTTTCTTAGAATCAGAGTAATCCTGGCCTTCCCAGTGGAAATGTTCCCTCATAGTATATAAGGTTTCCCCAAAAGAGTAGTCTTCTGGGGGAGATGCAGAAGCTATAGATTCTTCAGCATCAGAATCTTCATAAGGGGGAAAGGAATATTCCTGTTCCTCAGAAGAGTTTGAGGAAATTGAAACCTGGTCGGAGGAAGCGTAGTCCTCCTCCTGCCTTGGCCTTTTATCAGGAGAGGGATGGGAACCCCTGATTAGGGTAATTAAGTCTTCAGCCATCTTAAGCATCTGTTTCCTAGGCATGGGGTCTTGTACTGGAGACTGCTGTGCAGTCTTCTTTGTTTTTGAAGGAGTTTTCAGTTTTGCATAGGATTTAATAGTGAGTGTAGTCGGTCTGAAGACACCTTCAGCAACTGAAGGAGTTTCATCTGCACCGGAATCTCCTTCAGGAATGGAGTCGGAAGGGCTTAAAGGTAAAGGTTGTGGAGGCCTAGTAATCTCCGCTTGTGAATCGGATGTCGCCTGGGGTTCTAAATCAGCGGTCGTCAGGGGCTGCATAGGCACCTCACTGAAAACCGGAGAACTGACGACTGGCCTAGCAGAGGCCTCGGAGTCCGGTTTGGATTTCGGCTGCCTGTCCTTAACTTTGCATTTTTATGCATTCCGGTCGTCGGTTGCTCCAACGGCATGGTATAATTAAATTTCCTACCAAAATAATGTCGGGCGAAATCAAACCGACATTTAATAGTTCGTTTATTAAACCTAGCACAAAACCGACAACCTGTGACGTCGTGGTCTGGGCCTAGGCAAGGAATACAATAAGAATGAAAGTCCTTATGAGGTATTTGCTTCCCACAAGAAATGCAATTGTTAACTTTTTCTGACATCGGAGTGAGGCAAGAAAAGGTTCCCCAACGGGGTACTTAGCTTTATGAAGACTTCAGTCTGAAATTCGATTTGAAAATCTCAGGAGTCAGCCGACCGGCACTTGCGAACTGCTTCTGCTTCGGGCACTGCGCGGCAAGAAAGACAGAAGAAAATGACGTTGGATGCATCTTATATACCCCTGGCGCACTGATGTCAGGGAAGAAGCGACAGCAACCGACGCCGGACCAAGACTTTGGAACTCGGGCCGACTGCGAGACCGCCTGACGGCAGGATAACCCTAGAGTGATGACTGCAGCAGTGTAACACGATGAACATCAGGACCTGTACTGTGAACCTGTTGTCTGAATATAGTTGCCATGTGTTATAATGTTGTGTTTGTGAGTAAAACTGCACACTATGTAGTTTCAGTCTCTGAGACACCGTTAAATGGACTTGATAGCAGTATACTGATACTCTACATTTGCTTTTTCCTTGTTACATTATCCTAAGCACATAGACAGAGATCGGGTTTACTACTGACAATCTAGCTGCTCTGGAGATAACTGAGTACAGCCTCTATGAAAAATGGACATGTTGTACAAGAGGGACTAAATTCAGACCAAAAAAAATACCAATCCTGGCTTTTCTAACCAGCCCACCACGCATTCACTTCAAATCTCAGCACCCTGAGCATGTTGGCTACCTCTGACATTACATGGTCAAATCTGACCTTGGGTGAAATGGAACCAAAGAGAAGGAAACAGTAATGCCCTCTCCCCATTGCCCCCATGGCATAACCTCATTTCCAGTTGCCCATCCAAGGGAACTTCCATTTCCTGAAAAACACACATTACTCACACTCTAGTGCGGCTCCCACTTCCCACACCTCTTCCCTTCAGTACTTTCATCAGTCTTCTTGCATCCACCATAATTCCAATCACTGATTGATACCTGTTCTACACAGCCATCACCTTCCTCAAGGTACAATATGTAGCACTACAGTTGGAAGCTGCTTGCTGGAACAGGGGTTTCTTGGCATTGTATGTGAGCTTTAAGGTTAAGTGTCTGAGGCTGGTTCACCGAAACTTGTTTGGAGAGGGGTTGTCAAAAACAGTTAAGATCTTTACTTCACAGATACAACCTCAAGTTATTGATTAGGTTTGTAATAGTTTGCAGACTGACAGCCTAGTATCTACATATGAACCTTGGAAATATAACAGTACTGCATCACATGCCCCATTACGCAGCTTATAATGATGTTGTAAGCTTAATCAAAATTCAAGTCATAAATTCTCAGGCTGTCACACTCAGCCTCAAGTAGCTGATAGAGGTATTCCCGAGTCTCCACAAGGTCTCTGATCAGAAGGTGCACCATGCAACAGTAGGCTGATCTGCCGCCCCCCCCCCCCCCCCCACCAACATACACCTGAGATGTCCATGGTTTGCCTTACTACATTATACCTGCACATTTGGATTTGTGTCAGGCTTTAACGTATTACATTACAACTCTATTTTTGGTTTAAAGTCAGACACACATTCAGGTACATTCTTTCTGCATTAAGTAAGACTTGTACGTAATAATGAACAGCTAAAATTTAAATGCATACCATTTTCAAGCCTGCTTGGGCTTCCCTTAAAAATAGTTTAATTAGCTGCAAAATTATTGAGGCTCATTATGATGTGAAACTTGCATACTTCTCAACTATCCCTTATTTTGGCTCAAATTTCTGCTCAGTCCATTTTAAATTTGTGGTTTGTTTTTTAAGGAAAAAATGGTTGACCAGTGTCAAAAGATAAGGATAGCTATAAAGCTACAGCCTTATTTTATTCCAGAAAATGTGTTAATTCATGACTTCTTATTCTGTTAACGTTTAAGGTTTGTAGCACCAGTATTTTGTGCCCCTGATTTGGGGCTTTTACCCTGATAACTTTTGACTTTATCTCTGATTCTGGAGAAAAGGGGACAAATTCCAAAAAAAGAAGTTAAGTCTTACCATAACGTTCCATCTGTATGGTTGATCCTTATTCAGTCATTATGCATGGGTATCGGTTCCGACCTCAGAACCAAGCCGGCCATTTTCCAAGCTCGTGTCATCTTCAAACACTCGAGCTAAACTCTTACCCATAATCCCCCTCTCCCTGTTACCTCAGATTGAGTTTGCAAGTCAAAGAAGGTAGAGGCTACCTCTGGTCAAATAAAGTACAGTTGTGTGCCTACCATAAACGTAGATGTTCGAGTGTATTCACTGTTGCAGTCATTACACTTGGGTTATCCTGCTGGCAGACTACCCGCAGTCGGCCTGAATTCCAAAGTCCTGGTCCAGCGTCGGTTGCTGTCGCCTCTTACCTGAGGTCAGTGCGCCAGGGGTATAAAAGATGCAGCTGACGCCATTTCCTTCAGTTTTTCTTGCCCCAGATGTCAGGTGCCCCCAAAAGGGTAGGCTAAAAATTCTGCTCATAAAAAAGGATGCACTAACATAAACATTACCTTCATCTACAAGCAAATACACCACATAGGTAGTATAGAATAGAGAAGTACAGATAAGTCCCAGCAATGAAAGGGGGATGGAGGGAGGGTAACCTGGATTGCAACAGTGAATACACTCGAACATCTACATTTATGGTAGGTACACAACTGTACTATGTTCATCGTGTTTCACTGTTGCAGTCATTACACTTGGGTTGAATCCCAAAGCTGAGGTTGGGTGGCTGGGCCTAGATAGAATTAGGAGTGGCTATGAGGCCCTGCAGTGGCGAAGCCTGCTTTGGATTTAGAGTAAAGAGGTAAGTGGTAGTGCTTTGTAAAAGTGTGCATTGAAGTCCAAGTTGCAGCCTCCAAAATGTCCTTGGTTGGTACTCCTCTGAGGAAGGCTGCTGAAGTGGCTGCTGCTCTGGTTGAATGTGGCCTAATGCCCTTAGACACTGATTTGCCATGTTGTGAATAGCAGAAACGAATGCAGTGGCCTATCCATTTTGAAATAGTCTGCTTTGAAATAGCTTTTCCTTGCGATCCTGCAGCATATGCCACTAAGAGCTGCTCAGTCTTTCTGAAGGCTTTAGTTTTGTCCAAGAAGAAGCATAGCTGTCTGTGTATGTCCAAAGAATGCAGAAGTATCTCCCCTTTATTCTGTGGGTTTGGATAAAAGGTAGGCAAATGAATGGTTTTGCTAAGAGCCACACTGGACACTACATTAGGCATAAATGTTGGGTTTGTCCTTAGAGAAACCCTGTCCGGATGGAAAATAATAAAAGGTTCCACAGCCATTAGTGCCTGTAACTCTGAGACTCTTCTTGCTGAGGTTATTGCTAGGAGCAGAGCTGTTTTCCATGATAAGTATTTTATGTCAGCTGTATTGGCTGGCTCAAAAGGAGGCAGTGTGAGCTTTTCCAAGACAAAATTGAGGTCCCATGCAGGTGTTGGAGCTCACCTTGGAGGTCTTATGTTTCTGGCCCCTTAGCAGTGGATGTGAAAAAATAGGTGGATCCGTATTGTAATGAGCTGAAATGACAGAGGCATGGATCTTAATTGATGAGAAGGATAGGCCTTTGTCCAGCATCTCAGTTAGGTATTGTAAAATCTGAGGAATATTTGGTACAAGCATGTCCATTCCTTGTGCCTGGTTCCAAGCATAGAATCTCTTCCATTTTTCTGTATAAGATTTTCTGGTGCTGGGCCTCCTGGCCTCCAAAATAACATCCATAACTGCTTTAGAGAGAGGTGTGTTCTGAATGGTTATGTTATCAGTCATGCAGCCAGATTTAGGGTTCTAAGTTGGCTGTGCAGGATCTTATTGTTTTGTTGGGCCAGCAAATGAGGAATTTGGGGTAATGTCCAGGCTGGGCCTTGAGGCAAGCTCTTTAGGATTGGGTACCAGTGCTGGCATGGCCAGTCTGGGGCAATCAGTATCATTTTTGGCTTCTCTTGTCTGACCTTTAGGAGTACCTTGGGGAGGAGAGGCAGTGGAGGAAAGGCATATACTGTAAGGGTTTTCCAGCTGAATGATAGGGCATCCACTTTCCATGCTTGTTTGTGATAAGTCCTTGTGCAGAATCTCTGTAGTTGGCAGTTGTGCGGGGAGGCAAATAGATCTATGTCTGGGCATCCCCATTTCCTTGTTATCATGCTGAAGATTTGTGGATCTAGTTTCCACTCGTGAGGATCCTTGATGTTTCTGCTTAGTTCGTCTGCCAGAGTATTTGTCTTTCCTGGCAGGAATTGTGCTTGCAGGTGTACTTGATAAGTCTATGCTGTGTTCCACAAAGTCATGGCTTGTCTGCAAAGGGGGTAGGAATGTGTGCCTCCCTGTTTGTTTATGTACCACATGACTGTAGTATTGTCCGTCTTTACCAGCAGTTGTCCTGGATGAAGTAGATCCTTGAAGGCTGTCTTTCTGAACAGCTAGCATCTCTTTTTGATTGATATGAAGATGCATTTGGCTTGTTGGCCATGCTCCCTGAATACATTTTCCTGCCATGTGGGCCCCCCCAGGCATAATCTGATTCATCTGTTGTTAGTGTCTGCCTGGCTGTGGGTAGAGTGAATGGCTGTCCCTTGTTGTGGTGACAGGCCTGTGCCCACCATCGAAAATGAGGGTAATTAATGTTTCCAGGCTGTGGCAATGTTGAGTCCAAACACTTTTTAGATACCATTGTAGTTTCCTCATATGCAGTCTTGCATATGGAATTAGTAGAATGCAGGATGCCATGAAGCCCAAAGCCTGCAGAATTTTTCTTGCAGCTAACTGGGTCTTTGTTGCCAACATTTCAAAGTAAGAAGTCAGTTTCCTTTGTTTGTCTGGCGTCAGATAAGCCATCTGGGCAGTTGTATTTACGGTTGCACCCAGGAATATTATCTCTTGAGAGGGTACTAGTTTTGATTTATTTACTTTTACCGTGTACCCTAGGTAAATTAGTAATCTTTTTACAAACGCCAGATGCCTCAGTAGAATGTCTTTGTTTGCTGCTTGAATAAGGCAATCGTCCAAGTAAGGGTATATTTGAATTCCCCTTTGTCTTCAGAAAGCAATTACTGGTGCCAGTCATTTTGTGAAGACCCTGGGCGCAATAGATAAGCCAAAGGGCAGTGCAGAGAATTGGTAGTGCATTGCTCCAGCTATGAATCTGAGGTATTGTCTGCAAGATTGTCTGATTGGGACATGCAGGTATGCCTGTTTTAGGTCCAAAGTTACAAGCCAAGCCTTCTTGCCCAGCATGGGCAAAAGCTGCTGCAGAGTCAACATTTTGAATTTTGGAATGTCCAGAAAAGTGTTTAGAATAGACAGGTCCAGTATTGGTATCCAGGCTTTGTCCTTTCTGGGTACCAGGAATAGTCTTGAGTAAAATCCTTGTCCCTGCTCTTGCTGTGGTACTCGCTGAATGGCCCTCATGTCCATGAGGGATGTAACTTGCTTTTGTGCCTCTGCCCATTGATTTTGTGGCAGGTCTGGCATACCTTTTGCCTTTGGCAGGGTGTGAAAGTGGAACCTGTAGCCCCGGGACATATATTCAAGACCCATTTATCCTGGGTGATTATATGCCAATTTTGTGAAAAAAGTGCTAGTTTTCCCCCTAAGGGGGCTGCCAAAAGATAAGTGCTTGGTATTGGCAGAGGAAAGTCATTGGGACTGTTTTCTATATGGCTGTGATTTGTCTTCTCCACTTTTGGAAGTAGAAGCACCCCATTGTTTAGGCCTGTATGAGCCTTGGGGCTGGGATCTGCCTCTTGGGCATCTGTATCTGCCTCTTTGTGGCCTGTCTGACACTGGAAAGGACCAATTGTTTGAAGGCCAGTTCCTGCTAAATCTGGGTGGTTGTACCTGTAAGAAATCCTTAACTGTCTGCATAGATTTCGCTTTATCCTCCCATTTTCTTCAACACCTCTTCTGCCTTAACACCAAACAAAGTATCATGCTGTAAAGGAGCATCCAATAATTTTGTTTTAACATGATCAGGCAGATTTTGTTCCTTTAACCAAGCATGCCTTCTAATGACAGTACCCGTAACAGTGGCCCTGCAAGAGGCCTCCAGTGAATCAAAACCACATTGCAAAGTATGCTTTCCCACTTGTTCAGCTGCATGCAATAAATCCTGCATTTCCTAGTTATCTGGACATTCAAAATTTGTCAACATTTTCTGTTTTAGCAATGGCATTAATATTGCTGATATTTAAGCATATGAAACTGACAATTTAAAGCCCTTACAGCCAAGGTAGCAGAAGTGTAAACTTTTTTCCCCCATCTGTCCAGTGCCCTAGAATCCCTATCAGAGGGGGCAGGGTTTTTCGCAGTGGAAGCCTTGACCCCTTTGGGACCCTGAGAAATAGTTTCTGGGTCAGCAGCAGGGTTTTTATAAAGAAATTTATGTGAATCTGGAACCCTGTAGTATCTGTCTGGCTTAACAGGTTCAGGGGGTTAAGAGTCAGGAGACAGGCTGGACTCTGAAAATACATTATCTACTATGTCTAGAACAGGTGGAATAGCAAGAGGTCTGTGCTGAGGTAGTAAAAGAAAGTCTCTGAGCCTTTTCTTAGATTATGAGTAATCCTGGCTCTCCCAGTGAAACTGCTCCCTCATGGTGTGAAGGGTTTCCCCAAAAGAATAATCCTCAGGAGGAGAGGCTGAAAGAATAGACTCTTCAGCATCAGAATCCTCATAGGGAGGAAGGGAGTATAGGAGTCACAGGAAATGGAAACCTGATCTGAAGATTCATATTCTGTCTCTTGCCTAGGCCTCTTATCAGGAGGGGGATGGGAACCCCTGATCAAAGTAATTAGGTCTTCGGCCATTTTAAGCATCTGTTTTTTAGGCATGGAAGTCTGTGCAGGAGAATGCTGTACTTGTTTCTTTGTCTTTAGAGCTGCTTTAGTCTTTGCCTTTGAAGCTGAGGTTGGCTTAACATATAACTGTGTAGGTCTGAAAACACCCTCAGAAGCTGATGCCTGCTCAGCGGCTCTGGACCCATCTGAGGGAATAGTTTCCGAGTGTCCAATACCTTGAGTATCCAGAGGCCTAGTCAGCTCCACGTGGGAGTCGGAAGCAGCCTGTGGCTCTGAGGTTGCGGGCGTCAGGGGCTGCGAAAGCACCTCACTGAGAACCAGTGACTGGCCTAGCAGAGGCTTCGTCTTCAGTTTTGGACCTCGGATGCCTGTCCTTTTCCTTGCGCTTTTTATAAACTCCGGTCGTCGACTGTTCCATCGGCATTATATAATTAAATCTTCAGCCAAAGTAATGAAAGGCAAAATTGTACCGACGCTTAATAGTGCGTTGGTTGAATCTAGCACAAAACTGACAGCTAGCAACGTCGTGGTCAGGGCCTAGGCAAGGAATAGAAAATCCTTATGAGGTATTTGCTTCCCACAAGAAATACAATTGTTAACTTTTTCTGACATCGGTCTGGAGCAAGAAAAAAGTTTCCCCAACGGGGTACTTAGCTTTAATGAAGACTTTGGATCTGAAAATCGGTTTTGAAAATCTCAGGAGTCGGCCGACCAGCACTTGCGAACTGCTTTTGCTTCAGGCACTGTGCGGCAAGAAAGACTGAAGGAAATGGCGTTGGCTGCATCTTTTATACCCCTGGCGCACTGACGTCAGGGAAGAGGTGACAGCAACCGACGCCAGACCAGGACTTTGGAATTCAGGTCGACTGCGGGTAGCCTGCCAGCAGGCTAACCCAAGTGTAATGACTGCAACAGTGAAACACGATGAACATCCTAAGAGAACCGGATGGTGAGATCCACTAGAAACCACAGGAGGGGGAAGGAGGGAGGATCGTAATGACTGAACGAGGATCAACAATACAGATGGAACATTATGGTAAGACATAACTTCTTTCTCTGATATTGTTAATCCTTGTTCATTCCTTATGCGTGGGACAGAGTCCCCAGCTACCTCTATTCTTGGGAGGCTCTCATGGAAGGACATTCCTGAGCACCATAGAACCGAAAGATGCTCTTCCCCTGGAGGCCAAATCCAATTTATAATGATTGATGAAGGTATGAGGCGTAGCCCAAGTTGCAGCTGCACAGATGTCATGTAAAGAATTTCTGGCATGGAAGGCAGCAGAAGTTGCCACCGACCTTGTAGAATGAGCTTTCATGGTAGTAGGCAACGAGGTATTACGTTGTGTATAAATGAAGGTCACACAGTCCTTCAACCATCTAGCTAATGTGACCTTAGCAACAGCAGATCCTAATCTAGGTCAAGAAAAGGCCAAAAATAACTGGTCAGATTTACAAAAGGACTTAGTCCTGTTTAAGTAAAAACTGATTTACCTGTGGATATCTAGGGTATGTAGGCAATACTCTCCTCTGTTTGAATGATTGGGAAAGAAAACTGGCAATTTAATGGTTTGATTAATGGACATTTCAGAGATCACTTTTGGCAGAAATTTTTATTTTATTTATTTTACATTTGTTGACCGGGCTAGTCTAGCTGGACATATATCTGTTTACAGTAGAGGCCCGGGGAGAAAAGCTCCAGTATGGATAAAATTACAGTGATTTATAACAATTATCTTAGTAGATTTATACAAGGTACAAGAGAGGATATCTATAACATTTTATAAAAAAAATATTAAGTCAGTTTACAATAAAAACAAGAACTACATACTAAAGTTATTAAGAAATATAGGCATCCCTTAGGGTTCAACTCTCAACTCCAGCAAGCTTCAGGTAGGGCCAGTAAGGGGACAGGAAGGAAAAATAATAAGGTGTATTGAGACATACTTTCAATCGGGATTGGTACAGGGACATAGCCATTGAGAAGTAAGGTGTGCTTTGATTTGTCTTTTGAACAGAGAGGTGGACTGAAGAGTAGCTATTTCTTGAGGGATTAGATTCCAGTGTTTCCCTATCGAATTTGAAAATAGTGCATCACCAGCTTTATTATGTGATTTAGTTATGGATACTAGAAACTTGTTGGCAGAATGAAGTGTGTTTAGGTTCTTATATGGAGAAATAAGTCTAGCCAGGCTTGGAGTATTTTCAGGGAAGTGAAGGGTTTTATGAATTATAAGTAGTTGTTGGTAAAGTAGGTGGTTATTTAGTTCTAGCCAATTTAGTTGTTTCAGGTTATAACAATGGTGAGTTCTAAGGGAGTTGCATTAATGAATCTAGCTATACTGTTATAACAGGTTGAGAGTTTATTGATGTTATTTTTAGATAGTGTGGTATAAATAGTCAAGCATAAAAAGGGTGGAGAGCAGGTGGGTCTGAGCAATGGTTTTCTAGCGCTGGGGTAAGGAAAGGTTTAATTCTATAGAGTGTCCCAATTTTTTTATTAACAGCTTTAATAGTACTATTTATTTGTTCATCAAAGTTAAGATGGTTGTCAATGGTTACCCCTAATAGCCGAGTGGTATTGTCAGGGTTAATGCAGGTGGAATTATTTGAGGTGATAGTAAAGAGAGGTGTAGGAGATTTGTTAGTAGGAGTAAAGAGAAGAAGCTTTGTTTTTTTGGGATTAAGGAGGAGGCAATGCTGCATAAACCATTTTTCAACGTTATGAAAGGTTGTTTGGGTGATGGACTGGAGAGAGGGAGTATTTATGGCAGAGCAGATCAATGTCGAGTCATCTGCATATTGGATGCAGGTTGCTTGTGGTACGTTCAAATATAGGTCATTAATAAATACTGAGAAAAGAAGGGGTCCAAGGATAGATCCTTGTGGAACACCAACATTTACTGGGAGTAAAGATGAAAGGTTGTTTTCCCATAGAACTGCTTGTTGCCTGTTTTCCAGATAGCTTCTAAACCACTGTAAAGTATGAGAGCTTAAGGAGAGGTTGTTAAGTTTATCAAGGAGTATGTTGTGGTTAACCATATCAAAACCTTTTGATAGATCTATAAATAGAGCAGATGAGAGAAGGTTACTGTTTCGATTTTTATTTATGGAGTCAGCAAAGGACAGAAGGGCAGTTGTAGTACTGTGATGGGGCCTGAAACCATGTTGACAGTCAGCTAGAAGGTTGTTTTGAAGAAGGTAGTTAAGAAATTGTTCGTGTATACACCTTTCCATTATCTTAGCTAATGGGGACAGTAAGGCAATAGGATGATAATTGGATAATTCAGAAGAAGGGCCCCCTTTATGAAGGGGAATTATATGAGATATCTTCCAAACTAACGCGATTTTCCTTTCTGAGATGGTTCTATTTATTAGAATAGATATTGGGTGATAGATAGCTTTTGCAGCAATTTGTAAGTATTCAGAAGGGAGTTGGTCAGCTGATGGGGTGCCTGGTTTTAGTTTTAAGAGAAGCTTATATATGATAGAAGAAGATACAGGTTGGATTTGAAAGACATTAGTAGAGGCTGGCGAGGTATCATGTGAGGATGCAGTAGGTGTTGGTAGTGAGTTTGCTAGTGTTAGAATGGCTTCTGTAAAGTAGTTATTAAAGGCATCTGGGATCAGAGTAGAGGTATTAGTGTTAAATCCTGAGGGGGTAGGAGTAGTAGAATGTCCTGGTTTAAGAAGGTTATTTATACCTGACCAAAATTTTTGAGGGATATTTTGTGTAGTTTGTTGAAGGTGAAGATAAAATTCCTTTTTGTCTCTAAGAGTGTCTTTCTTGGTAGTATTTCTTAACTGTTTGTAGAGGAGATGGTCAGATGGAGATTTGGTAGCTTTCCATTTGGCCCAGGTTTTATTTCTAAGGATCATTTTTTCTTTTGTTTGCTTAGTTAGCCAAGGGGCAGTTTTGGCTCTTATCCTAGTAGAGTGGAATGGAGCATGATAGACAAGGATTTGCAGAAATTTTGTGTTAAAATAGGTAACTGCTTCATTAAGTTCGAGGTGTGATAAAGGTGACCAGTCACATGCTTGTAATTCAGTAAGGAAGTTATCAGGGTTGAAAAATCTTTTTGAGCGACATCTTTTAAGTTTATGTATATTAGGAATATTCAGTTTTTGTCTGATCACATATGGAAGTGTGTGATCACTAATACTATCAGGAAGTGTACCTGGAGTATAGTAACTGTGGGCGTTATTAATTAGAATCCAATCCAGAATTGTTTCTTTCTTATTTGGTTTATGTGTTCTAGTTGTAGTTGTTATTAATTGAGAGTAACCATGGAGATTAATATGGTTAGTAGGTTTCTGGGCTGCACAGGTTTTCCAATCAATGTTGAAATCACCAAGTATTATGGTTTCTTGGGGTAGTTGGCTGGACAGAGAACTAAGTAGGCTTTCTAGTGTTTGGGTATTATTGCCAGGGGGAAGGTACATACAAATTACATAGATTGCTTTATTGTTGTTTATTTGTAGCTTGAGTGATAATATTTCTGATTTTGGGCTTGTTAATGGAAGTTCCTTAAATTGGGTAATTTGTAGGTTTGATTTATAAATAATGGCTATACCGCCACCTTTCTTCTTTATACGGTCGTTTCTAAGTATGTTATAGCCAGGAGGGGTGATTTCCTGGTCTAGAGTAGAGGGTTTTAGCCATGTTTCTGTTACACATAATATATCAAATGAATGCAAGTGAAGGAGGGCATGAAGATGGTGGATTTTGTTATTTATACTTCTGATGTTGATATGAGCTATTAGAAGGGAATTGTTAGTTCTAGTACCTGATGCAAAAAGAGGAGAAGAGTATAAGTTTTGGTTGTGATTGCTAATGGTGGAAGGACCAGGATTAGGATGAATGTCACCATGTAAGAGGAGTTGATGATGGGGAAATGATAGTACTTTAAGAAGTTTGAGGCAAATATTAAGAGATCTTTTGTTAAAGTTGAGTGTTATGTGAGAAACCCTATGATATTTTGGCAGTAGATAGTTGGAAGAACAGGTAATGTTACTATGTTTAAGGGAGCTAAAGGTAGATGAAGGTAAAGTTTGCTTTAGGTGAAGGTTTTGTTCATAGAAAGTGTTAATTTGCAAGGAGGTGATATAGTATGATAAAGAAAGAGAGGCTAAAGTAATAGTGGAGAGTAGAGCATAGATGAGAAAGGCTTTTAAAGTTAGAGACATAATAGTGAGGAGATGAAGGCCTTGGGTAAGTTGTTAAGAAGAATAGTTAGTTAGAAGTAGCTCAGCAATACTGTATGAAGAAGGGATACAAGGAGAATAAGTATATGGAAATTGAGGTAGGGGATAGTTAGTGTTAGTTAGGTAATGAGTACTTGTTAGATAGATAGCAGAAAGGATGTAATATAAGTTAGGGTATCAAAGAGTTTTGTGGGAGGAGGATTGTAGAGGTAAGGATAAGTAGTTTTAAAGGTATAGTGTTATAGTTAGAAGTCAAAATGATGGGAGGATATGATGTAGTAGAGGGGAAGGGGAAAAAGAGATGAAGGTTAGGGGGAGGTCTAGTTTGTTGGTAGGAGATTGGTTGTGAGGATAGGGGGAGTGTTTAGTGAGGTATAAGTTGAGGACCCCTGGGGGTGGGTGGGATATGGGGTTAGGGAGGGGAGCGGAGCGGGGCAGACACACGTAGTGTGAGAGCAGGGGAGAGGAGTGGAGAACAATCAGAAAGAAGCTGTCCTAGGGAGTGGGTCTGGATACAAGGAGGTAGTTAGGTTAACTAGAGGCAAGGGGACAAGGAGTAGGTGAAGCCCAGGAAAAACAGTTCCCTGAAAAGTTACAAGGGAGGCAGGAGAGTAGTGAAGATATTAATGGAGAACACATGAACAGAGAGAACTAACAGTAGGAGATAGGTAACGGCCAGAAGAACTAAAAGGAAAAAGAGTCAGTCAGGAGAGACACAGTAAACATGAGGTGTGGGAAATATAAATAGAAACTGGGATATTGTCAATAGAGAGAGAGACAGTACTTTAGGTAGGAGAAGGGGTAAGGAAGAGAGTACTGGAGTCACAGATTGGTTTGGGGGTAGAGCAGTATATATAATATTCAGCAGAAGAGAGGAGATATAGTGAGGGAATCAAGCAGTCTAGCAAACGGGGGGGGGGGGGGGTGGCTGTTGACGGAGACTGGCAGAAGTCTAGTTACTATATCAGGGGAGAATACCCAGAAATAACATCAATGGCACTATTGAAAGAACAAATATCAATGAAACATACAGTATAACTTTGGTGTGGTTTACTCCAGGTTATAATAGTCCTTAGTGGATTAGTTCTCAGAGACACTCTATCTCTATGAAAAATCATGTATAATCTCTTGATACATAAAGCTTGAAGCTCAGAAATACGTCTGGCAGAAGTAATGGCGACCAAAAACTAGGTTTTCCATTACAAATGCTTGAGGTCGCATGAAGAGGCTGGTTCGAAAGGTGGCATTGTCAGAGCTTGTAGAACTAATGATAAATCCCATGGTTGAATAGGTTCTCTAAAAGGTGGCTTCAGATGATTCACACCTTTTATGAAGGTCTTGCACAATTTGTGAGACATAAGAGAGGAATCTTGGACACCCTCATGAAAATTAGAAACTGTAGCCAAATGAACTCTAATGGTAGAGGCCGATAGACCCGATTGGAAAAGGTCGGCCAGACAGTCTAGTATTATCGACACTGGTGCTGAGAAGGGATCTACTTATTTATCTTTCAGCCAACAGGTAAATCTTTTCCACTTGCTCAGATAAGTAATTCTAGTGGAAGACTTATGAGATACAATGAGAATGTCACGCACTGGTAAAGAGAGATCATTCTGCCTGGCAATCAAGGGAATTGGAATAGCCAAGCTGTGAGCTTCAGGCTGTTCAAGTTGGGACGAATCAGGTTCTGTGGATGTGAGATCAACTCCGGGGTTGGATGGAGAATCCATGGTCGATTTAGTAGGTGAGGCCAAAGGAAGGGGAACCAAATCTGTCAAGGCCAGTATGGTGCTGTAAGGATCACCTTGCTCTTCAACCGACGGGCTTTCGTCAGAAACTGGAGAATGAGGGGAAAGGGTGGGAATGCGTAAAGAAAACCCAAGGGCCAATTGTGGACTAGAGCGTCCCTGGGTGACTGTCCCAGAGGGGGAATCAGGGTGAAATAGTTGCTGCATTTGTAGTTGGCCGGGGATGCAAAGAGGTCGTAGCAAGGACGGCCCCAGCGGTGGAAGATCTCCGCCACTATCAAGGGATTTAGGGACCACTTCTGAGGTTGAAGAATGCACCTGCTGAGTCTGTCTGCTATCACGCTGGAACTCCCGGGAATGTGCGTTGTTAGAAGTAAACGGTCGGTAGCCATCGCCCATTGTCATATTCTCATGGCCTCTCGACAAAGGGGGTAAGATTTAGTTCCACCTTGCTTGTTGATGTACCAGACCACCGCCATGTTGTCTAATTGAATCGCAATTGTCCCAGACGGCAGCAGGGGGTGGAATGCTTGCAACGCCAGAAGCACCGCCCTCAGCTCTAGAATATTTATATGCAGATGGGCCTCCAGTTCGGAGCAAGTACCTTGGACTGTCTGTCCCTGACATAGCCCCCCCCCACCCCATCAGGGAGGCGTCCGTGGTCACTGTGGCCTTGGGTTGCTGGGGGGAAAAAGGGCAAGACAATTATGACAGATCGTGTGTCATCCACCAATTTAAATCCTGTATGCACCTGTGGGTTACTCGAATCATGGCTGAAAGAGGATGCTGAAAGGGATACCATTGGGTGAGGAGAAGCCATTGTAAAAGCCTCATGTGAAACCTGGCCAGGGGGACAATGGTGATGGAGGCTGCCATGGAACCCAACAGCTGTAGAACCAAGTGAGCCGTGGATTTCCTCCCTTGAAAGGATTGGAATCAGTTGTTGCTTTATCCTTAAAATTCTGTGCTCTGGAATGGTAGCTCTGCAGTTCTTTGTGTCCAAGATAACCCCTATGAATCCTGTCGACTGAGATGGGGTGAGATTGGATTTTTGCCAGTTTATGGTTATGCCTAGCCTTTGTGCAGCGAGGAGAGAGTATGCCAGGGCTTCTTCCAGTACATGTCTGGTGGGGGCGGAAATGAGCCAGTCGTCTAGGTATGGAAACACCTGGAATCCTTAAAGCAGCAAGTGAGCTGTGACAACTGCCATGGACTTTGTGAACACTTTGGGGGCTGTAAAGAGTCCGAAGGGCAGTACTCTGAACTGGTAGTGACTGGCTCCCGCACGGAAGTGCAGAAATCTTCTTGATGACCAGTCCACTTTTATGTGGTAGTACGCATCTTGAAGATCTATCGAGCACATCCAATCATCTTTTTCCAAAAGCGGGAGGATAGACTGTATTGTGACCATCCAGAATTTTTGTACTCTCACAAACTTGTTCAATACACTGAGATCCAAAATTGGTCTCCAGTCCCCGGTTTTCTTTGGCACCAAAAATAGTCTTGAGTAGAATCTGGATCCTATCTGGTATGGAGGGACTATTTGGATGACTCTCTTTCTTAGCAGCTTTTCTATCTCTAATGCTGCTTCTTCCCTTTAACTGGGTGGAACATCGGGAAGGTGTTTTGAAGGGACAGGACAAAGATCAAAGGGGCTATGATAACCTCTTGTTATAATCCTTTGTACCCAAGAATCGGTGGTGATGGTTAGCCAGGCAGAAGGGAACAAGGAGAAACGTCCCCCAACCACCTCCAGAGGAAAGGAGTTGGGCCGCTCTTCAGGAGCGCTGGTAGGATTAGCCAGGGAAAGAATCCCTGGAACCCTGGTTATGCAGACCCCCTCTGCCTCGAAAGGCGCGTCTTCCCTGTGAGTTTCCCCCTCTGCCTCTAGGGGAGAACTCGGTCTGTGCGTCATGGAAAAGACCCTGAGATTTTTTTAACCACATCTTCCCACTCTTTTGGTTTCGAGAGAAAGCACGTTGAGGGGAAGAATAATGGACAATTATGGCAGAAAGGGTCTTACCGTCCTGTTTACATTTGGCCAGTGTGCTTTTAACTTTGGGTCCAAACAACGAGGAGGCCTCAATGGGAGCGTTAAGAAAGGAAGCCTTAAAGGGTTCCATGAAATTGCACAAGTGCATCCAGGCGTATAATCTCAAGACCGCAGCTAAACCTGCTGCTCTAGCTTTTCCCTCTGATGCGTGAGATATCAGTCGCATAGAGGAGTTAGACATTGACTCAATGGTGGCCAGCTGAAAGGCCACTTTGTCACGGACCTCATTAGACACGGCACCAGCCAAGGTTTCAGAGAGCTCACAAATCAGATCCCTTTGAAGCCTGGTAAAGTGTGCCATATAATTCAGGGACCTGATAGTAAAGGTCGCTGATGCAAAGATGCGCTTCCCTATCCTGTCCACGGCCTGGGACTCTTTGTTAGGCGGATGGACAGTCTGGCTTTCTTCTTCTGCCAGATCCTTTTTTGTTGCGGCCGCCACCACCAAAGCATCCACAGGAAGACCTTTTGATCAATGGGGATCCGTAGCAGGACGGGACAAAATCTTATCTGGCCTCCAGGGAATAGCTTCGACGGTGTCTGGAGCCTTCCAAGCGCGCTGCACGATAAGCCGGACAAGTTCATCGGCAGGTGGAGTAACCCAGGAGGTAGGAGGCCGGGCGCAAAAGGCCTGCAGGAACACAGATTCCTCAGAGGTTGGATTAGAGGACTGCCAGTCACCTCTCTGTTTCAGGATTTCAAGGATATCACCAAAGGATACCTTAGAGGGTGACCGAGGGGATCCTTCCCCCTCATCAAAATCTGTGTCTTCGGTGAGGGACTCCTCTGTGCAGTCCATGTGCTTCCTCTTACACAAACTTTTCCGGTGGACTTCCTCAGCGGGAGAAGCTGGGGAAGACAGCGGAAAAGAGGTTTCCTGTGGGAATATGTCCTGAGGCCTTGCACCCAGTGTCCGCTCGGTGCGACTTGTGAAACCAGTGTACCAGAGGAGGACGGAGGGATAGACAGTCCAGTATCGTCAGCAGCAGCGAAAGCCTTCTCCATCAGTTGGAAGGCTGGTCCACCTGAAGAGGAGTGAATGTCTAGGACAGGGGTCACCCCTCCCCTAAGTGGCTCAGCCTGCAGACCCGGAGTCCCTGGATGGCTGTGGAGCAGCAAACTATGGGTGTCACAACTGACATATTGGGTTGTAGCAAAACTTTCCTGCCATGAAGGCAACTGTGGTTCCTTAGTGAGATCCATAAAGGGAAATGCAGAAGGGGAAGACTGTGCTATATCCATGGGCTTCAAAGGCAATGAAGGAGGAGAATAAGAAGGGGTCTTTGGAGATGGGTGATCACCTCCCAAGGAAGGATAGTTCCTGGGGGGGGGGGATAACTCTGGCCAAGAGTACCTGAGCCACAAGACGCAACACATCGTGTTCAGAAAGGCTTCTGGTGGACCTCGCGGAGACTGAGGGAGAAACAGACCTGTCCACAGAAGAGGAAAACTCGGTGCCCATCTCACCAGTCCACAACGAAAACAACGGTGCTGAGAGAGACTGGACTATGGGTGTCTGCACCGAAGAAGTCATCGGTGCCGAGGTCATTGTCTGCACCGATAAAGGGATCGGTGCCTAAGTGGTTGTCGGTGCCGAAGCTGGCACCGACAAAACTGGAGTCAACAATAAGGGAGTCGGTTCTGAGTAAGATGTCAGAGCCGACGTGGTTAAGGTCTGCGTCAACTGAACGGTCGGTGCCAATACAGTGGTAATAGTCTGAACCGAGGAGCCGCTCGGTGCTGATATAGTGAAGGCTGCGGGAGAAGACGGAGCCGAGATCACTAATGGTGCCGAAGGTCTAGGCACCAAAAGCACTGGAGCTGACTAAGTCAGCTCCGGTGCCGAAACTTTAGCCTTTTTAGGTTTTGGTTGGCGGGAGTCCCCAGCCCGGGATGAAGGCAAAGATTTAGCCTTGTTAGGAACATCCAAGATTTTCTTATGGGCTCTAGGAGGGGATGAGGCCTCTGACCCAGAAAGAGCCTCTGAAAAGGGAGACTTAAGAAGTCCCTTCAGCAACAACTTGTTTTTCCTTTCCAACAAAGTTCTATTTGAAATGTTTTCACAGATAGTACAGGGTGGGTCAACAGATAAGTGGGATGCCCCCAAACAATAAATGCACAAAGAGTGTGCATCAGAAGTAGGTGGTTTGTGTCCACAATCAGAACACCGTTTAAACCCTGGATTACCTTTCTTATCTGCCATGATAGTGAAAAAAGAAAGAAGAAAAGTGTACCAGCAATGGTACAAAAGAATACCCAAAGGTATGAAAAAAAGGGAAAGATTACCAACGATGGTAAGGGGGGAATACCTCGCGGTAAAAAGGTAGAGAAAAAAGAAGAAAAACCTCAAGAAAATATGGTCGCTAGATGCGATAGGGTAAGAGACAAAGAAAAGGAAACTTTTTCTGACAGAAAAGTAATATAAGTGACTATTATACAACAAATAACTGTACTTAGCTCAAGGGAAGCAGCTTGACACGACAGAATGGCAATGCGGGTATGCGGCAAATGAAATCTGAGGTAACAGGGAGAGGGGGGGTTGTGGGTAAGTGTTTAGCTCGAGAGTTTGAAGCTGACGGGAGCTTGGAAAATGGCTGGCTCGGTTCCGAGGTCGGAACCGATACCCATGCATAAGGAATGAATGAGGATTAACAATATCAGATCATTTGTTCTCAGAGCAAGATACTTACTCTGGGAGCAAGTCTTTTAAAATCTGCTCCCCCAGTGTAAACTTTATAGTCAAGCCTTACACCAAAGTAAGTCACTTACACTGAGAACAAGTCTTTTGGAATCACAGCAGGCTTACTTCAGAGTAAATCACTTACACTGACAACAAGTCTTTCAGAATCATGGCAGGTTTATACCAGAGTATCTTTTGGAATCTGGGCCCCCAGCATAAGCCAACTGTTTATAAACAGGCCTTACACTGAAGTAAGTCACATATATCGAAAACAAGAAGTTATGTACTCACCATAATGTTCGATGTATGTAGTCCATCTCGCCTTACATTCTTACCCGTGGGTTCGGAGATGAACC
The DNA here is from genome assembly GCF_019279795.1 of Protopterus annectens. NCBI lineage: Eukaryota > Metazoa > Chordata > Ceratodontiformes > Protopteridae > Protopterus > Protopterus annectens. Next base: position 1,081,633,962 of record NC_056727.1, on the reverse strand, counting down.
TCGGCTCCGACTCAGCCATACTCTAGTTCAAAGTCTTCAACTGGCTCGTGGCTAAGAGGTATCCCATCATGCAACAAGTCTATTCCCCAGATCTTGTTTGCTGCAAGCTCACACACATACACACTGAGAAGAAGAACAACCCCAACAAAAAGGACTACTGACACCTAGAGACAATACCCCAGGTCCTCCAAGAGGGGGAAGGAGGGAGGGTTAGTAAGAATGTAAGGCGAGATGGACTACTTACATCAAACGTTATGGTAAGTACATAACGTCTTGATGTTATGTAGTCCAATCTCGCCTTCATTCTTACCAGTGGGACAGCGTCCCTAGTACCTTGATCTTAGGTGGCTCAGTGAAAAATATTCTAGCACTGTGGAACCAAAGGAAGATCTGCCTCTAGAGATCAGATCTAATTTGTAGTGACTAATAAAGGTATGAGGCAAAGCCCATGTTGCTGCAGCACAAATATCATCCATAGACATCCTAGCCTGAAATGCAGTTGAGGTAGCCACAGATCGTGTAGAATGAGCCTTCACTTTAAAAGGTAATTCTTTGCCATTGGAAGCATAAGTAAATGAGATGCAATTGGAGATCCAGCGAGACAAGGTTACCTTAGAAACAGGAACCTCAAGTCAAGTGTCTGAAAACGAGACAAACATTTAATCTGATTTCCTGAAATCTTTTGTCCTATGTAAATAGAAACGCAACTGTCTATGAACATCTAGCTGATGAAACTTAAATTCTACCTTGTTGGAGAATTCAGGAAAAAACACAGGCAACTCAATAGATTTGTTGATACTGACAACGCTGGCAATCTTTGGAACAAAAGAAGGTTTGGTTCTTAAGGAAACCGTATCTTTGTGAAACACCAAATAAGGTGGCCTAATCGATAATGCTTGGAGTTCAGAGACCCACCTAGCTGAAGTTATGGCTACCAAGAATACTGTCTTCCATGACAAAAAACTAATGTTACACATAGCTGTGGGCTGAAAGGGAGTTGAAGTGAGCTTCTGTAGTACAAAATTGAGGTCCCATGGCATCACCGGATCAAAGACTGGAGGTCAGAGTAACAATGTTCCTCTCAGAAAAGCCCTACAAAGCCTATGAGCCATAATGTTGGGCTCATTAGCAATGTGAAAGGTAGAAATCACTGCAAATTGTACTTTAATGGTTGCCACAGCTGAACCCTGACTGAATAGTTGAGAAAGAAATTCAAATATTGCCGAAATAAGCACTGTATAAGGATCAATAAGTCTCTCACGGGCCCAAATAGAAAATCTCTTCCACTTACTGGAATAAATCTTCCTGGTAGAAGACTTGTGGGAAGATGATAGAATATGGACCACTTCCGGGGAAAAATCATGAAGCCTGACTATGGATGGAACTGGAGCAGCCAAGCTGTCAACTTGAGGGACTGGATGGAGGGATGGAACTGTCCTGACATGTGAGTCAGCAGATCTGGAGCTGGGTCCAGAATCCAGGGCTTGTCCATTAGATAGGGTTGAAGGAAGGGAAACCAAATCTGACGAGGCCAGTGTGCAGCAATGAGGATCATTTTGCTTCCCAAAGGCTGTGCTTTCTGAATGACATTTGATATGAGAGGTAATGGTGGAAAGGTGTAGAGAAGACCAGAGGGCCAATTGTGAGCCACAGCGTCCCTGGGTGTCTCCCCCTCCGTGGGGATAAGTGTGAAGTAGCTGCTGCATTTGGCATTGAGGGGGCTGGCAAACAGATTGCAGCAAAGCTGACCCCATCTGTGGAATATCTCTTCCGCAACATAATTGTTCAGGGACCACTTGTGAGGCATGACAGCTCTGCTCAGCCTGTCGGCAATCAGGTTGGACTTCCCTGGCATGTGCGTTGCAACTAGAAAGCATTGGGAAGACACTGCCCACTGCCAAACTCGAAGTGCCTTTCTGCAAAGGGGGTATGATTTGGTTCCTTCCTGTTTGTTCAGGTACCATACCACTGACATGTTGTCTGAGTGGATTGCAATTGTCCCTAGAGGAAGAAAGCTCTGAAGTGCTTGCAACGCTATATGCAAATGGGTCTCGTTATCCTGCCACGTACCTTGGACAGTCCTGCCAAGATAATGCTCCCCCCCCATTCTGGGAGGCATCCGTGGTCACCGTGGCAACTGGAGAAGATGGGACAAAAGGCTTGCCACGTTGAGATTGCTGGCCTGAAGCCACCAGCGTAGATCCCGCTTGCATGTGTCCATAATCAGAATAGAATGGGAGAGTGGAAGATGCTGTAGTGACCACTGGGCGAAAAGCAGCCACTGAAGAACCCTCATGTGTAGTCTGGCAGGGGAACTAGCATGATCGTGGCAGCCATGGTCCCTAATAACTTGAGGACCACTTTTGCTTTGACCTTCTCCAATGGTAGTAAGGCGTAGACATGCTGCTGTAAAGCCCGAATTCTGTCTTCTGGTAAGAAGGCCCTCATGCACCATGTTCAATAATAGCCTCGCATCAGGCTTTGAGCCCATTGAATGGCGCACAGCAACAGTTATTCCACTCCACAAAGGGGGAGCCACCACTGACCCAGGGATCTATCAACCTATTAGCCTGACGAGCCTGGCCTGCAAGGCCATGGAACATATCATCATGGAACTCATAAACAAAGACATTGGTAACCTCCAAACTCTGGATCCCACCCAGTTCGGGTTTGTGAAAGGCAGATCATGCCTCCTGAACCTGATCAACTTCTTTGAGACAGTCACCAAAGCCGTGGATGAGGGTAAGGTGAGTCACACAGCCTATCTTGACCTCGCCAAGGCTTTCGACATCATCCTCCATTCTGGAATTATAGTTAAACTCACTAAACTAGGTATAAATCCCTACATCACAAGATGGGTTGCCAACTGGCTCACTGACGGAACCCACACTGTAAAAGTTGCAGACTCCAAATCTGACCTCAAAGCAGTGACAAGTGAAGTACCACAGGGTTCCGTCCTGGGACCTCTCCTGTTTGGTATATACTTCTCTGAAGTACAGGCTAACACAGAAGGCCTCTGGCTAACAAAGTTTGCAGATGACTGCAAACTAGGAGCCATAGTCAAGTCCCCAAATGATGTGGACATCCTACAGAAGGGCCTCACTGAGACAGATGCCTGGTGTCAGAGCCATGGCCTCAAGCTCAATGCCAAAAAGTGCAGTGTCATCCCCTTTGGTAAAAACTCTGTACCCATGAACTACCACATAGGCAGCAATCTACTTAACACCGAATGCATGATAAGAGACCTTGGGACCCAGGTGGACAGTAGTTTCTCCTTTGATAGTCACATCACCACAGTAGTCAGGAAGTCCTTCTGCGTGGCACACCTCATCATAAAAGGGTTCTCATCCAGAAAAAAAGAGGTAATTGTTCCCCTCTACTCATCACTCATAAGACCCATTATAGAGTACAACGCCTCTTTTGGAATGTACCTCACAAGACATCTGCAGCAGTTGGAAAGGCCACAGAAGTACCTCACAAAGAGGATTACTGGCCTCAAACAAATGCCCTACACTGACCGCCTCAAAAAAACTCCAGCTTTACTCTGTAGCATATCGCCTACTCCGAGGTGATCTCTGCCTAACATATAAAGCTATGTCAAACCCAGAACTGTTGGACATGCTACACCTAAAGAAATCCCAATCCCTCCAAGCTACAAGCTCTAGGGACCTAAACCTTGTCACCACAATAAACACGACTCGCTGGAGGGATAGATTCCTGTCCCAGAGACTTCTTATATTCTGGAACAAGCTACCCATCTATGTCAAGCAAAGTTCTTCATTAGCACTCAAGAAAAATCTTGATGAGTGGATGGGAAATAGGAAATACACCCCGGGGATCACTTCTGTGTCGCTGCTGGACAGTAGCACAGGAAAATAACTTTCTTGGGTGGTGTAAGCTATGGAACCTTGCTGGCTAGGCTTCCTAGGCCCTTGGGCCGATAGCCTAGTACCTACCTATGAACCTATGAGCACTGTATCTAGCTTGGCGCCAATAAAAGTGGCACGCTGCGAGGACAACAAGGCAGATTTTTCCCAATTTACAGTAATTCCTAACCTTTGGCACAGTCTAATGGTGGCATCCCTGGTCCATAACAGTAGATGCCTGGTGGTGGCAGAAAGGAGCCAATCGTCCAGGTACGGAAACACTTGGAATCTCTGACGTCTCAAGTGAGCCGTTACCACTGCCACGCATTTGGTTAACACTCTGGGGGCTGTGGTGAGACCAAAGGGCTGAGTGCAAAACTGAAAATGACTGGCTCCCAGCCGGAAGCATACATGACTTCTCGATGCCCTGTCCATCTTGGTATGGTAGTAAGCATCTTTGAGGTCGATGGAGCACATCCACACATCCTTCCCTAACAGAGGGAGTATTGACTGTAAGGTGACCATGCGGAACTTGGACTTTTGTACATGAAGGTTCAATCGGCTGAGATCCAAGATGGGTCTCAGGTCCCCTGTTCTTTTCGGCACAAAAAAAAGAATTTGGAGTAAGTCCCTAATCCTATTTGGTCTACGGGGACAGGCTGGATGGCTCCCTTCAAAAGCAACTTTTTTATTTCTAAAGTCACGGAATCCTTGTGACTGGGTGGAACGTCTGGGATTCTCTTGGTTGGTGGGGAGGAGAAGAGAAGGGAATATGATAACCTCTGGAAATTATCTTTAATACCCATTCGTCTTGGGTGACGTCTTGCCAGGCTTCTGGGTATAAAGAAATGCGACCCCCGACTGGCTCCAGAGACGCACAATCAGGCCTCCCTTCAGGAGCGCTGGTAGGGAGAACCACGAAAGGAACCATGGTCCCCCTGGTTACGCGAGCCTCCTCTGTCTCTAGGGCGGCGTCTACCTGAATTTCCACCCCCTCCCCTGCCTCTGGAGGGGGAATCACTTTGTGCTCCCTGAAAAACCCTCTGCGACTTTTTGAACCACATTTTCCCACCCTTCTGGCCCTTGGGGTAAGGTGGCATGGAAAAACAGACTCCCACGGCACACAGGGTTTTTTGTTCTTGTTCGCACCTAGTGAGTGTGTCCTTCACCTTGGTTCCGAACAACGATGAACTGTCAAAGGGGGCATTGGTGAATGTAGACTTGAAGGCCTCTGCGGAATTGCACAGGCGCATCCAGGAATGTCTCCTAAGAGAGACTCCTGAACCCGCTGCCCTACTCGCTCCATTGGCTACGTATGAGATCAGCCTCATGGAGCAGTTGGTAAGGGAATTTAGGGTAGACATCTGTGCACTTGAACTTCTGTGCCACGGCATCAGAAATGTTACCCTGTAGAGAATCCCCTAGCTCTGTAGTTCAGCAACCGCAGTGTAAAGGCCGCTGAGGGAAACACACACTTCCCATACCTGTCCATAGCCAGGGACTCCTTGTTAGGCAGAGGGACGGTAGACAAAGTTTCAGCAAGTTCCTTCTTGCTGGCCGCTGCCACCACCATGGCATCTACTGGAATGCCTTTAGTTAGATATTCCTTGTCAGAGGGGGCAGACAAAAACTTATTGAGTCTCCTAGGGACCAGTTCCACAGTGTCAGGAGTTTCCCACACCTTTCGACAGACAAGATCTAGTAGCTCATCAAAAAGGGGAGAAACCCAAGAGGTGGAGGGTTGAGACCTGAAAGCTTTCAGGAACACCGACTCCTCATCAGAAGGGGATTTGGAGGGCCAGCCACCTATCTGCTTCAAGATCTCCAGGATATCTGAAAAAGAGATCTCTTCAGAAGACGACTTGGGGGACCCCTCTGACTCCTCAAGGTCAGTGTCCGACATGAGAGACTCATCCGGGGAGTCAAGGTGTTTCCTCTTACACAATCTCTTTCTGGCTGGCTCCTCAGGGAAAAACTCTGGGGAGACTTCAGAAAGTTGGGGACCACTCATGGAGGTATCCTGAGGCTTAGGGTCTCCACTGCCCATGGATAGAGCATGATCCAAAACTGACACTGGTGCTGGAGGAGGCAGAGTATTGATGCCGTGGGTTGCAGCTGACGACCTGGCCAGCATGCCCCTCATAACCTTGAAGGCTGATCCCCCCGGCTCCGAAGGCCGACTAGCTGTAGAGGAAACAGTAGTAGCCCTCGGCGCTGAGGAGATGAGGTCAAAAGCAGATGTCGGGTCCAAGTTCACTTGAGCCAATGCACCAAGAGGAAGGCTCGGAACCGATGAAGATCGATCTGATCCCGCCCCTTCGGGTCCGACCGGAGAACCGCGGACCCTTGACCCCATGGACGGAGCCGACGGGGTTGGAGAGGAAATCGGAACAGAGAGGCCAGGCGAGGCTACTGGAACCGATCTAACGGCACCTGACGGAACAGACAACTCTGGCTCCAAAGACCAAGAAAGGCTCGGAGGAGGAATAACAAAGGATGAAGAGGCCATAGGCTCCGGAGCCGACTGGGTCGGAGCCAAAATCAATTTGGCCAACACCGATGACTGAAGCAGTTTCTTCACCACCCTATCAACGTCCTCATCAGAAAGGGTCCTGGAAGACCTGGAGGATAATGTAGGAGATCTGGATCTCCCTACAGAAGGGGATTTGTGTGAAAGAGAAACCGGTCAAATAATTGGAGACCGGCTCCGAACCAAAATATTCCTGACCAGCTCCGAAAGGCTGCGAGCCGATATGGACTTAGTCAAGAGACTACCTTCTGTCGGCACCGAGGGCAATGGAACCGAAGAAGGAGAAGCTGTTCTAGCAACTTTCTCTGGCGGCTCCGAAGAAACAGACGGTGCCGGAGAGCACTTCTTAGCAGTCTTTTTGTCCTTTTTAGCTGGAGAGGATAATGCACTGGAAGACCTAGCCAAGTCTTCCTCGAAGGAGTGTTTAAGCAGTCCTTTCAAAATTAGCTTGTTCTTCCTCTCCTGTAGCACATGGGGACTGAAGGAATGTCAAAACAAAGCAGGACTCTTGGAGGTGAATGGCCCCCAAGCAGTACACCCACACAAAGTGCCCATCAGTTAAAGACATTTTATTGTTACATTCAACACACTTTTTAAAGCCCGAAGGCCTGTGTTCCTTAGAATCCTTGGACTTGCTGAAAAGAACAAAGTAATACATACGCACACTAGACCCAACTAACCCCACACGAGAAACAGAGCCTCTAACTAAAACGGCCTAGAAACTGGCGGGAATGACAACAGGGAGGACTAGGTCCTCTAACTTAAATGGGCCTAGCCTGGGGAAACAAAGGCAGGATAGCACCACTAGCCAGACACAACAACACTAACGCTAACAGAATGGAGCACCAAACCAAAGATCACACAGAAACAATGGGGAGGACTAGGTCCTCTAACTTAAATGGGCCTAGCCCGTGGGGAAAGATACAAACGGGATACCAAAATGGCCAAGACAAGACCACAAAAAACAGCAAGAGAAACAAACAAAGGCAGTAAAACACCACTACCACACACACACAGAGCTATAAAAATAGCTTTTTTTCTTTCAGCAACAACAAATCAACAGTTTATAAAACTTTTATAAACAGTATACTTAGCCACGGCCAAAAGCTAGATCACGTCTGAGCGTAACGAGCGGCAAACGAGATCTGAGGAATAGACCTGCTGCATGATGGGATACCTCTTAGCCATGAGCCAATTAAAGACTTTGAGTTAGAGTATGGCCGAGTCAGAGCCGAGGTTCGGCTCCAAACCCACGGGTAAGAATGAAGGCGAGACTGGACTACATAACATCAAGTCTTTTAGAATTGTTGCAGACTTACACACCAGAGTAAGTCAGTTACACTGAGAACAAGTCCTTTGGAATCAGTCCCAAGACATTGAGATCTATACAGGAAAGTTTTAATTATTACATATGGTCAAATGTTCTGCCTTATGCCTATGAAAAATCTGAAGGTAATGCTACTCAATGCTAGAAGTCTAAACCTCAAAATGCACTCTCTCGAGGCACTCCTAAAAATGGAGAACATTGATATCTGTGCAGTAACTGAGACCTGGTTCAAGGCTCCAGAGAGCACTCCTGCAATACCAGACTACAACTCTTACCACACTTTTCGGCCACCAAACCAAGATCGAAACACTAAAGGTGGAGGAGTGTCCATATTCACCAAGGATATTCACACCTCCAGGCTAGTTGCCCAACACAATGCAGCTGAAATTCTCCAGGTGCAACTAACACTAGGTAAGACTGCAATCCAAATTGTAGCTTGCTACAGATCCCCCACCATGGCCCAAGATTCTCACTACACCTTTCTAAACATACTGGAAAATATTAAGATACAACCAAACACCCTAATACTGGGTGATTTCAACTACCCTGCCATTAACTGGGAAAACTACTCGGGTAACAACACCTTTTCCCAATGGTTCTTGGAATTCATAAATTCCAACACCCCGGATCAACTAATCCATTGTCCCACCAAGGGCTCCAATATCCTAGACCTGGTCATTACCAACATGGGAGATAGTTTCTCCACACCAGTGGTCACCCCCTCATTGGTCAGGTCAGACCATAAGTTAATCACCCTTGACATCCACATCCCACCCCCACCCCCCAGTAAGGAAACCTCCGTAAAAAACTTCTCCAAAGCCAATTTCATGCTACTCAAGTCAGAAGTGACAAACGTCATGACACTCATGCAGACAGGAGCTGAAAATTCGACTGCTGAATCCTACACTAAGGCACTGTATGAGCACATCCACTCGTGCATGAATCGTGCCACTCCAAATAGAACCAAGACACTCTCCTCCAAAAAAAGGAAGCCAATCTGCTGGTCCCCTGCTATAAACAAACCATACAACAGAAGAAAAAAACTGTTGCAGAAAATAGGAAAATTCCAAGGTGTAAAAAAACTCCCTTACCAGCCTCAGTAAGAAGCTGAGATCCCTCATAAAATCCTCCAAAGCTAGTTATGAAAATAAAATTGCCAAAGATTCCAAAGACAACCACAAGGCATTCTATAGTTATGTCAAGAATCTAAATGGCAATGCTCAGATCTGCTCTGAGCTACAACAGAATGGCATTAAATATACTGATCCCAAGGATATTGCCAGTATCCTGGCAGATCGATTTATTGCCAATTTCACCCCCCTTTCACCCCCTAAAGGGCCCATCTCAATACCAAAAGATTGCCAAATTCCGGTAATCACGGCCACACACGTAGGAACCACACTCTCCAAAGCTAAGAATACAGCATCCATGGGACCAGATGACATTCCAGGCTGTGTACTACATGAACTACAAAATGAACTGGCACCTCACCTAAGTGTCATGTTTAATCATAGCCTCACCTCAGGCTTCGTGCCCACTGAGTGGCGCACAGCTACAGTTATCCCACTCCACAAGGGGGGATCCACCTTGGATCCCGGTAACTACCTTCCCATCAGTCTGACAAGCCTGATAGTACAGTTTTGTACCTACCATAAATGTAGATGTTCGAGTGCTAATACAGCTGCAGTCATAACAGATGGGTTATCCTGCCGTCAGGCGGGTCCTCGGTCGGCCGAATTCCAAAGTCTAGGTCTGGCGTCGGTTGTCGTCGCTTCTTCCCTGACATCAGTGCGGCAGGGGTATAAAAGAACCAGCCGACGCCATCTTCTTCAGTTTTTCTTGCCCCAGATGTCAGGTGCCCCCAGAAGGAAGGCAAAACATAAACTTATGTAATAATGCAATATAGAATAATCAAAAAACAGTAGTTTGCAAGCAAATACACCATAAAAGAATACCCCAATCAGGTTGTACGAGAAGGTGTTTGTCATAAGGCCTGTCCCAAGAGGGGATGGAGGGAGGGAAACCTGGACTGCAGCTGTATTAGCCGAACATCTACATTTATGGTAGGTACAAAACTGTACTATGTTCATCGTGCATACAGCTGCAGTCATAACAGATGGGTAGAATCCCAAAGCTAAAAAGGGGTGGCAGGCACTAAGTGGAACTAGGAGGAGCAAGGATGCCCTGCAAGACTGCTGTGGCAAAGCCCGCTCTAGATTTAGAGTAAAGTGGAAGGTGATAGTGCTTGGAGAAAGTGTGCACAGAACTCCAAGTGGCTGCTTCCAAAATGTCCTTGGTAGGAACCCCCCTGAGGAAAGCTGCAGAGGTAGCTGTGGCCCTTGTGGAGTGGGATCTGATGCTTGAAGGCACGGTTTTTCCATTAAATGAGTAACAAAAGCGTATGCAGTGGGCTATCCATTTTGAGATTGTCTGTTTGGAGATAGCCTTTCCTTGAGCACCTGTGGCATAGGACACAAAGAGTTGCTCGGATTTTCTGAATGGCTTTGTCCTGTCCAAATAATAACGAAGTTGTCTGTGAATGTCCAAGGAATGTAGTAGTCTTTCCCCTTTGTTTTGTGGGTTAGGGTAAAAGGTAGGTAAGTGGATAGTCTGATTCAAGGCTACACTGGATACTACCTTTGGCATAAAGGAAGGGTTGGTTCATAAGGAAACTCTGTCCTGATGGAAAATGATGAAAGGTTGCACAGCCATGAGGGCCTGTAGTTCCGAAACCCTGCGTTCTGAGGTGATAGCCAGAAGGAAGGCCGTTTTCCATGACAAATATTGCAGTTCTGTTGAAGCAGCTGGCTCAAATGGAGGCAGGGTCAGTTTTTCCAAAATGAAGTTGAGGTCCCAAGCAGGTACTGGTGGTTTCCTTAGGGGTTTTATATTCTTAGCCCCTCTGAGGAAAGTACAGTTTTGTACCTACCATAAATGTAGATGTTCGAAGATCCACATTGCTGCAGTCCTTACACTTGGGTAGTCCGCTGTCCTCAGTCGGCCCGAATATCAAAGTATAAGGCTGACGTCGTTCAAGGCGCATTTGACTGACATCAGGACGTCAGGGTACAAATGCGCATGACCGACGTCATATCCTCAGTCTTTTCTTGCCCCAGATGTCAGAAGACCCTAAAAATAAAGGTCAAAAACCAAAAGACAGCAAACCAACAACCAACCATCCTAGCACTAAAAATATGTACAATATATACAATAGACAATATACACCCAATAGACCACCCAACCCACACAACCGCCTCTAACAACAGAGGGGAAGGAGGGAGGGTACATTGGACTGCAGCAATGTGGATCTTCGAACATCTACATTTATGGTAGGTACAAAACTGTACTATGTTCTTCATCTCACATTGCTGCAGTACTTACACTTGGGTAGAATCCCAAAGCAGAGGAAAGGGAGGATGGCCAAATTATAAGGAAGCAGGAGCTGCTAGAATGCCCTGCAAAACAGCAGTGGCAAAACCAGCCCTGGATTTAGAGTAAAGTGGTAGGTGATAATGCCTGGAAAAAGTATGCACTGAACTCCAAGTAGCTGCCTCCAAAATATCCTTAGTTGCCACCCCTCTCAAAAAAGCTGTTGAAGTGGCAGTAACCCTAGTGGAATGAGGCCTAATCCCAGCTGGAACTTCCTTGCCATGATGGGAATAACAGAAAGCAATGCAAAACCCAATCCACTTAGAAATAGTTTGTTTTGACACAGGCTTGCCCTGAGAACTCAAAGCAAAAGAAACAAATAACTGCTGAGACTGCCTGAACCCTTTAGTTCTGTCCAAATAATAACGCAACTGCCTGTGTACATCTAAAGTGTGCAAAATCTTTTCCCCTTTATTTTGGGGATTTGCATAAAAGGTAGGCAAATGAATAGTTTGGTTTAAAGCCACACTAGAAACCACTTTAGGCATAAAGGAAGGATTAGTACGTAAAGATACCCTATCCTTATGGAAAATTAAGAAAGGCTCAACTGCCATAAGGGCCTGCAACTCAGAAACCCTTCTTGCAGAGGTAATAGCCAACAAAAAGCAGTCTTCCATGATAAAACTTTAATTCAGCAGTAGCTGCAGGCTCAAAAGGTTGTAGAGTGAGTTTCTCCAACACAAAATTGAGATCCCAAGCAGGAGTAGGAGCTCTTCGTGGGGGTCTTATATTCTTTGCCCCTCTAAGAAATTGCTTGAACAAAGGATGAGAAAACAATGGTGGGTCACAATCATAGTGAGCGAAATTGCTGCAGCATGAACTTTAATAGAAGAGAAGGACAAACCTTTGTCCAGTAACTCAGTAAGATATTGAAGAGCCACACTTAAATTAGGCCCAGAAACATCAAAATCCTTTGCTGCACTCCAAAATAAAAATCTCTTCCATTTGTCATGCACACTTTCCTTGTACTAGGCCTTCTGGCTTCCAAAATAACATTCAAAACTTGTTGTGGAAGTGGAGGCCCACAATGGTTCAAAACAGAATATGCCAGGCTGTTAGGTGCAGAGAGTGAAGCTTGACATTGAGCAAATGACTGTCCTCCTGAGACAACAGGTGTGGAATCGAAGGCAAAGGCCATGGAGGCTTCCGTACCAGGCTCCTCAGTAATGGGTACCAATGCTGTCGAGGCCAATCTGGAGCTATCAAAATCATCCTTGGCTTGTCTTGTCTGGCCTTTAGTAGTACCTTTGGGAGGAGAGGCAGAGGCGGAAAGGCATACACATGAAGATTGCTCCAATTGAAAGAAAGAGCATCCACTTTCCAAGCTGTGGGATGAAACCTTTTGTGCAAAACTTTGGCAGCTGGTGGTTTAGTGGGGAAGCGAACAGATCTATGTCTGGAGTTCCCCATGACACTGTCAATTTCCGAAATACATGAGGATCCAATTTCCACTCGTGGGGATCCATAATTTGTCTGCTCAACACATCTGCTAAGGAGTTCTGTGCTCCTGGCAGAAACCTTGCCTGAAGATTTAGCTGTAAACTGAGAGCAGTCTCCCACAAAATCATTGCTTGCCTGCATAGAGGATAAGAATGTGTTCCGCCTTACTTGTTGATGTACCACATGACAGTTGTGTTGTCTGTTAGAATCAACACCTGCCCTGGAAGAAGTAAATCCTTGAAGGCTATTAATGCAAACTGGACTGCTAACATCTCTTTCAAGTTGATATGTAGATGTTGTAGTCTGGCAGGCCACTTGTCTTGTATCCACTTTCCATTCAGATGAGCTCCCCAAGCTTTGTCTGAGGCATCTGTCGTTAGAATCTGACTCGCCTCTGGCCGGGTCACAGAGAGTCCCTTGTTTAGGTGACATTCCTGAGCCCACCACAAAAATTCCTTTTGAATGCAAGGTATTATTTGAATGACAGTGTCCAAATCCTGGCAGTGCTGTGTCCATACATTTTTGAGGTACCATTGTAGCTTCCTCATATGCAGTTTGGCATTGGGAAGCACCAGAATACAAGATGCCATGAACCCTAAGGCTTGAAGGACTGTCCTTGCAGTCAGCCGGACTGATGAGACAACTGATGAAAGTAAAGGGAAAGATTCTTTTGTTTGTCCGGGGTCAAAAAGGCCATCTGGGATGCTGTATTCAGTCTCACACCCAGAAAGCACATGTCTTGAGAGGGTACTAGACTGGACTTTATTTCGTTCACAGAATACCCCAGGCATCTTAGCACTGCTATCACATAACCCAAATGATGAAGAAGCTCGTCCCTTTCTTGAGCCAGAATCAGGCAATCGTCCAAATATGGATAAATCTGTATTCCTTTTAACCTGAGGAAAGCTATCACTGGAGCCAGAACCTTCGTGAACACTCTGGGCGCAGTAGATAAGCCAAAGGGCAATGCAGAGAACTGATAATGAGAAGTCCCAGCTCGAAAACGCAGATACTTCCTGCAACTGAGTCTGATAGGAACATGAAGATAAGCCTCCTTGAGATCTAAAGTTACCATCCAATGATCTTTGCCCAGCAGAGGTAAAAGCTGCTGTAACGTCAACATTTTGAACTTGGGAATGTCCAGATAAGTGTTGAGGATAGATAAGTCCAAAATTGGTCTCCACGTGTTCCCTTTCTTTGGTACTAGGAACAGGCGAGAATAAAATCCTAGGCCCACTTCTGGCATAGGGACCGGCTGAATGGCCCCTATTTGGAGTAACAGAGAAATTTGCTTGTGAGCCTCTAGTCTTTGTGGAGGAGGAACGTCTGGCATGCCTTTGAAAGGAGGCAAGGTATGGAAATAAAACCAGTAACCGTGGTGTATGATATCCAATACCCATCTGTCTTGGGTAATTAAACTCCAATTTTCTTTGAAAAGTGCCAACCTTCCTCCCAAAGGTGCTGCCAGACGAGAAGGCTCTGGCAGCTGAAAAGGTAGGTCATTGGGTCTGTTTACGAAAGGACTGACCCCTGCCCTCACCTGAAGACTGTGCAGGAGAACTCCTGTTCTAGGCCTGAAAGAGCCCTGAGCTCTGCCCCTACCACGCCTAGATCTACCCCTAGACTGGGAATCATAAGAAGGATACATCCACCCCTTAGTAGGCCAATTTCTACTAAACTTTGGAGGCTGAACCTGCAAAAAATCTTTAACAGTCTGCATAGACTTAGCCTTGTCTTCCATTTTCTTTAAGACTGTCTCAACAGGAGAACCAAACAACACATCAGATTGTAAAGGAGCATCTAAAATCCGTGATTTAACATGGTCAGATAAATTCTGATCCCTCAGCCAGGCGTGCCTGCGAAGAACTGACCCAGTGGCAGCCACCCTAGACGAGGCCTGTACAGCATCAAAACCACATTGCAAAGAATGCTTACCCACCTGTTCAGAAACATGTACTAAATCTTGCAACTCTTTACAATCAATACCTTCCGCCAGAGCATCAACCTTAGACTTCAATTGTGAAAGGAGATAGTTTTGGTATTTTAACATGTGAAACTGGCAATTCAAAGCCCTCACAGCTAGAGTGGAAGAAGTATAAACTTTCTTTCCCCATCTATCCAAAGCCTTGGCCTCTTTGTCTGAGGGAACCGGATTCTTGACAACAGAAGCCTTAACACCTTTAGGCCCCTGACTAACAGTTTCTGGGTCTGCCCTAGGACTCTTAAAATGATACTTATGAGCTTCAGGCACCCTGTAATATCTATCCGGTTTAACAGGAGCAGGAGGCAAAGAATCAGGATTAAGAGAAGCCTCTGCAAAAACATCTTCCACCACATCTAAAACCGGAGGTATAGCCAAAGGCCTATGCTGGGGTAAAAACAAAAATTCTCTAAGCCTTTTCCTGGAATCAGAGAAGTCCTGACCTTCCCACTTAAAATGCTCCCTCATAGAATGAAGAGTTTCTGAAAAAGAAAAATCCTCAGGAGGAGAAGCAGAAGGAGTAGAATCATCCACATCAGAATCAGAATAAGGAGAACACTCCTGCAAGTCTTCAGCCGAAGACTCTGAAACATCCGAAGCCTGCTCAAAACTCCCAGGCTCAGGCTCCACCCTAGGTCTCTTATCAGGAGGGGGCAAAGAACCCCTAATCAAAGAAATCAAATCTTCTGCCATTTTAAGCATATGCTTCTTGGGCACAGTTCCAGAAAAACTAGGGGTGACACCAACTGAAGCTGAACCTGGCCTGCCTCTGGGAGAAGCCTTGGAAACAGAAGGAGAGGGCCTAGCCACCCTAGGAAGGGAGGGGAGTATAGTAACCTGAGAAGCCCCTTCAGCCTGACCTGCCTCCTGAGAGGCCACATCTTGCAATAATAAAGTCTCTCCCTGGGAACCCAAAGAAACCTCCACCTCTAAAGAACCGGCGTCCGGTACAGATGGTTCTTCTAGCCTAGGCTTAACTGCTTTGTCCTTGCGCTTCTTCGAAGAAGCGGGCGTCAGAGCATCCGACGGCATTTTATAATTGCACCGCTTCCCAAAGACTAACCTGGCACAATCCAACCTTCTCTTTATAGTACGTTTATTGAATCTAGCACAAGAGCGACACCCAACAACGTCGTGCTCAGGCCCTAAGCAAGGAATACACAAAGTATGATAATCTCTATGCGGTATCTGTTTCCCACAAGAAATGCAATTATTGACTTTTTCTGACATCCGGAAAATCACTGAGGCAAGAAAAAACTAAAATATTCCCCAACGGGGTACTTAGCCAACTTTGAACTCGGTCTGAAACTTCAAAATCGAAAAATCTCAGAACGCCAACCGGCACTTGCAATGCTGCTTCTGCATCGGACCATGCGGCAAAAAAGACTGAGGATATGACGTCGGTCATGCGCATTTGTACCCTGATGTCCTGATGTCAGTCAAATGCGCCTTGACCGACGTCAGCCTTATACTTTGATATTCGGGCCGACCGAGGACAGCGGACTACCCAAGTGTAAGGACTGCAGCAATGTGAGATGAAGAACATCTGTCTTAAGAGAGGATGAGAGAATAAAGGAGGATCTGTGTTGTATTGTGCAGAAATGGCTGAAGCATGGATCTTGATGGAGGAGAAGGAAAGTCCACTGTTTAACATCTCAGCTAGGTACTGTAATATTTGAGGTAAATTTATTACCAAGGATTCTGGCCCTTTTTCTGATTCCAGGCACAAAACCGTTTCCATTTGGCAGAGTAGGCTTTTCTAGTAGAAGGTCTTTTGGCCTCCAAGATGACATCCTGCACCTCCTTGGAGAGAAGGGTCTGTTGGGAAATCAAGGGATTCTCCATGCGGCTAGATTGAGGGTTTTCAGCTGACTGTGAAGAGTTTTGAAGTTGTGCTGTGACAACAGAAGAGGCACTAGAGGCAGGATCCATGGTGGGGAATGCGTCAGGCTCTTCAGGAGTGGATACCAGTGTTGTCTTGGCCAGTCTGGAGCAATGAGAATCATGTTTGGCCTCTCTGCTCTGGCTTTTAATAGAACTTTGGGCAGCAGGGGAAGAGGTGGAAAGGCATAGACTGTCAATGTTGTCCAATTGAAAGAAAGTGCGTCCACTTTCCAGGCCTGTGGATGATAGGTCCTTGAGCAAAATTTTTTCAGTTGGTAATTTCTGTGGGTAGCAAAGAGATCTATGTCCGGCTGTCCCCATGCCTGAGTTATCTTTGCGAAAACTTGAGGATGCAACTTCCATTCGTGTGGATCTGTCATATTTCTGCTTAGGCTGTCTGCCAATGTGTTTTCCTTCCCTGGCAGGAATTGTGCTTGAAGTTGGATTTGCAATTCCAGAGCCGTGTTCCAAAGGGACATGGCTAGTCTGCACAGGGGGTATGAATGAGTTCCTCCCTGTTTGTTTATGTACCACATCACTGTGGTGTTGTCTGTCCTTATCAATAGCTGGCCTGGATGGAGTAGGTCTTTGAAGGCCATAATAGCATTTTGCACTGCTAGCATTTCCTTTTGATTGATGTGTAGGTGCTTCTCTTTTTGGGACCATTTTCCCTGAATGCACTGATCTGTTATATGTGCCCCCCAGGCGTAGTCCGAGGCATCTGTTGTGATGATTTGATTTGCTTGAGGTATGCAGAAGGGGAGACCTATGTTTCTTCGGCATGCTTGAGCCCACCACAGAAATTCCTTTTGAAGACATGGAATGAGTGGTATAATTGTTTCCAAACTGTGGCTGTGTTGAGACCATAAGTTTTTTAGGTACCATTGAAGTTTCCTCATATGCAGCTTTGCACATGGGATCAGCAGGATGCAAGATGCCATGAATCCCAGAGCCTGCAGGACTTTCCTTGCAGTCAGCCTGGTGAAGGTTGCCATTTTGCTGAAGTATTGAGATAGTTGCCCTTGCTTCTCTGGCGTGAGGTAGGCCATCTGGGTGTTTGTATTCAAGCTGGCACCCAGGAAAATAATTGTTTGAGAGGGTATTAGTTTTGATTTCTTTTTGTTGACTGTGTATCCCAGAAAGTTCAACAGTTTTATTACAAACGCCAGGTGTTTCAGAAGTATGTGCTTGCTGTCCGCTTGGATCAGGCAGTCGTCCAGATATGGGTATATTTGTATCCCTTGAAGTCTGCAGAAGGCAATTACTGATGCCAGGCATTTCGTAAACACTCTGGGCGCAGTAGATAAGCTAAAGGGCAATGCAGAGAATTGATAATGGGTTGAACCTGCAAGAAATCTGAGATATCTTCTGCAATCTTGTCTGATAGGGACATGCAGGTATGCCTCCTTGAGGTCCAATGTTACCAGCCAAGACTCCTTGCCCAGCATGGGAAGAAGCTGCTGTAATGTGAGCATCTTGAATTTTGGTGCAGTAAATATGTGTTTAGGATGGATAGGTCTAAAATAGGTCTCCAATCTTTGTCCTTCCTTGGTACCAGGAATAGTCTGGAATAAAAACCTTGACCTTGTTCTTTTGCAGGTACCTCTTGAATAGCTTTCATGTCCATGAGAGCTGAAATTTGTTTTGTGCCTCTGCCCTTTGATTTTGTGGCAGGTTTGGCATGCCTCTCATTTTTGGAAGGGTGTGAAAGTGGAATCTGTAGCCTCTGTCTATAATGTCCAGGATCCATTTGTCTTTTGTGACAATATGCCAATTTTTTGAAAATAATGCCAGTTTTCCACCTAAAGGTGCTGCCATTAAAGCTTTGCTTGGCATGCAAAGGGGAAAGTCATTGTGTCTGCTTTCTGAATGACTGTGATCTATCTTCTCCACCTCTTGGGGTAGGTGCTTGCCATTGTCTGGCTCTGAATGATCCTTGAGATTGCCCTCTACCCCTCGGGCGCCTGTATCTGCCTCTTTGAGGTCTGTCCTTGGCTGGAAAGGACCAAATTTTTGAAGGCCAGTTTCTGCTGAAAAATGGAGGTTGTACCTGTAGGACATCTTTCACTGTTTGCATTGATCTTGCCTTTTCCTCCATTTTCTTTAGTACCTCCTCAGCTTTAACACCAAACAATACATCTTTTTGAAGAGGTGCATCTAGTAATTTAGCTTTGACATGATCTGGTAAGGTTTGCTCTTTGAGCCAAGCATGTCTACGTATGACAGACCCTGTAACAGCAGCTCTACATGAGGCCTCTAAAGCATCAAAACCACACTGCAAGGTATGTTTACCCACTTGCTCTGCACTATGCAACAAATCCTGTAACTCTTTTAAATCTGGTTGCTCAGGTTGTGTCATTTTGCTTTTCAACTGAGATAACAAAAACTGTTGATACTTTAACATATGGAACTGACAGTTTAAAGCCCTCATGGTTAAAGTGGCCGAGGTGTACACCTTTTTCCCCCACCTTTCTAAAGCTCTGGAATCTCTCTCTGAAGGTAATGGGTTTTTAGCAGTAGAGGCCTTAATTCCCTTGGGACCCTGTGAAATAGTTTCTGGGTCAGCAGCATGGCTTTTGTATAGGAACTGGTGTGAATCAGGAACCCGGTAATACCTGTCAGGTTTAACAGGAGCTGGAGGTAAAGAATCTGGGTTGAGGCTGGCTTCTGTGTACACATCATCTAATATATCTAAGACAGGAGGGATAGCCAGAGGCCTGTGCTGAGGAAGCAAGAGAAAATCCCTGAGCCTTTTCTTGGAATCTGAGTAATCTTGGCCTTCCCAGTGAGTGTTCCCTCAAGTTATGTAGGGTTTCCCCAAAAGAATAGTCCTCAGGGGGGGAGACCGAGGGAATGGACTCCTCAGCATCAGAGTCTTCAAAAGAGGAATATGAATATTCCTGGTCCTCAGAATGTTCTGAGGTAATAGAGGCTTGATCTGAGGAAGGGTAGTCTTCCTCCAATCTGGGCCTTTTGTCCGAGCCCCTGATAAGAGTAATCAAATCCTCAGCCATTTTGAGCATCTGTTTTTTAGGCATGAGGCCTTGAGAGGGGGTCTGTGGTCCTTGTGTTTTAGTTTTCATGGCTGCTTTAGATTTTGTGAAAGCCTTAATGGAAAAGAAGGAAGGCCTGAAGACACCTTGAAAAGTGGCAGGCCTGTCTAAACTCTGAGTTTCCCCGCCAAGAGTGGCGTTGGTATCTGTAGTCGGAATGGGGGCCGAGGAGCCTGCAACCTCGGGCACAGAAGACACCGGTAATGAAGCGTCATCAGTACTCAGGGGCTGCGTAGGTGCCTCGCTGAGAACCGGAGCACCGGTAGTCGGCTTTAGCGTGGTGTCGGTAGAAGTCGCCGACCTTGTATGTCGGTCCTTATCTTTGCATCTTTTACTCAAAACTGGAGTCGGAGTATCAGACGACATAATGTAATTAAATTTTTTACCAAAATAGTGGTGGGCGAACTCCGCCCGACGCTTAATAGTGCGTTTGTTGAATCTAGCACAAAAACGGCAGGCCGAGACGTCGTGGTCTGGGCCTAAGCAAGGAATACAGAAAGAATGGAAATCCTTATGTGGTATTTGCTTCCCACATGAAATGCAATTATTAACTTGTCTGACATCGGTCTGAGGCAAGAAAAGTTTCCCCAACGGGGTACTTAGCTTTCAAGAAGACTTCGGCTGAAATATT
Source organism: Protopterus annectens (assembly GCF_019279795.1). NCBI lineage: Eukaryota > Metazoa > Chordata > Ceratodontiformes > Protopteridae > Protopterus > Protopterus annectens. The sequence goes on along the minus strand of NC_056727.1, from coordinate 1,081,613,821 downwards.
TTCTTAAATCTCAGGAGCTGGCCAACCGGCACTTGCGAACTACTTCTGCTTCGGGCACCACGCGGCAAGAAAGACTGAAGAAGATGGCGTCGGCTGGTTCTTTTATACCCCTGCCGCACTGACGTCAGGGAAGAAGCGACGACAACCGACGCCGGACCTAGACTTTGGAATTCGGTTGACCGAGGACCCGCCTGATGGCAGGATAACCCATCTGTTATGACTGCAGCTGTATGCACAATGAACATTTGCAAGGGCATGGAACACATTATCATGGAGCTTATAAGCAAAGACATTGGCAACCTTCAAACACTAAACCCCACCCAGTTTAGGTTCATGAAGGGCCAATCTTGTCTCCTGAACCTGACTGACTTTTTCAAATCAGTCTCCAGAGCCGTGGACCTCGCCAAGGCCTTCAACACCATCCCCCAATCTGGAATCATAGATACTTACTAAGCTGCACATAAATCCCTACATCACTCAATGGGCTGCAACTGGCTTACTGACAGAACCCAGACTGTAAATGTAGCTGACTCCAAATCCAGCTCCAGACAAGTGACAAGTGGAGTACCTCAGGGTTCAGTCCTGGGACTGCTCTTGTTTGGCATCTATTTCTCAGAAGTACAGGCCAACACTAAGGGACTCTGGATAACAAAGTTTGCAGATGACTGCAAACTGAGAGCCATTACTGAATCCCCAAATGATGTGGATATTCTACAAAAGGGCCTTACAGAAACAGATGCTTGGTGCCAGACCCATGGGCTCAAGCTTAATGCCAAGAAATATACAACTATCCCCTTTGGGAAAAAACATGTATCCATGAATTACCACATAGGTGGCAGTACACTAAACACCAAAAGTGTGATGAGAGACTTGGGGACACAGGTGGACAGTGACCTCACCTTCAATAACCACATCACCACAACAGTCAGGAAATCCTTCTATGTGGCACACATCATCACTAAGGGCTTTTCATCCAGAAAAAAGGAGGTCATTGTCCCACTGTACTCATCCCTCATTAGACCCATTATAGAGTACAATGCCCAGTTTGGTATGCACCTCACAAGACATCTGCAACAGTTGGAAAGGCCGCAGAAATACCTCACTAAAAGAATCACAGGCCTAAAGCAGATGCCCTATGCTGACCGTCTAAAAAAAACTCCAGCTATACTTTGTGGCATATCGTCTACTCAGAGGCGATCTCTGCTTAACATACAAGGCCATGTCAAACACTGAGCTGTTGGACATGCTCCACTTAAAGAAATCCCAGTCCCTCAGAGCCACACGCTCCAGGGATCTAAATCTTGTCATCACAATGAACAAAACATGCTGGAGGGATAGGTTCCTGACCCAGAGACTCCCCATACTTGGGAATAGACTGCCCATACATGTCAAGCAGAGCACCTCCTTGGCCCTCTTCAAAAGGAACCTTGACAATTGGTTGGGAGATAGGAAATTCACCTGATCATGTCAGTCAGCCTCTGCTAGACAGGGGTCCAGGGAAGTAATTATTGCGGGAAGAAATATCCAGGGAATTGTTATGGTTAAGCTTGTATAGGCCCTACGGCCGATAGCCTAGTACCAACCTATGAACCTATGTATATCAATAGCACAAATCAACTGTCTGTTAATTTTAATTGTAAAACTCCTGTACATATCAAATGTAAATTCCAATATATTTTATTCAAACAATTACTGCACGTTGTTTTCAATTTTTCATAGGTATGGATTGTGTACTTTAATTTTATGTCTGCACTTCTGTAAATTTGTTGTGCTTTATTGCTTTAATGTCTGACTTGTGTAAATTTGTGCTTTCCTGCTTTTATGTCTGCACTTGTATAAATTTGTTGTGCTCTATGGCTCGTTTACTTGAACTGAGGTCATGGTTGAAAAGGGTCAATTTACCTGGTAAATAAATAACAATAAATAAATAAATTACTCCCCAATCAGTGAATGATTTTATACATTTAGTGCACACCTGGGTGTCAGTAGCTAAATTAAACAAAACAGAACAATATTACTTTTAAGTGACATTTACATGGGTCTTCTTTCGGCTTTTCCCGGTTAGGGGTCGCCACAGTGGATCACCTGTCCGCTCATGATTGGCAGTGGAGTTCTACGGTGTCGAGTTGCCAGCCCAGCGCCCAACCTTCCACAGAAGGCACACACATGCACACACTCACACCTAGGGCCAATTTAGAGTGTACAATCCACCTACAGCATGTCTTTGGGATGTGGGAGGCAACGGGAGCACCCGGAGGAAACCCACGCGACCACAGGGAGGACATGCAGACTCCACACAGAAGGCACCCCAGCCGAGGATTGAACCGGAGAACCTCTTGCTGTGAGGTGACAACACTAACCGCGTTTACAAAATAATAATAATGCTGCTGATAAGTACAAATGGCAGTGTTGTTCAACAAAAACTTTATAAAGTTGGCCATTTAGAAATTATTACAGCTGTCTGAAAGAGTTACTTAACTTGATCAGGAGTTTTTTGTTTTAACTTCCCCAGTTTCATGGGATACTGTCAATTATGCCTCTAGCCGCATTCTGTGAAGGCAGAAGTAGTTTTTTATTTTTTATTTATTTATTTTACATTTGTTGACCGGGATAGTCCGACTGGATACATGTCCATTTTCAGTGGAGGCCCGGGGAGAAAAGCTCCAAGGGTAAGCAGATACAGCATTACATATTACAAACAGACTATTTACACAGATTACATAAGTAAGCAAATTCCACAGGTTACAGTTAATCCTGAGGGCAATTCAGGATTAAATTAAATTACACAGTAAACTGGTTAGCAGATTTTTACACATTCTAGAGAGAGTTAGCCAGGCTTGATACATTGACATAGCCAGTTAAGTGACAAATGTTGTTTGAGTCTAGTTTTAAATTGACCTAAGGTGGAAAGTAAGGTAATATCAGCTGGAAGAGAGTTCCAGGATCTACTTACAGAGTTTGCAAAGAGAGAATCATCGGCTGTGTTATTAATTTTGCTAGTCTGAATTAGTAGTTTGTTAGAGGATCGAAGTGGTCTAGGATTGTTATAGGGGGTGATAATATTTTTAAGTGCTGGAGTATTGTCCGGATTATAGAGGATTTTATAGGCCATAATCAGTTGGTTATACTGGATTAGGCTGGGTAGTTCAAGCCACCCAAGCTGACTTAGATTGATGCAATGATGTGTCCTAAAAGGCAGCCCAGTGGCAAACCTGGCAATGTGGTTGTAGCAAATTGAGAGTTTGTTAAGGACAGTCTTGTTTAAATTCGAGAGTAGAGGGGATGCATACAGAAGGGTTGAAAGAAGGTGAGAGCGAGCTATGACAATTTTAGCTGGAGGGGTTAGGAAGGCTTTTATTCTGTAAAGTGACCCTAGTTTTTTATTGATGGTTTTGATAGTTTGGTTAACATGTAGGTCAAATTTTAGATTATTGTCTATGATGACACCTAATAGTTTTGTAGAGGGGCCAGGGAAGATTATTGTGCCATCATTTGATTTAATGGTAAAGGTGAAAGCGGTAGACCTACGTATTGGTGAAAATAACAGCATTTTAGTTTTTTTGGGATTTAGGATCAGACGATGTTCAGAAAGCCAGTTTTCTATCGTATTAAAGGTGGTCTGGGTAGCTGACCATAACTCTACTGGAGATGTGGCTGAGCAAATCAGAGTAGAGTCATCAGCATATTGGATACAGCTGACTTTTGGGATCACAGTATAAAGGTCGTTAATGAAGATGGAGAACAGCAAGGGCCCTAGTATAGAGCCTTGTGGTACTCCAAGGGTGTTAGGTAAAAGGTTAGAGAATTTGTTCTGCCAGAGGACAGCCTGTTGTCGACCATTCAGGTAGGATTGAAACCACTGAAGGGCTCTAGTATCTAGACAGAATGTTTGCAGGGTGTGGATTAAAAGTTGGTGATCAACCATATCGATTGCCTTGGAAAGATCCAAGAAGAGGGCTGAGGATATATAATTATTGTTGCGATTATGGTTTATGGTGTTGGTAAAGGCTAGGAGGGCTGAAGTAGTGCTGTGATGAGGACAGAAGCCATGCTGAGTGTCTGCCATAAGGTGATTCTGGATAAGGTGGTGCATGAGTTGTCTATGAATACATTTTTCCATAATCTTTGCAAGTGGAGAGAGTATAGCTATTGGCCTATAATTGGAGAATTCAGTAGAGCTGCCTCCTTTGTGAAGTGGGATTACATAGGAAATTTTCCAGATGGTGGGAATTTTAGATTCTACTATGGTTCGATTGATTAGTATTGAGACGGGGTAAGCAATAGCATCAGCTGATTTTTGTAGGTACTCGGCAGGGAGTTGATCAGCAGAAAGTGTAGTGGGTTTTAATTTTTTGATCAAGGTACGGATAAGTGAAGTGGCGACTGGTTGGAAGCTGAACGCGAGTAGGTTTCTAGGGGTGCTACTTTCAGGACCAGGGGAGCTAGGAGGTAGTTGGCTAGCTAGAGCTTGAATTGTCTCAGTAAAGAATCGGTTAAAACTGTCAGAAACATCTTCAGGGGTTTTATCAATAGTAGCAGCAGGGATTGGGGTTGAAGTTTGTCCAGGATGTAGTAGATTATTTAAACCTGCCCAATACTTCTGAGGGTTATTTTGATTTACTGTCTGTAAATTACAGTAGTATTGTTTTTGTCTTGTAAAATTGATTTTTTGGTTTCGTTCCTGGATTGCCTGTATTTAATGTGATCTTAAGGGTCTTTAGAAGAACGCCATAAAGCCCATGCTTTGTTTCTAAAGGTAATTTTGAGTTTAGACTCTTTAGAAAGCTAGTTAAAAAAAAAAAATCCCTGGATCTTTTACGTACGACTTCACACAGTGTTAATGATTTCTTATTACACCCTATTCATTAGAGCAGAATGCATTATAATGCAAATCAAGACTTTTTTTCTCAAGTCTGCGCACATTTCATTATCTTGGAGACTTGTTTAGCCAGACTTAAGGCTTCAAATGATGACATGTAAGTCCTTCCTGGGTGCTTCTTTTTTGAAGTATTTATAGAAATGTGAAACAGATATATATACTTATTTGCACATTTCAGAATATCAACATACAGCATCTTTCAAGGTGCAGAAATTACAGTGGAAGTACTAATGACAGTTTTCTCCCACACTGCCTAAAGTTTTTGGCCTGATACCGGCAGTGTTGTTATAGCTAAACACTGAATCTCATAATGACTAACAAACATTTACAAAATCTTTCCTGTTGTGTATTCCACTTGGAGAGTGACATACAGACCAAAAATATATACTGACTAACACAAAACAAAGCCACGCACATTCTGTTACTAGCTATGTTACCTCCAAATTCAACAGCCAATATAAAATAGATGAACAGATACAGATAGCATGCCTTTACTCTCTTAAAGATGAAACCTATGACACACCTACGTAATTATGCCAAATTACTGTAAAATCAGGAGTGTCATGCAATCCGAAATTTTGGAGTGGGCACAAAATCCCAGAGTATAGGAAGAGAAGCGTTGTTTCATAGCCCCTACCGACCACCACCACCACACACCATAAAATATGCAAACATGAGAAGGGACAAGTACATTCTAGTATTTTTTTTTTTTAGTTTGCTATATGTGACAATGTACAGTATTTAGAAAATATCTAAAATTAATCAAAATGTTTGACTGGATCAGTGAGCCCTGTCAGGAATTATTTCTGAATACAGCCTTCAAAATACATGTCCAAAACTGGGACAATGTAAAAGAGTAATCAATAAGCCACACTTCCTAAGCTTTAAATTAATAAAATATATGTTCATATATTCATTAAAATTAATAAAATATGTGTTCATATATTCATTAAAATATTTTTCTATCATTAAATACCACTGCTTCACCATTTTTAAGCAAACTTTCCAGTAGTGCAGAGGCCATCTGCCTGTAACAGTTGGTCTCATCACACCCCTTTCTGCCCCCTAGTTTTCAGTACTGTGTGCTCTAATGGGCATTTCTATTTCATCATGCTCAAAATATACTAAGGTAGAAAATGCGTGCATCCCTTAAAAAAAAAAAAAAAAAAAACATGGGTCAGTGGTGACCTGAAAAATGTTGCCATGGTTGAGAAACATAATTTGTTGTGTTGTTGTGTCTTTCGGATTTTCCCGGTTAGGGGTTGCCACAGCGGAACTCCGGTCCACTAATGATTGGTAGTTGATTTTTATGTGCCGAGTTACCAGCCCTGACGCACAACCTTCAACGAAGGTACGCCCATTCACGCATGTCTCCACGCAAGAAGACGCTCTAGCTGAGAATCGAACCGGACAGCGTCTTACTGTGAGGCGACAACGCTACCGCAGCATCAGCACCGCGGGTGAGAAACATAACTAGTATGGATGTAAAATTTTAACTGGGACACAGAAGACATGTCAGAATATAAGCAGTTTTCATGTACTCTTTCAATATGAATATTTGCTTTATATTTTTGTAAAATCCAACACAAAAGACTGTTAACACTCTTAACTCTAACACCACTCTAAGTATTCAACTGCGGTACCACCTTTATCATTCTTATAAGAAAAGCGCAGTCCGGTTCTGAACTGTCTGCAAACAGCTAAAGTTAACTTTGAACCTAACACCACTCTTAAGTATTCAGGACTGCGGACTACCCATCATATAAACCTCCATGGCTTCACCCAACTAGTCCAGTAGCCAACCAAGATAAATAAAAACTCCAGCAAGCACACTATCCTGGATTGGATCCTAGTCAGTAAGAGCCCCAGTCATATATAACAGGCTGCTTATCAGATAGCCTCAGTGATCACTCCCCAACATTCCTACTCAAAAAATACCTATACCAAGCTAAACCTGTCATCTACCATCAAATACGTAAAAAACTAAACTTTAACCCACTCACATTCATCTCATCCCTCAAAGAATGTAACTGGCATCCCCTAAAGTACCTCAGTCTTGATGACGCAGTTGAATTTTTTAAAACAACCTTCCTGAGCATCCTTAATTACCATGCCCCCCATAAGACTTTCCAGAAAGAAAGCACAACCCTCCCCATGGCTACAGAAAACCACTAAGTCAGAAATGAAAAACCAGGATAAAGCCTGTGAGCACTGGTGCAAAACCAAAAAACCCTCAACTAGACAGAAATTCCTAGAACTACGCAACAGAGTTAAAAAGCTAATAAAACAGGACAAATTCCAATACTACCAGTCTGCCCTAGACTCCTCCCTACACAGCCCCAAACAATTCTGGTCCTCCATAAATTCCATCCTCCACCCAGGTAAAGTCAGTACCCCTCCTCCTAACATCCCTCACTCCTCCAAAAATATTGCTACCTCATTCAACACACACTTCACACAAACCATACTATCACTAGCTAAACAACACAACCCCCCACTCCTCCAACCCACACCTTCAACTAGTAATCTCCCCACTGCCTTCTCTTTTTCTCCTGTACCTACCTCCAACATAAAAAACTCTTAACTAAACTTAAGCCCACCAAATTAGCAGCAGACAACCTCCCAAGTGAATACCTACAAATCGCAGCTGATGCTCTGGCCTACCCAGTATCCATCTTGATTAACTGATCTCTGTCAGAAAGTTACGTTCCCACACTGTGGAAAGCATCACATACAATTCCCCTCCACAAAGGCGGCCCCTCCACAGAACTAACCAATTACCGCCCCATAGCTATTCTCTCTCCACTCTCCAAAATACTAGAGAGATGCATACATTCTCAGGTCTCAGACTACCTCCTTACTAACAACCTCCTTTCCAATACTCAGCATGGTTTCCGACCAAACCATAGCACCACCACTGCCTTACTCTCCTTTACTAACACTATCCTTCAGCATAAAAACAATGGCTATCTCTCCTCTGCTACTTTCCTACACCTATCTAAAGCATTTGACATGGTCCCACACAAACAACTCATCTCTGTCCTCAATAACCTATCCTTCTCTCAATGAGTCACCAACTGGTTTCAGAGTTACCTGTCTGACTGCCAACAATCCGTTGTATGACAGAATGACATATCTCCCCAACTACCTGTCTCCATAGGGGTTCCCCAAGGATCCATCCTTGGACCCCTACTCTTCTCTGTTTTCACCAATAATCTAGCCTCTGCCACCAAACATGGCACACTCATACAATACGCAGATGACTCAACCATCATCTGCTCAGCCCAGTCCCTACCCAAACTGCAAAAAGTCACACAGGAAGCCTTTTCCTCTGTTGAAACTTGGTTATCCGATGCCCAATTAATACTCAACCCAAACAAAACTAAACTACTCAACTTCCAACCCACCAAACATACTCAACACAACTCTCACTTTAACATCACAGCAAAAGATAACACCACTATATACCCAACTGAACACACCAAATTGCTAGGAGTGGAAATAGACAAACTAAAATTTGACATTCACATATCCATGACCATAAAAAAGTCCATAAAAAAACTAGGAGCGTTATACAGAAATAAGCCAACTTCTCACCAAAGCAGCAAAGATTTCAATAGCAAATTCCCACCCAATCTCCACCCTACTTTATGCCTCTCCAATATATACCAACCTAAAGCAATGCGATCTAAACAAGCTAGAGACCTGCTACAACAAAATCACCAAATTCGCCACAGGGGCATCCTACTGTAGTCACCACCATCTCTCACTTGCTGAACTGGGCTGGCTTGAACTCACTCACCTCCTTCAATGGTATCAACTATCACTCGCCTACAAACTAGTAAACCATCCACTAAATGTCCCATCCCTCCAGAATCTACTCCAACCCTTTTGCACCACCAGACCACTAAGATCCAGCAACACGAATCACTTGCAGATCACTAAAGCCAATAACTCTGCTGGTGAAGCACTATTCTCTTGCGCCATAGCCAAATTATGGAACTCCCTCCCACACACAATTATCTCCGTACCATCATGCACCCACTTCAAAACTTTACTAAAAGCGCACCTAAAAATATGCTGGCTATGCCCTTGCAACCCCCACTTTAATATCACCCACCCCATCCAACCACTACCTTTCTTTCCACCTCACTAACTACCTTGATTATAGCAAGCTCAGATGCTCATAAGCCTAGTACTTTTTATACAGCAGGAACTTCTTATTGTAACATTTGTTAATGTCTGTTATGTACTTCGCAGATAAAGATTCTAGTTGTCTACTGATGTACTATGTTCTTCATCTGTAAATATGTTTGTAATTAATTGCTATGTTAAATTGTTAATCACAATGTAATCCAAAGTAACTACTGTCTGTTTATTTCAACTGTGGAGCTTTTCTCCCCAGGCCTCCGCTGAAAATGGACCTACGTCCAGTCGGACACTCCCGGTCAACAAATGTAAATAAATAAATAAAATAAAATAAATTAAAGACACAACAGAGCACAATATATGAGCAAAAATTTAAAGAGACTTTATATTGTAAACGGCATACTGTTATACTTCTACACTTTTTACTAAATTTTCCCCAGAAAAAAAACGGATTCCAAATTGAATTTAGAAATACCACTGTTAAGCATTAGAGAACTAAACAGATAAAAACAATCAATAACATACAACACCTACAAATGTGGATATGGAAAAAAAATTAAAGTTCACAGAACTTGTGAAGGAAATTATGTTTCTATGTTTATAAAAATGTTTCATGATCTCTCTAGGTTAACCTGAGAATGACTGTGCACCAACAATTGGTATACCTCTGTGCTCTTCTTTCTATACTGCCAGTTGAAGCAAACTATGGAGCATAACTTTTAGTTATGTACTCACCATAACTTCAGATGTTTGGGATCCATCTCGCCTACATTCTGACTGATGGTTGACTCGGCACGCTTATGCCAAAGAGCGAAGTCTCTTATTGGCTGAGCTTACTATATCCCAGGATGCACCACTACCAGTCCCCCAGATCTAGTTTGTCTGCATACATGCACACACGCATGCACTGCTTATATAACATCGACAGATGATACAAGATAAAAACAGTAGAACTCAAACCGTTCAATCTCTTCTGATCTCCAAGGCAGGGGGAAGGAGGGTGGGTATTAGGAATGTAGGCGAGATGGATCCCAAACATCTGAAGTTATGGTGAGTACATAACTAAAAGATGTTATGTGATCCTATCTCGCCTACATTCTGACTGATGGGACAGCGTCCCTAGCACCTATATCCTGGGTGGCTCACTGGAAAACACTCCTGAGTACCGTGGAACCAAATGATGCTCGCCCTTTAGATGCCACATCCAATTTATAGTGGGAAATGAAAGTGTGCAGGTTGGACCAAGTAGCCGCAGCACAAATCTCAGAAATAGCGAGCTTGGAATGAAATGCAATAGAGGTAGCCATAGCTCTAGTAGAGTGAGCTTTGACAGATGTTGTAAGTTGCTTATTTGAAGAGGAATAAGCCTGGGTTATGCAATCTCTAATCCATTTGGCAATAGTAGCTTTAGTGATGGTTTTACCAAGTTTATTATCTGAAAAGGACACAAACAATTGATCTGTTTTCCGAATTTGTTGAGTCCTGTCTAGATAGAAGCGCAATTGCCTATGAACATCCAACGTATGCAAGGTGTATTCCGCTTTGTTTGAAAATTTTGGAAAGAAAACTGGTAGCTCTAGAGATTGTTGGAGACAGAGATTAGAACAAACTTTGGGAACAAAAGATGAATTAGGTCTAAGTGATACTCTATCCTTGTGAAAAATCAAGTACGGTGGTTTGATAGATAGGGCTTGAAGTTCTGAATCTCTTCTTGCAGAGGTAATTGCAATTAAGAAGGCAGTTTTCCAAGACAGATATTTCAACTCACATGTAGCAGCCGGTTCAAAAGGAGAAGATGTTAAGGCACGAAGTACCAAATCAAGATCCAACGGAGGCGCAGGATGAAAGACTGGGGGTCTTAAAAGCACAGCACCTTTCATGAAAGTTTTACATAATCTGCTGCTCATCAATGGTGGATCTATGGATTCGTGAAATTTGGAGACAGCTGCTAATTGGACTTTAATAGTAGAGACTGATGATCCTTGATTAAAAAATTTCAAGACCTCTGGTATCGGGGCAGTAATAGGGTCTAAGCCTCTGAGTTGAGCCCAGATAGCAAACCTCTTCCACTTACTGTGATACAATTTCTTAGTGGTGGGTTTGTGGGCTGAAGATAAAATGTGAATAACTTCCGGGTCCAAGGTGTGATTTCTGACTAAGGTTGGAAGTGGAGGAGCCAAGCTGTTAATTTCAGAGTGTGAAGGGACTGGTGCTGTTGTCCCGACTGGTGAACCAGAAGGTCCGGAGTTAGATCCAAAAACCAAGGACCGTCCAGAGTATATTTCTGTATGTAGGGGAACCATACCTGACGAGGCCAGTACGGAGCAATTAGAATCATTGTGGACCCCAATTGGGAAGCTTTCCGGATGACTTTGGGGAGGAGTGGAACGGAGGAAAGCATAAAGCAGTCCTGTTGGCCAAGGTTGGACTAGAGCATCCGTAGCTGCTTCCCCTTGACGGGGAATCAAGGAAAAGAACCTTTTGCACTTCGTGTTTTGTGGTGTTGCAAACAGGTCGCAGCACGGAATCCCCCATCTTTTGAAAATCTGAGCTGCTACTGTTTGTTCAGGGACCACTCGTGAGGAGAGAATAGTCCTGCTCAATCTGTCTGCCAATACATTGGATTTTCCTGGAATGTGGGTCGCTACCAGGAAGCGGTTGGTAGCCACTGCCCATTCCCACACCCTCATGGCCTCTCTGCAAAGGGGGTAAGATCTGGTCCCTCCTTGTTTGTTTAGATACCAGACCACCGACATGTTGTCTGTGTGGATAGCGATAATGCCTTGAGGGAGAAACTTGTGGAGGGCTTGTAGGGACAGAAGTACAGCCCTCATTTCCAACACATTGATATGGAGAAATGTTTCGTCTGGAAGCCAAAAACCCTGAACTGACCTGCCCAGACAATGCCCCCACCCGTCTGGGAGGCATCCGTTGTCAAGGTGGCCACGGAGGGTATAACAAAAGGTCTTCCCTGATTCAGATTGGATGTTAGAAGCCACCAGCGGAGGTCCCGTTTGCGTTTCTGTAATCATTATGTGATGATTGAGGGGGAGATCCTGAAAAGACCATTGTGTCGATAACAGCCACTGAAGAATCCTCATGTGCAATCTTGCCAGAGGAACTAGGAGAACCGTGGCAGACATTGAACCTAAAAGTTGCAGGACCATCCTGGCTGGGGCTTTGGATCTTAGAAGCAGGGCTCGGACTTGACCTTGTAGTGTTTGAATCCTTTCGGTAGGAAGGAAGATTTGCATTAATTTTGAGTCTATCTCTGCTCCTATGAATCTTATGCGCTGAGAAGGCAGCAAGACAGACTTTGACCAGTTGAATGTAATTCCCAGGGAAGCACCCAGGGAGATGGTGGCTTGTAGGTTCTCTAGTAGTAGATGCCTGGTGGTGGCAGTCAGGAGCCAGTCGTCCAGATAGGGAAACACTTGGAATCCGAGACTCCTCAGGTGAGCAGTCACTACTGCCAGACACTTGGTGAACACCCTGGGGGCTGTGGTGAGACCAAAGGGCAGTGCACAAAATTGGAAATGACCGTCTCCCAGGCTGAAGCGCAGATACCTCCTGGACGCCTGATGTATCGGTATGTGATAATAGGCGTCCTTGAGATCTATGGAGCACATCCAAACATCTTTCTCCAACAATGGGAGAATGGATTGTAAAGTGACCATTCGAATTTGGACTTCATGACGGACTGGTTTAGTTTGCTGAGATCCAAAATGGGTCTCAGGTCCCCTGTCTTTTGGCACTAAAAGAACCTTGAGTAGTTTCGGATCCGATCTGGTCTGTGGGGACGGTTGGATGACTCCTTTTCTAGCAGCTTTGAAGCTTCTACGGCTGCAATTTCCCTTTGACTGGGTGGTGGGTCCGGGATTTTTTGGACGGTGGGGGTGAGTGTGTGAAGGGATGTGTAACCTCCGGCATTATCCGAAGCACCCATCTGTCCTGAGTAATAGACTCCCAGGCTTTTAGGTGCTTGGCAAAGCGGCACCCGACTGGCTCGAGCAGCACAGCTGGGCAATCCCTCATGCAGTGTGGGAGGCTGAAGAGCCACGAAAGGACTCGCGGTCTCCAGTGTTGCGGGGCTCTCTGCCGCCTCTGGGGGCGTCTCCCAGAAAAATTTCCCGTCCTCTGCCTCTGGAAGGGAATCTTCCTGCTGTTGAGGAAAGAATTTCTGTGATTTGGAACCACATCTTCCCTCCTCTTTTGCCTTGGGATAAGGCCGAAGGGAGTGGAATAACGTGCTCCTCGGCAGATAAAGTCTTTCCCTCTTGCTCACAGCGGGTAAGAGTGTCTTTTACCTTGGGTCCAAATAAAGAGGACCCATCAAAGGGAGCGTCGGCAAAGGAAGACTTGAAGGCCTCCCCGAAATGACACAAGCGGAGCCAGGCTTGTCTCCGTGAGCCACGCCTGTGCCTGCCGCTCTGCCGCCCTTGCCGCATATGAAATGAGCCTCATGGACGAGTTAGAAATCGAGGTGAGGATAGCCAACTGAGAGCTAACCGACTGGGCTAGCTGCTCAGGTAGGTTACCTGAGAGGAGTCTGAGAGCTCCTTGACCAGATCCCTCTGTAGTCTGGTGAAATGTGCCAAATAATTCAGGGACCTCAAAGTAAAGGCCGCTGAAGTCAGGGTGCGCTTCCGTGCGGTCCATGCTCCTAGACTCCTTATTAGGAGGATGGACGGACGTGAAGCCTCTGCCACGTCCTGCTGGGTAGCAGATGCCACCACCATGGCATCTACAGCCACGCCTTTGTTAAGAACTCCTTCTCGGGTGGGGCAGACAAAAATTTGTTAGGCGAAGGCACTGGTTCCACAGTATCTGGATGTTCCCATGCCCTCCGACAAACCAAATCCAGGAGCTCGTCAGGCGGAGACACCCAGGAGGCGGAGGGCTGAGCCCAAGGCCTTGAGAAACACCGACTCATCAGCGGAGGGTTTGGAATTCCAGCCGCCTCGTTGTAAGGATCTCTAGAATGTCCGCAAATGAGACATCATCCGAGGGCGACTTGGGACCCCTCCGCATCTTCAAGATCAGTGTCCGATGTAATAGTCTCGTCGGGGAGTCCACGTGCTTCCTCTTGCACGATCTCTTCCTTGGGGCTCCTCCGAAGACAACTCGAAGAACCCTCAGGAGGAGGGGAACCCCCAGTGGGGGTAACCTCAGGCCCCGGGGCTCCGCTGCCTAGAGACAGGGGAACTGCCAAAGACCCAGTCTCCATGCCCAGGGAAGGTGCCGGCAAAGCCGCAGAGATGGCCGAAGAAGACTTGGCCAAGGCACTCTTCATAGCTCTGAAAGCCAGACCCCCAGAATCCTGGGAGGGTCCGGTCCCCGGAGCCATGATAGCAGACGGACGTCCCGCAGCCGAAGCACCGAGAGGGAGGCTCGGAACCGACAGCATTGGTCCCGAAACGTCACCCCCGGGTCCGGCCGAAGAAGTCCGTGTGCTAAACTCGGACCCGAAGGCCGGGGTTGGAGTAAGGGTCGGAGCCGACCCTAGTATCTCTACTGGCTCCATCAGCAGCTGCTCCGGAGCGGCGGTCGGAGGAATGGCAATGGAGTGGGCTATCGGCTCCGAAGCCAATTGGGTCGGAGCCGAAACAAATTTTTGGAAGACTGGTGACTGGAACAGTCTTTGGAGCACCCTGTCTATGTCCGAATCTGACATCCTTGATGACCTGGAAGAGACCGAATGGGTCCGAGTAGGCCTCTCCAACGGCTCCAAGGGATTAGGGGACCGGCTCCGAATCGACTCTACAATTATCGGCGCCGAAGGAATTTCCAAATCAATTTCCATCGGTGCGAAGGGCTTCGGCGCCGAGGAGGAAGTGTCTGAGCGGACAACCTTCATCGGCTCCGAGATCAGTGGAGCCGATGAAGATGACCCGCCTCTCGATGCCCCAGACGATGGCTCCGAACCCAGAGGAGTCGAGGCTGGAGGCATCGAGGCAGACCGTTCTGCCCTCGGCTCCGAAGTCCGTGGAGCCGAAGGAGAAGCCTGCCTATGTTTTTTGGCGGTCGGTTCCGACGGACTGGTCGGAGCCGACGCCCTTTTCTTTTTACCAGGAGAAGGAGAGGAAGCTAATGCTTCTTCAAAAGAGGGTTTAATAAGGCCTTTTAATATAAGTTTATTTTTCCTCTCTTGGAGGACCCTCGAGGAAAAGCGTGACACACTACAGGACTCCTGCAAGTGTTTGGCGCCCAAACAGTACACACAGAGAGAGTGGTCGTCTGTGATCGACATCTTAAAACTGCACTTAGTGCACTTTTTAAATCCTGAAGGCCTAGGAGCCTGTGACATTATGGCAGTCAAATACAGTGAATTAGCCAAAAAAACACAACAAACACACTGACTATCACAGAAAATTTTCTTTGTCTCTCTTCTTCTTCTTTTCTTTTTATTTTAAAACAAGTACTAAACACAATACAAAAATACAAGTAACTGATCCAAGACCCCTAAAAATAATAGGGAATTAGCCAAACAACGAACTGACAGGGGAAGGCCCTTGAACTCCGATGGGACCTCTAGTCTAACAAAACACAGTCACTACACAATATTTTTCCAAGGGAAAATACTCATTCACACACAAACCCACTAGATAGCTGTTAAAACAGCTTTTTGTTGAATTTTAAAGAAATTCCTGACAGGAAAGTAAGTGAAAAACACTACTTAGCTCAGCCAAGCTCGAGACCACGTCTTCGCTTGTTAGCGGCAAACGAGATCTGGGGGACTGGTAGTGGTGCATCCTGGGATATAGTAAGTTCAGCCAATAAGAGACTTCGCTCTTTGGCATAAGCGTGCCGAGTCGGAGCCGAGGGATCGGCTCCGAACCATCAGTCAGAATGTAGGCGAGATAGGATCACATAACATCAACTCCAACCACATGAAGCAGTACTAGGGTGAGTTCAAAGAATAGATTTCCAACTGAAGGGAATTACAACTGAAGGTCAAAGGGCCAGCATCCTCAACAAGTAGCAGCAAAACTCATATTCAACAATGGCAGCCTTGTATGTGGTCATTTCTTCCAGACAGACAAAGAAAATGCTTAAAATATGCATAAATTATTCCTTCTCTCTGTCCTGTGTCTCAGAACTTTTTCTTATATATATATATATATATATATATATATTTTTTTTTTATTAGTTATTTTCTAGTTTGGCTATTTTTAATAAGTGCTGTTTGTTCCAAACAAGTTTACCAGCTGCCTCATCTGTGCTCGTCACGCCAGCAACTTAAGACTGCTTGTTCTCTGTGCCCAGTGAAATAGATAATTACAAAAAACTTCTTTCATCTAGCAGGCAGACATTTTTCCATGTGCATCTTTGAGTGGTACAAGAGCACAAACACAGAACTAACAATTCTTTCTGGTGTCAGGAAAAAAAACCAAAAACAAAGCCTAAATAAATAAAAGTGGGTATGGACCTAAAATGTCCAGTCATGACCAATGAGCATGACACCTCTGCTGTAACTACTAAAAAATGTTGAAAAAGTAAAGCTTCATTTTATACATACAATTGTGTGCGTCTTTCGGCTTTTCCCGGTTAGGGGTCGCCACAGCGGAACTCCGGTCCGCAAATGACTGGCAGCAGATTTTTACGTGCCTAGTTGCCAGCCCTCACTCACAACCTTCAACGAAGGTACGCCCATTCATGCATGTCTCCACGCAGAAGACTCTCTAGCTGAGAATCGAACCGGACAACGTCTTATGGTGAGGTGACATACTACTAAAAAATAAAGATTGTTTTTCCAAACATCAGCTGAAGTAAATGCTTAACCAAGTCTACAACAATACTTGGAATTAAAATAGCACATGCTTAATAAAAAAAAAAAGTCATAACAAGGCAAAAGACGATGAATGTTATCCATATGCACAAACAAGATCTGGGAGGGAAACTATCTGATACAGTGGACAAGGCCAAGGACATAAGAGCTGTTTTTTGTATAGAATCAGTTTCTGTTTACATTCTCAGAGGTGCTGCCTACTGAACACGGAAGTCGAATAAGAGTTTTTTTTAAATAAAGATTTTTCTGTTTAGCTGTTTCAGTAACTAAGAAAAAACAGGATTTTAACATCAGAATCCATTCACACATCAGCCTGTTCATGACCAAATGTAAGCAAGAGACAGAAATTCATTCTTGAACATTTTAATCATTCTCCTTCTATGCTTGGGGAAGCAAAACATTGTGAATATACATATTTCTCGTATTCCCAGGGGGGACCGAGCAAAAAATATGTCAAGTAGATGAAGTAACTCATAAACGTAGACTGGTACAATCATGCATGCTCTTATGGGTATATGTACAGATAGCCAGGTAGACCATTTGGTACTACTTGTTTTGGCTCTCTATATTTCTTTATGTTATTTAAAAACATAAAGCTATTTTACTTTGAATATAACAGTGCATACTTTGTGACTGAGTCATTATTTGACTGACTAAATCAGTTTTTTTCCTGCTACAGTTAAATTCAAGCCTAATTCACATAGAAACCTGAGCTTTGTAGTTCTACTGATTAGATGTGCAAGCTCTCCTGTGATTTCTGTGATGTCCTTCCATGCACCGCTGCAGTATTCATTACTTATGGGATTCACTGCTGTGAAGCCCATCGTCAGGCCAATCTAACAAAGCTTAAGACTGCTTTAAGGTATGCTGCACGTCACCTACACACATCTCATGTAGCGTAGGGCATAAAGTTGATGTTCAGGCATACTGTCCTCAGAACACCTTAGCCGCCAGTCTGAACGCTATTTTTAACTGTCGGTCTGTTTGCCTTCATCCGTTTTTTTGCCATTTTTTTTCTGTTTATTGGAATTTTGGTGATTTCTCCTGTTTGCTGAAATCGTCACCATTGCAGATAAGTACCCAGTTGGGGTTTTTGTTCTTTTCTTCATTTTATTTGTACTGTTTAGGGGGGTTAATGTCTTCCAGGAATGGTAAATGCCATTGTGGGAGACCAAGTTCCCATAAAGACCATGATAAGTGTTTTTTTGCCTAGGAGCTTCTCACGACTATATATCTTGTTCCATTTTGTCGGGCATTTGTCCTGAAATCTCTTCATAGCAGGCTTTCTTCCCTTTCATTGCATCTTGAGAACCAGCATCTTAAGCTGCTTGCTAAAGATATTATGGATGGAACTTCCTGCCCTGAGAGTCAGCCATCAAGGAAGAAGAAGGTGAAAAAGGTAAGACCAGAATCTTCCTCTGTCCAGCCTCTGCCTGGGGTTTCTCCCGAAGTTATTACAAATCCAAAGATTCACTTGGTTGTGTTATCAGATTCTTCTGCCGCGTCCTGGTTGGATGCCAGTGAGGATCTGATGGGCAGCACATCCAACGAGGCTTTGCAAGTGTCCATTTCAGCATTCAGTGGGAAAGTACAGTTGTCTACACTTACCATAAATGTAGATGTTGAGTGTATTCACTGTTGCAGTCATCGCATTTGGGTTATCCCTGCCAGGGTAGCCCTAGGCCTCCCCCAATACCAGAAGCTTAGTATTTCTCCATCGGTTGCTGTCGCTTCAGGACTGACGTCAAGTTGTCAGTAGTATAAAGTAAGGCATCCAATGCCATTACATCATTTTTTCTTGCCCTAACTTGTCAGGAGCCCCCAAGTGGGAGCCAGGTTCTGGTGGAAGAACCCCACCAGTAGAAAGGAAATATCAATATGTCCCTTGTAAGAAAAGGGAAGTAAGAAGAGGGAGATGGAGGGAGGGAAACCAGGACTGCAACAGTGAATACACGCAAAAGTACAGTTTTGTACCTACCATAAATGTAGATGTTCGAAGATCCACATTGCTGCAGTCCTTACACTTGGGTAGTCCGCTGTCCTCGGTCGGCCCGAATATCAAAGTATAAGGCTGACGTCGGTCAAGGCGCATTTGACTGACATCAGAACGTCAGGGTACAAATGCGCATGACCGACGTCATATCCTCAGTCTTTTCTTGCCCCAGATGTCAGAAGACCCTAAACATAAAGGTCAAAACCAAAATACAGCAAACAAACAACCAACCACCCCTGCACTAGTTATCTGTACAATATATACAATATACACAATATTTACAACCCAACCCACACAACCACCTCTAACTACAGAGTGGAAGGAGGGCGGGTAAATTGGACTGCAGCAATGTGGATCTTCGAACATCTACATTTATGGTAGGTACAAAACTGTACTATGTTCTTCATCTCACATTGCTGCAGTCCTTACACTTGGGTAGAATCCCAAAGCAGAGGTAAGGGAGGATGGCCAAACTACAAGGAAGCAGGAGCTGCCAAAATGCCCTGCAAAACAGCAGTGGCAAAACCAGCCCTGGATTTAGAGTAAAGTGGTAGGTGATAATGCCTAGAGAAAGTATGCACTGAACTCCAAGTAGCTGCCTCCAAAATATCCTTGGTTGCCACTCCCTCAAAAGGCTGTCAGTGGCAGTAGCCCTAGTGGAATGAGGCCTAATCCCAGCTGGAATCTCCTTGCCATGATGGGAATAACAGAAAGCAATGCAAAACCCAATCCACTTAGAAATAGTTTGTTTTGACACAGGCTTGCCCTGAGAACCCAAAGCAAAAGAAACAAACAACTGCTGAGACTGCCTGAACCCTTTAGTTCTGTCCAAATAATATCGCAACTGCCTGTGTACATCTAAAGTGTGCAAAATCTTTTCCCCTTATTTTGGGGATTTGCATAAAAAGTAGGCAAATGAATAGTTTGGTTTAAAGCCACACTAGAAACCACTTTAGGCATAAAGGAAGGATTAGTGCGAAGATACCCTATCCTTATGGAAAATCAAGAAAGGCTCAACCGCCATAAGGGCCTGCAATTCAGAAACCCTTCTTGCAGAGGTAATGGCCAACAAAAAAGCAGTCTTCCATGATAAATAATTCAACTCAGAAGTAGCTGCAGGCTCAAAAGGTTGTAGAGTGAGTTTCTCCAACACAAAATTGAGATCCCAAGCAGGAGCAGGAGCTTTTCGTGGGGGTCTTATATTCTTTGCCCCTCTAAGAAATTGCTTGAACAAAGGATGAGAAAACAATGGTGGGTCACAATCATAGTGAGCCGAAATTGCTGCAGCATGAACCTTAATAGAAGAGAAAGACAAACCTTTGTCCAGTAACTCAGTCAGATATTGAGGAGCCACACTCAAATTAGGCTCAGAAACATCAAAATCTTTTGCTGCACTCCAAAATAAAAATCTCTTCCATTTATCTGCGTACACTTTCCTTGTACTAGGCCTTCTAGCTTCCAAAATAACATTCAAAACTTGCTGAGGAAGTGGAGGCCCACTATGGTTCAAAACAGAATATGCCAGGCTGTTAGGTGCAGTGAGTGAAGCTTGACATTGAGCAAATGGCTGTCCTCCTGTGACAACAGGTGTGGAATCGAAGGCAAAGGCCATGGAGGCTTCCGTACTAGACTTCTCAGTAATGGGTACCAGTGCTGTCGAGGCCAATCTGGAGCTATTAAAATCATCCTTGGCTTGTCCTGTCTGACCTTTAGAAGTACCTTTGGGAGGAGAGGCAGAGGTAGAAAGGCATACACATGAAGATTGCTCCAATTGAAAGAAAGAGCATCCACTCTCCAAGCTGTGGGATGAAACCTTTTTGTGCAAAACTTTGGCAGCTGATGGTTTAGTGGAGAAGCGAACAGATCTATGTCTGGAGTTCCCCATGACACTGTCAATTTCTGAAATACATGAGGATCCAATTTCCACTCGTGGGGATCCATAATTGCCTGCTCAACACATCTGCTAAGGAGTTCTGTGCTCCTGGCAGAAACCTTGCCTGAAGATTGAGCTGTAAACTGAGAGCAGTCTCCCACAAAATCATTGCTTGCCTGCATAGAGGATAAGAATGTTCCCCTTGCTTGTTGATGTACCACATGACAGTTGTGTTGTCTGTTAGAATCAACACCTGCCCTGGAAGAAGTAAATCCTTGAAAGCTATTAATGCAAACTGGACTGCTAACATCTCCTTCAGGTTGATATGTAGATGTTGTAGTCTGGCAGGCCACTTGTCTTGTATCCACTTTCCATTTAGATGAGCTCCCCAAGCTTTGTCTGAGGCATCTGTCGTTAGAATCTGACTCGCCTCTGGCGGGTCACAGAGAGTCCCTTGTTTAGGTGACATTCCTGAGCCCACCACAAAAATTCCTTTTGAATGCAAGGTATTATTTGAATGACAGTGTCCAGATCCTGGCAGTGCTGTGTCCATACATTTTTGAGATACCATTGCAGCTTCCTCATATGCAGTTTGGCATTGGGAAGCACCAGAATACAAGATGCCATGAACCCTAAGGCTTGAAGGACTGTCCTTGCAGTCAGCCCGGACTGATGAGATAGTTGATGGAAGTAAAGGGATAGACTCTTTTGTTTGTCCGGGGTTAAAAAGGCCATCTGGGATGCTGTATTCAGTCTCACACCCAGAAAGCACATGTCCTGAGTGGGTACTAGACTGGACTTTATTTCGTTCACAGAATACCCCAGGCATCTTAGCACTGCTATCACATATTCCAAATGATGAAGAAGCTCTTCCCTTCCTTGAGCCAGAATCAGGCAGTCGTCCAAATAAGGATAGATCTGTATTCCTTTTAGCCTGAAGAAAGCTATCACTGGAGCCAGAACTTTCGTGAACACTCTGGGCGCAGTAGATAAGCCAAAGGGCAATGCAGAGAACTGATAGTGAGAAGTCCCAGCTCGAACGCAGATACTTCCTGCAACTTAGTCTGATAGGAACATGAAGGTAAGCCTCCTTGAGATCCAAAGTTACCATCCAATGATCTTTGCCCAGCAGAGGTAAAAGCTTCTGTAACGTCAACATTTTGAACTTGGGAATGTCCAGATAAGTGTTGAGGGTAGATAAATCCAAAATTGGTCTCCACGTGTTCCCCTTCTTTGGTACTAGGAACAGGCGAGAATAAAATCCTAGGCCCACTTCTGGCATAGGGACCGGCTGTATGGCCCCTATTTGGAGTAACAGAGAAACTTGCTTGTGAGCCTCTATTCTTTGTTGAGGAGGAACGTCTGGCATGCCTTTGAAAGGAGGCAAGGTATGGAAATAAAACCTGTAACCGTGGTGTATGATATCCAATACCCATCTGTCTTGGGTAATTAAACTCCAATTTTCTTTGAAAAGTGCCAACCTTCCTCCCAAAGGTGCTGCCAGACGAGAAGGCTCTGGCAGCTGAAAAGGTAGGTCATTGGGTCTGTTTACGAAAGGACTGACCCCTGCCCTCACCGAAGACTGTGCAGGAGAACTCCTGTTCTAGGCCTGAAAGAGCCCTGAGCTCTGCCCCTACCACGTCTAGATCTACCCCTAGACTGGGAATCATAAGAAGGATCGTCCACCCCTTAGTAGGCCAATTTCTACTAAACTTTGGAGGCTGGACCTGCAAAAATCTTTAACAGTCTGCATAGACTTAGCCTTGTCTTCCATTTTCTTTAAAACTGCCTCAACAGGAGGACCAAACAACACGTCAGATTGTAAAGGAGCATCTAAAATCCTTGTTTTAACATGTTCAGATAAATTTTGATCCCTCAGCCAGGCGTGCCTGAAGAACTGACCCAGTGGCAGCCACCCTAGACGAGGCCTGTACAGCATCAAAACCACATTGCAAAGAATGCTTACCCACCTGTTCAGAAACATGTACTAAATCTTGCAACTCTTTACAATCAATACCTTCTGCCAGAGCATCAACCTTAGACTTCAATTGTGAAAGGAGATAGTTTTGGTATTTCAACATGTGAAACTGGCAATTCAAAGCCCTCATAGCAAGAGTGGAAGAAGTATAAACTTTCTTTCCCCATCTATCCAAGGCCCTGGCCTCTTTGTCTGCAGGAACCAGATTCTTAACAACAGAAGCCTTAACACCTTTAGGCCCCTGGCTAACAGTTTCTGGGTCTGCCCTAGGACTCTTAAAAGAAACTTATGAGCTTCAGGCACCCTGTAATACCTATCCGGTTTAACAGGAGCAGGAGGCAAAGAATCAGGATTAAGAGAAGCCTCTGTAAAACATCTTCCACTACATCCAAAACAGGAGGTATAGCCAAAGGCCTATGCTGGGGTAAAAACAAAAATTCCCTAAGCCTTTTCCTGGAATCAGAGAAGTCCTGACCTTCCCACTTAAAATGCGCCCTGATGGAATGAAGAGTTTGTGAGGAAGAAAAATCCTCAGGAGGAGAAGCAGAAGGAGTAGAATCATCCACATCAGAATCAGAATAAGGAGAGTACTCCTGTAAATCTTCAGCCGAAGACTCTGAAACATCTGAAGCCTGCTCAAAACTCCCTAGCTCAGGCTCCACCCTAGGTCTCTTATCAGGAGGGGGCATAGAACCCTAATCAAAGTAATCAAATCTTCTGCCATTTTAAGCATATGCTTCTTGAGCACAGTTCCTGAAGAGCTAGGGGTAACACCAACTGAAGCTAAACCTGGCCTGCCCTGGGAGAAGCCTTGGAAACAGAAGGAGAGGGCCTAACCACCCTAGGCAGGGAGGGGAGTATAGTAACCTGAGAAGCCCCATCAGCCTGGCCTGCCTCCTGTGAGGCCACATCCTGCAATAACAAAGTCTCTCCCTGGGATCCCAAAGAAACCTCCGGTGGAACCACCGGCTCCACCGACACCTCTAAAGAACCGGCGTCTGGTACTGACGGTTCCTCTAGCCTAGGTTTAACTGCTTTGTCCTTGCGCTTCTTCGAAGAAGCGGGCGTCGGAGCATCCGACGGCATTTTATAATTGCACCGCTTCCAAAAAACTAACCTGGCACAGTCCAACCTTCTCTTTATAGTGCGTTTATTGAATCTAGCACAAGAGCGACACCCAACAACGTCGTGCTCAGGCCCTAAGCAAGGAATACACAAAGTATGATAATCTCTATGCGGTATCTGTTTCCCACAAGAAATGCAATTATTGACTTTTTCTGACATCCAGTAAATCACTGAAGCAAGAAAAAACTAAAATATTCCCCAACGGGGTACTTAGCCAACTTTGAACTCGGTCTGAAACTTCGAAATCGAAAAATCTCAGAACGCCAACCAGCACTTGCAATGCTGCTTCTGCATCGGACCATGCGGCAAAAAAGACTGAGGATATGACGTCGGTCATGCGCATTTGTACCCTGACGTTCTGATGTCAGTCAAATGCGCCTTGACCGACGTCAGCCTTATACTTTGATATTCGGGCCGACCGAGGACAGCGGACTACCCAAGTGTAAGGACTGCAGCAATGTGAGATGAAGAACATCATCTACATTTACGGTAAATATACACAACTGTACTATATTCTTCGTGTTTCACTGTTGCAGTCATCACATTTGGGTTGACTCCCAAAGCTGAGGAAAAGGGTGGAGGCAGTCAAGGAAACTAGGGGTTGGCTAGGATGCCCTGCAAGACTGCAGAGGCAAACCCTGCCCTGGATTTGGAGAAGCTAGGCATGTGGTAATGTTTGTTGAAGGTGTGAACAGATGCCCAGGTGGCAGCCTCCAGGATGTCCCTGCTGGGGACTCCTCGGAGGAAAGCTGCAGAGGTGGAGGCTGCTCTGGTGGAGTGAGTCCTGATCCCCTTGGGGGGAGGCTTTCTGTGTTGATTGTAGCAGAAATGGATGCAGTGTGCTATCCATTTGGAGATGGTTTGTTTGGAGATGGCTTTGCCCTCTGCCCCTATAGCAAAGCTAACCAGCAATTGATCAGACTTTCTGAAGGATTTAGTCCTATCTAGATAGAATCTGAGCCGTCTGTGTACATCTAGAGAATGCAGGATCCTTTCCCCCTTGTTCTGTGGGTTAGGGAAAAAGGTGGGCAAATGAATGGATTGGTTGAGAGCCGCACTGGGCACCACCTTGGGCATGAAGGATGGGTTAGTCCTGAGGGACAGTCAGCATGGGAGATGATGAAGGGTTCCATAGCCGTGAGTGCTTGCAGCTCGGAGACCCTTCTGGCTGAAGTGATGGCCAGAAGGAAAGCTGTCTTCCAGGAGAGAAATTTTAGCTCTAATGAAGAGGTGGGTTTGAAGGGGGGGGGGTGAGCTTTTCCAACACAAAGTTAAGGTCCCACGTTGGGGATGGTGCTCTTTTGGGTGGCCTCAAGTTGCTAGCCCCTCTTAGGAACTGTTTGATCAGAGGGTGTGAGAAAAGGGGCTGCTCAGTGGGAAAATGAGCAGAGATAGCAGAGGCATGAATTTTAATAGAGGAAAAGGAGAGTCCACTGTGTAGCAGGTCAGCTAAGTAATCCAGGATGAGAGGGAGGGAGGGCTGTACCGTATTGGCTCCCTTAGCCTGAATCCAGGTGCAGTACCTTTTCCATTTGTCAGCATAAGACTTCCTAGTGCTAGGGCATCTGGCCTCACATATAAAATCTAGAACCTGTTTGCTGAGGTTGGCAGACTGACTGGGGTTAGGGAATAAGCCAAGCTGCCAAACTGAGTGTCTGCAATTAGGGATGCATGAATTCCCCTTCCCCCTGGGTCAAGAGGTTTGGAATCTGAGGGAGATGCCAAGGTGGCAGAGGGGACAGGCTGTGCAGCAAGGGGTACCACTGCTGGCGAGGCCAGTCTGGAGCTATAAGAATTGTCCTTTGTTTTTCCTCCTTTATTTTGAGCAGTACCCTGAGGATGAGAGGTAGTGGGGGAAAGGCACGGACCGATAGATTGGCCTAGGGGAAGGACAGGGGATCCACTTTCCAAGCCATGCAGTGATGCTCCCTGGTGCAGAACCTGCTGAGCTGATGGTTGGTGTGGGAGGCAAAGAAGTCAACCTTCGGGGTGCCCCATTTCTAAGTTATTAGGGCAAAGGTTCTTCTGTCGAGCTGCCACTCATGTGGGTCCAGAAGATTTCTGCTTATGTGGTCCGCCAGAGAGTTGAGGGAAGCCGGTAGGAATTGTGCTAACAGATCAAGTTGCATGGCAGAGGCTGTGTGCCAAAGGCTCATGGCCAGCTTGCATAGTGGGTAGGATTGAGTCTCTCCTTGCTTGTTGATATACCACATCACAGTTGTATTGTCTCTTTTGATCAGAAGAGTGCCTGGAGAGAGAAGGGGCTTGAAAGCTATCAAGGCATGCTGGACAGCTATCATCTCTTTTTGGTTGATGTGCAGATGGATTTGCTGTGGAGCTCCATTGGCCCTGCATGCACCTGCCATCCAGGTGTGCACCTCAGGCATAATCTGATGTGTCTGTGGTGAGGGTCTGGGTGGCGTGGGGTTTTGAGAAAGGTAGTCCTTTGTTGAGGGAGCATGCTGATGCCCACCAAAGAAAATCTTTTCTGAGGCAAGGAATTATAGGTATAGGAGTCTCCAGGTCTTGAGAGTGTTGACACCAAAGGCTTTTTAGGTACCAGTGAAGTTTCCTCATATGCAGTCTGGCATATGGAAGAAGTAGAATGCAAGATGCCATAAACGCCAGAGCTTGCAGGATTTTCCTTGCAGATAGTTGGGGTCTGGTGGCTAGTTGAGAGAAGTAGGCTGTCAGGAAGGTTTGCTTTTCTGGTGTAAGGAATGCCATCTGTGATGCTGTGTCCAGGCTTGCTCCCTGGAATATAATCCTTTGGGTGGGTACCTGTTTGGATTTCGTTTTGTTGATTGTGTACCCTAGGGAGGTTAGTAGGGACTTTACAAAGGACAGGTGCTTGAGCAGCTTTTCCTGGCTGTCTGCCTGAATTAGGCAGTCATCTAAGTATGGGTAAATCTGGATATTCCTTTGTCTGCAAAAGACAACGGCCAGAGCCAGACAGTTTGTGAAAACTCTGGGAGCAGTAGATAAGCCAAAGGGAAGCACAGAGAACTGAAAGTGCTGAGATCCTGCCCTGAAACAGAGATACGTCATGTATGATTCCTTAATAGGAATGTGGAGGTAGGCCTCCTTTAGGTCTAGGGTGGCTAGCCAAGCATCCTTGGATAGCATGGGTGGCAGCTGCTGGAGGGTACGCATTTTGAATTTTGGGATCACCAAGAAGGTGTTTAGAATGGATAGATTGAGGATGGGGCACCAGGTGCCCTCTTTCCTGGATTCCAGAAAAAGTCTGGAGTAGAAACCTTGGCCTTTCTGTTCTGCAGAACGTGCTCTACTGCCCTCATGGAGAGCAGGGAAAGGACTTGCTTTTGCACCTCTACCCACTGGTTTTAAGGCAGATCTGGGAACGCTTTTGGAGTTGGAAGGATGTGGAAAGAAAATTTTTATCCCTATGACACTATGTTGAGAACCGAGCATTTGTTGGTAATGGTGGCCCAGGTGTTTGCATGAAAGGAGAGTTTTTCTCCTAGGGATAAGAGGAGTTGGGCAGAGGGAGGGGGTGGGGGAGGAGAGTCAATGTGAGTTCTTACCATAAGGAGATGGCTTAGAACTCCCTGGTTTTGAAGTGGAGGTAGTCCACTGCTTAGATCTCTGCATTACCTGTGGCTGCTGTCTGTGGGGTCTGGTTCCCCTGGGTCTGGGCTGAACTGACCTGGTGGGAGCAGGAAAGGACCAGTGCTTGGAGGGACAATGCCTGCTGAACCTGGGTGGCTGGACCTGTAAGAAATCCTTAACTGTCTACATGGATTTTGCTTTTTCTTCCATCCTTTTTAAGACCTCTTCTGCCTTAGTGCCAAATAAGTTGTCTTTGTGCAAGGGGGCATCCAACAATTTAGATTTAACATGGTCTGACAAGGGCTGTTCCTTAAGCCATGCATGCCTTCTACGGACAGAACTGGTGACTGCTGCCCTGCAAGAAGCTTCTAGGGCGTCAAAACCACAGTGCAAGGTGTGTTTAGTTACTTGACTTGCAGAATGCACAAACTCTTGTAACTCTTTAGATTCTGCACAAGCAGGAAACAAAGACATTTTTTGTTTGAGGAGTTCCAGGGTATGTTGCTGAAATGTTAGCATATGGAACTGACAATTTAGTGCTCCGATAGTAAGAGTACCTGAGGTGTATACTTTTTTACCCCATCTGTCTAGTGCTCGGGAATCCCTATCTGAAGGGGTGGGATTCTTAGCAGAGGTTGCTTTAATTCCTTTAAGGCCCTTGAGAAATTACCTCAGGGTCAGCAGTAGGATTTTTAAAAATAAATTTGTGTGAGTCGGGGACTCTGTAATACCTGTCTGGTTTTCTTGGTGTATGAGGGAGGGTGTCAGGAGTCAAGCTGTATTCCAGGAAAACAACCTCCACAACATCCAGGACTGGGGGGATGGCCAGGGGTCTGTGCTGTGGAAGATCTAAGAATTCCCTGAGTCTCTTTTTAGACTGAGGGTAGTCCTGACTTTCCCATTGGAAATGCTCCCTTAAGGTGTGAAGGGTTTCCCCAAAGGAAAAATCCTATGGGGGGGAGGGGGCTGAAGGAATGGAATCCTCTGCATCAGAATCCTCATAAGCAGAGAGGGGTTGCATGTCTTCATACTCAGATGCATCAGAGTCATCAGACTCCTGTTCAGATAAAACTACAGGGGACATATCTCTTTTTCTTTTAGAAGGGGTAGCTTGGCTTCCCCTGATCAGCATGATAATGTCTTCCACCATTTTAAGCATTTGAGACTAAGGCAAGGAAGCAGATGCCTGAGATTGGGCCGTCAGTTTCCTGGGTGTGGTGCCTGAGATTGGGTAGTCAGTTTCTTGGGTGTGGTGCATAATCTGGGCCTAAGAAACTCAGTAGTTTTCGAAAAAACGGTAGTTGCGAAAAAAATTGTTGGTTTGTATTGAGAATCGGTAGTGCAAAGGACTTCCTTGGAAGACGGTGCCTGCTCAGAAGGTCTGGACCCATCCAAGGTAGAAACACTGCAGGATCCTTAGTCAAAGAAGAGTTTTGCGGCATTCCGGACTCCGAAAGGGTCTTGGTAGAGGCCTGCGAATCCACAGAAGCGGGCATCAGGGGTTGCGAAAGCGCCTCACTGAGGACCGGAGAACTGATGACTAGCTTAACGGGAGCATCGTCAGTAGGTCTGAACCTGTGCAGTCTGTCTCTGTCTTTATCTTTACGTTTTTTCGGAAGATCTGCTGTTGGATGGCATACCGAAGCCATATCATAATTCAAGGACTGTAAGCGAAAATATCTAGCTACAATAAGGGCCCGACAACGTATAGTTCTGTCATTGAACAAAGCACAGCAGCGACAACGGGGGACATCATGGTCTGGGCCTAAGCAAGTAATGCAGTAAGAATGAAAGTCTCGATGTGGTATTTGCTTTCCACAGGTGAGACAATTGTTAACTTTTTCTGACATTGGTTAGTGCAAGAAAAGAGGATCCCCAACGGTGTGCTTAGCTTTAGAAAACTTCAGCTTCAGTTCGGAAGACGAAACTCAGGTAGCAGCCGACCGGCACTCATGCGAACGTCTTCTGCTTTGGGCTCCACTGCAAGAAAGACTGATGTAAAGGCGTCGGTTGCCTTACTTTATAATACTGACGACCTGACGTCAGTCCTGAAGCGACAGCATCCTACGCAGAAATACTAAGCCTCTGGTATTCAGGTCAGCCGAGGGCTAACCTGGCAGGGATAACCCAAATGTGATGACTGCAACAGTGAAACACGAAGAACATCCATGGTTGATTGTTTCCGAGGGGTCTAGGAAGGTTCCGCAATTTCTTCTTAGGGAAAAAGTTCCTAGTACAGTTGTGGAATGCCATCTTGAGTCAGGGCCCTCACAGTTTTCTAGGACAGACGTTCCCTTAAAAAAGAAACAGAAAAGTAGACATGTTTCTTCTGCTTCTAGGGATCCACAAAGTGAGTGGCAGGCCTTTAGTTAGGGGTTATTTAATGCTTTACTGTCATTAAGGCCTCCTCAAGGGGTTTCGGTTCCTGTTCCTCCTTGGTCTTCTTCCTGACCTAAAAGGCCCAGGGAATTAACTTCTTCTGATGAAGAGTTGGATTTTGATGAAGAATCCCTTACTTATTCTATCCAGATTCCTTCTCCTTTAGACTACATGACCAAGGAGGAGGACTATAATAGTCCAGATACTCCTTCTGAGGAAATTTCCTTTGGGGACACAGTCTCTAGGATGATGGAATTTTTTAAGTGGAATTGTGCCCAGGTTAATGATATCCATAAGAGGTACTATGAGTTACTGAAGATGGAATCTCCTAAACCTGTGGCTATTCTTCCTGTCCTGGCTGCTTTACTAGATGTTTATTCTAATGCCTCTAAACCACCTGATTCTCTGCCCCCTGCTCCCAAGAAGTCTGACAGGTTTTATAGGGTGCCTGAGTACTGTTCCTTTCTGTTCAAATGTCTTGCTGTTGACCTCTCTGTGGTGTCTGTAGCCTCTGATAAGACGTCTCAATTGCTTCCTTCATCCAAGTTACTGCCTTCTGACAAGGACAGCAAAACAATGGACAGGATGGTTAAGAAGGTTTATAATTCTGCTACCCTAGCTTTTAGGGCTATTAATTATCAGACCCATATATCTAGGTTTGTGTTGGCTCTTCTTTCTCTGGCTTGTCAGCTTTTTTTCTGATCTTCCAGACTCTGAGTAAATCTTCTGCTCTTTCCTTGCTAGGGACTTGCTCTCAAGTAGTTCATCATTCTATCAGATGTAGTTATGATGCAGTGGATGCCTCTTCTAGGGCTGCTGCTTTTGGTTCAGTACTGAGAAAGTATGGCTGGCTTAGGTTTCAACCTTTACCTGATGATATAAAGGCTAAGTTGATGGATGCTCCTCTGGATACTAAACTTTTCTTTGGGGATGCGACCACTGGTTTAAGTCTCTTCAGGACAAGGGGAAGGCCTTACAGGAGCTTAAACATGTCTTTGTTTCTCCTGTGCCTAAATTTCAGAGAAACTACACTTCTAAGCCAGCCTTTGTTCGTAGGCAATCTTGCCCTCCTGCTAATGATAAAATGGGTGGTAAACAGGCTCCTCCTGCTAAGGCCACTCAGATTGCAGAGATTCTAAAACCTTCCTTTCCTGACAAACCAGGTGCTGTCTGACTATCCACCTGTTCCCAGCCACATTCCTCTTTCTCTTCGGCTTCGAATCATCCAGGATTCTTGGGTTCTGTCAACCATTTGTCAGGGGTACTTCATGGTGTGGAATTCCCATCTTGATTTTATGGGCATTCCTCAGCCTCCTTGGGAACAACTTCCTTTTTTCCCAGAGGTTCTTCAAGATCTCTTGTCTCAGGGTTCTATTCAGGAGGTGCCTGTGTCCCAAACGGGGAAGGAGTTTTATTCGAGAATGTTTCTAGTGCCCAGAAAAAAAGGTACTTGGAGACCGTTTCTAGACCTCTCTAATCTAAACACTTTTCTGAAGGTGCCTTCCTTTTGGGTATTGTCCCTTCAGACCCTTTTTCCTCTACTACTACCTCAGGCCTTTCTAGTGTCTCTGGATCTCAAGGATCCTTATCTCCGTATTTTGGTCCATCCTCTTTTCAGGAAGTTTTGTCTTTCTCTGTTGCTTTATGGCATTTTCAGTTCTGTGCTCTGCTCTTTGCCTTTCTACTGCCCCAAGGGTGTTCACCAAATGCCTCACTCCTGTGATTGTTTTTTGCAGGCTCCAAGGGATCCCTATATTTCCTTACAGGATGACCTGCCGATTCAGGCATCCTCTCCAGAGGTCCTTTTGCAAAATCTTAATTTTACCATTTCTCTTCTTCAAAGTCTGGGGTTCACAATGAGCTTCAAAAAATCTTCCCAAACTCCTCAGGATCATGTCTTTCTGGGTTGCAGGATTCAGACGGTGTCAATGCTGGCATCCCTGCCTCCTCCAAAGGCCTTAACTCTCATTTCTTACTTTCAAACACTTCTTCCCAAGGCCTCCATTACAGCTGGGGAGTTTCAGAGTTATGGGTTCATGGCTTCCACCATTCCAATGCTTCCTCTGACCAAACTGCACATGAGGAAGTTCCAGTGGTTTCTGAAGTCAGTGTGGCTTTAACATGCTCATCCTCTAGACTTTACAGTTCCTCTTCCCCCTTGTCTCAAGAAGGAATCTCTGTGGTTGATTCGGCAGATGTCTCTGAATCCAGGACTCCCTTTTGATCTTCCTCTTCCCTCTCAGGATCTGTTCACACACACTTCAAATATGGGATGGGGAGCAATGTTTGGCTCCCTGAAGGTTCAGGTAGCACGGCTGCCTCATAAGCAGAAGGAGCACATCAACTTCAAACAGATGAGAGCTCTTATGCTGGCTCTTCAGTCCTTTCATCCTCTTTTCTCTCCAGGGCCTCTCAAGGTATTCACAGACAATACCACAGTTATGTTGTATATCAACAAACGGGGGACAAGATCTTACCTTCTTTGCCGGCTGGCACTTCTGCTATGGGATCTGGCTGTCAAGTAGCAAGTGACTCTTCAGGCAGTTTATATTCCTTCAGATCAGAACATCGTTGCAAACACTCTGAGCAGGTTGTTCACTCAATCGCACAAATAGATGCTTCACAGGGATGTGTTTCTGGACATTGTTCACCAGTGAGGTACTCCTCAAGCAGGTTTCTTTGCCTCCCCTCTGAACAGACAACTTCCTCGGTTTTATGCCAGAGTCCCTGGTCCTCTGGTATGGAAGGTGAACGCCCTTTCATTTTCTTGGAAGGGGGTGTTTCTTTATGCATTCCCTCCCCTTCCTCTCATTCCGAGAGTCCTGTTCAAGATTCAACAGGATGTTCCCAAAATCTTGTTGGTGACTCCCTTTTGGCCACGACAGCACTGGTTCCCTCTACTTCTGCATCTAGCCAAGAGCAATCATCACAAATTACCTCACAGGGTTATCTACTCACACAAGACACAGGATCTCTCATCCATTCCCACCTGTCCACGCTTCAACTGACACTGTGGGTTATAGGGCTTTGATCCCCCATAAACACGTTTTTTTCTGAGGATGTGCTGCAGGTCCTGCAGGAAGCCAGAAAACCTGCTACTAGGAAATCCTACATATCTAAATGGAAGAGGGTTTTCTATTTGGTGTCTTGACCTGGACCCACTTATTGTAGATGTTCCTTTGCTTCTCTTTTATTTGTACGAGTTGTTCAATGCTGGTTTCATGGGGTCATAGGTTCATAGGTAGGTACTAGGCTTTCGGCCTAGGGCCTATACAAGCCCAGCCAAAAAGGTACCCTGGCTTTTGCCACCCAAGAAAATTATTTTCCAGTGCCACAGTCGAGCAGAGCCACAGAAGTGATCCCCGGGGTGAATTTCCTATTTCCCATCCAATCATCAAGATTTTTCTTGAAGAGTGCTAATGAGGAGCTTTGTTTTATATAGATAGGTAGTTTATTCCAGAGTACGGGAAGTCTCTGGGACAGGAATCTATCCCTCTGTCATGTTCTGTTTATTGTGGTGACAAGGTTTAGGTCCCTACAGCATGTAGCTCGGTGGGATTGGGAAGTGGAGCATGTCTAACAGCTCTGGGTTTGACGTAGCTTTGTATGTTAGGCAGAGACCACCTCTGAGTAGGCGATATGCGATGGAGTAAAGCTGGAGTTTTTTGAGACAGTCTGCGTAGGGCATCTGTTTGAGACTGGTAATCCTCTTTGTGAGGTATTTCTGCGGCCTTTCCAGTTGTTGTAGATGTCTTGGCATATTCTTCTATTCATAGGATCATAGGAAGTTACTAGGATAGTGGCCCTGAGGCCTTTACAAGCCTAGTCAAGAATTTAGCCCATGTTACAACAAGTCAGCACCCTATGCCACTATTCAGCAGGGACATGGGTGGAATCCCAGGGGTGTATTTTCTGTTCCCCATCCAGTTATCCAGGTTGCACTTAAAAAGGTTTAATGAGCTACTCTGCTTTACGTAGAGAGGGAGTCTATTCCACAAAAGGGGGAATCTCTGGGACACAAATCTGTCCCGCCAACAAGTCCTATTGATGTCACAGAGCAGGCTGAGGTCTCGCTTGCAGGTTACTCGAGGGGAGCTTGAATTGTGGATATGCAGCAGTCCCATCAGGGTGGGGTCTGAGAATGTTTTGTATGCCAGACATGGGTCAACTCTGAGGAGTCTGTAGGAGACTGAGTACAGGGACAGGTCTTTTAGCCTATCTATGTAAGGTAGATGTTTGAGGCCCTGGATTCTCCGGGTGAGGAATCTCTGTGGTCTCTCCAGCTGTTCCATGTGCTTTGTGAGGCACATGCCGAAAGGGGCAATGTATTCAATAATTGGTTTTATAAGGGAAGAATACAGGGATGTTATGACCACACCTTGTCCCTGGATGAGATACCCTTACTAATGAGGCTCAGGTGGGCCATGTAAAAAGCTTTCCGTACAACAGAGGCAATATGGTGATCAAAAGTCAGTTTGCTATCAACCTGGGTTCCCAAGTCCCTCGTGACTGACTGCGTGCTTACTGCCTTATTATCAATCTGATAATTTGTGGGGATGTCATTCTCCCCAAAAGGGATGATGATGCATTTTTTTGGCATTCAGTTTGAGGCCATGTTTCTAGCAACAGTTATTTGTTTGGGTGAGACCCACTTGGAGGTTGTCCACATCACTAGGGATTGATGACAGCACCCAGATTGCAGTGATCTGCAAACTTGGTCAGCCACAGCCCACTAGATTTGGCCTGCACCTCTGAGAAGTTTATCTCAAACAGCAGAGGTCCCAAGATCGATCTCTGGGGTACACCTCTTGTTACGGGTCTGCTACTTGAGGTGGCGTCCCCTATTTTGACTAGGTGAGTTCAATCAGAGAGTCAGTTTGCTACCCATCTGGTAACATATGGATTGATGCCTAGCTGAGAGAGTTTATCTATTATACCTGAGTAGGGAATAGTACTGAAGGCCTTGGCCAGGTCAAGGTAGGCAGTGTGCACCATCTTCCCCTCGTCTATGGCCTTGGTGACTGTCTCAAAGAAGTGGACCAAATTTAACAGGCATGATCTCCCCTTGACAAAACCAAACTGTGTGGGATCAAGTGTCTGGAGGTTTCCAATGTCCTTGTTAATGAGGTCTATGATAATCTGCTCCATGGCCTTGCAGATCAGGCTAGTTAGGCTGACGGGTCTATAATTTCCTGGATCGGTGGACGGTCCACCTTTGTGCAAAGGGATGACAGTGGCTGTCCTCTACTCAGCTGGGACAAAGCTGGTACTCATGCTTTGGTTGAATAGGCTGCCTAATGTTGCAGCAAGTTCCTGCCTGAGCCCATGTAGGATGCAGCCTGGTATGTTATTGGGTTCTATGGAGGCTGTATTTTTTGCCTTTGAGAGGGCAGTGATGACTTGCTCCATAGAGATAAGGGGAGGGGGGCAGGTACTGGGGATGTCCTGTTTTACTGATGGGGGAGAGAGGGGTGAAGTTTTTATTGAACCTGTCTGCCAGCAGGTTGGCTATATTTACAGGGTTTGTGTATGTGGTATCTTTGACCACCAGTTCTGAGCAGATCTGGATGCTTCCCTTGAGACTGCAGACATATGTGAAGAAAACCTTATGATTGTCTTTAGTAGATGTGGCCAGTTTGAAATCGAAGTTTGCTTTGGAGGATTTCACTAGTGCTCTTATTTGCTTGTTCAGGCTAAGGAGAGATTGCTTCCAATTACACACCTTATCCTTCTTGGTCCTGGACAGCAATTTTTTTCCTTTTGTTATAGAGTTTATTTATTGTAGATGTCCACCAGACAGGTTTACTCTTCCGTGAGGAAGATGATTTCATCCTGTCTGGTATTCCTGATAACATGCAGATATATAAATGCTCATATAGCACTTTGGTGTAAGTTTGGACATATGTGTCAGTTTCTGTGGAAGGGGAGGGGGCTGTGAAGCTGTTTATACATTCCCTCAGGAGGCTGTAATCAGTTTTGGAGAAGTTTTTTTGTTTGACCCTACCTGGGGGGGGTCAGGGGAGATGGTGACTTTGAAAGTGACTACTTTGTGGTTGGATCCTACCAGAGACGATGACACTGTAGGGATACTGCAGTGGTTACTCATGTTTGGTTAATACCAAGTCCAAGATATTTTCACCTTTTGTGGGGGTGTCAGCCAACTGGTCCAAGGCATTTGCATTGACGAAATCAAGGAATCTTTGGGCATTTTTGTTTTGGCATGAGTATTTCTTCCAATCTATGGTTGGATAGTTAAAGTCACCCAGGATCAGGGTAAAGGGTTGAATCTTGATAAGGCCCACTTACCAGTTCTTTCTGCTTGTCTGCCTTTAACTCCCCTGTTAGCTTCTAGATTTGAGGCTAAGCAATTTCTTAAAGGCATCCTTAATATTAGACCTCCCAGGAAGCCTGTTCCTCCTCCCTGGGATTTTAATATCATTCTGGAGAAACTGACTCAGGGCCCTTTTGAGCCTGCTGTTTTAGCTTCCTTGCAATATTGTTTCTGGAAGACAGTTTTTTGTTGGCTCTTACTTCTGTCAGATGAATGTCAGATTTGCAAGCCATCATGGCTTGTCCACAATTTTTGATACTTCATGAGGACAAGGTGTCCTTGTGTACTAATCCTTCTTTTATGCCCCTGGTAGTTAACGAGTTGTCACTTAATCAGTCTATTAATTTGCCTACCCTCCCCGTGATCTGGCAGTGAGATAGTGCTGCATACCTTAGACGTGCATAGACAGGTCAGACTTTATTTGGATACGACTAAAGCTACCAGAAAATTTGATAAGTTGTTTCCTTTCATTCTAGGTCTTTAGGATTGGCTGTTTCCAAGCAAACTATTTCTACTTGGATTTCAAAGGCTATTTCTTGTTGTTATACTTTACATGGCGAGAGCCTTCCTTCTTCTGTAAAGGCTCATTCTACTAGAGCTGTGGCTTCTTCTGGTGCCTTTTTCAAACGCTTAGACACTAATTCTATTCTTGAAGCTGCTACCTGCCTTCTGTGCATACCTTTACCAAACACTACCAGTTGGATGGTATCTCCACATGTGGACTTCTGTACATATCTTTACCAAACATTACCAGTTGGATGGTATCTCCACATGTGGACGTCTGTACATACCTTTACCAAACACTACCAGTTGGATGGTACCTCCACATGTGGACTTGTGTACATACCTTTACCAAACATTACCAGTTGGATGGTATCTCCAGAGCCAGAGCTGGTTTTGCTGCTGCCATTCTTCATGGCTTCTTAGAGGGCTCTACTGTTGCTTCGTCCTCCCAAGTTTCTTCATGAGCTTTTGCACTCTCCCATAACTAATGAATACTGCAGCAGTGAATATAAGGACATAGTACAGTTGTGTAAAAATCTTACCTAACAGTAGATGTCTTTGCCTTCATCATTGCAGTATTCACTCCCTCCCTGCATCCCCATAGTCTTTTTTCCTTCCTGGATGTGCAGGTTCTCTTTGGTTTTCCTTAGACTGCTGTTCCTCCTGGGGCAATCAGTTCTGAGGATGGCATGCCTGAATGTCACATTTATGCCCTACTCTAT
This sequence comes from Protopterus annectens, assembly GCF_019279795.1. NCBI lineage: Eukaryota > Metazoa > Chordata > Ceratodontiformes > Protopteridae > Protopterus > Protopterus annectens. The sequence goes on along the minus strand of NC_056727.1, from coordinate 1,081,576,529 downwards.
GTGAGAAGTGTGTAGGTGACTTTCAGCATACCTTAACACAAAAGTAGACTTTGGTAAACTGGCCGGACGATGGGCTTCACAGCAGGGAATCCCATAAGTAATGAATCCTGCAGCAGTGAAGGAAAGGGCATCTACCGTTATGGTAAGGTTTTACACAACTCTACTTTCTTTACACTTGGACTGCTTTTTATGCAGTTTGCAGTGGCATGGCTGACGTTATTACAGCCATAAAACGATTTCTACACCCCCTCACATTTCTAGCTTATGCATATACACGTATATATATATATATATATATATATATATATATATATAAATATATATATAAATATATATATATATATATAAATATATGGGTCTACTTCTTTTGACCTAACTCCCATTTGCCTGACACCCATTTGCCTGAGACGAAATGACTGAAATTTCATTTGCCTGACACTTCATTTGCCCGACACTTCATTTCACTGACAAGTATTATTAGCAAGAAAATGGAATATGCCCCCTTCCCCACTGTAGTGCGACCCTGGAGTTAGAATATATAGTTAGGGGTGTGGCGGGCACAGCCCCCTAACGGGGGTGTGAAGCCCCCACTTACTTTTCTTTTACTAAGCAATATTACATCAAAAGTTAACAATATCATATGAAATGAAGTGGGGGCTTAGCCACCCCTAACTATATATTCTAACTCCAGGGTCGCACTACAGTGGGGAAGGGGGCATATTTCATTTTCTTGCTAATAATACTTGTCAGTGAAATGAAGTGTCGGGCAAATGAAGTGTCAGGCAAATGAAATTTCAGTCAAATGGGGTCAGGCAAATGAGTGTCAGGCGGGGTCAGGCAAATGAGTGTCAGGCAAATGAAAGTTAGGTCAAAAGAAGTAGACCCAAATATATATATATATACGCGCACACACACATATAGCTATACATCTATATCTATATTTCTATACCTCCATCCATCCTCAATCCTTTTTTCCAATTTGCACATAGGGTTGGGGTGTCACTTCAACAGTGACAATCTCCTTGAGTCAGGGTTTACACTACCAAGGTGGATAGCAGTACCCAGTAGTTATCCGTACTATTCACTCCCACACACACTCGCACCTACGGATTTTAGAATGCCCAATCCACCTACTGCATGCCTTTGGAATGTGGTAGGAAACTGGAGCACCCAGAGGAAACCCACGCAACTGCAGAGGACACATGCAGACTCCACACAGAAGGCAACCCAGGTGAGAATCGAACCAGAGAACCTCTTGTTGTGAGGTGACAACGCTAATCTCTGCACCACCATGGCCGGTGGGTGCATGTGTGTGTGTGTGTGTGTGTGTGTGTGTGTATAACACACACACACACACACACACACACACACACACACACACACACACACACACACACACACACACACACACACACACACACACCCCTAATTTGCATTATCTACATTTCAATATGTATACATAAATGGACAAGCATATGCCTAAACATAAATACACAAACATATGTCGAAATACACAAAAATACCTGGTAAACTATCATATGCCTAAGCCTGCAAAGTCAAAGAAGAAAATGACACAGCAGAAATCAACCATTATGACACATACTACCACATCCACAGCTGTGACCACAGCTGATAGTCACCAGAAAAAAACTTCCTCCCAAAATACAGCACACATAAACCCTCTACTGATAAAAATGTACTGGTGTTTGGTGACTCCACAGCCAGGCACACAGACTCAACTCTTACAAGGCTGGACAAAAATAGTGATGGTGAGTTGTTCTTCAGGTGCCAAGATCTCTGATGTTCCAAGGGCTCTCAATATCATCAAGTTGAAAAAAGTATAACTTTGACATGCTGGTGGTCCACGTGGGTATAAACAACATGCACACAAAACCCTGAGAGATATGCAGAGAGACATTTCTGAGCTCTCCACACATGTCACATGTCAAAATGCCAGAAAAATACTGGTATTAAGTAGAATTCTTCCTTCTCAAAAATGACTCTGAGGTACAAAGAAGACAAAAAGTTATGTTCTTACCATACCATTCCATCTGTGTTGTTGATCTTCATTCACTCTTGACTAATGGGTTTGGTTCCGACCTCTTGGAACCGACTCAGCCATTATACATAGCTCGCTCCAACCAAAAACTCTCAAGCTAAGGCTCTACACACAATGCCTCTCTTCCCATTACTTCAAATCAAGTTTGCATAACAGAAGCCCTATCTAAGGTATAACCCTGTAACATTCCTGGAATAGGTCCAAACCTCCAGGAGTCATTTGGAGGGGGTAGGAGGGTGCAATGTCAAGAATAAATGAAGATCGACAACACAGATGGAATGGTATGGTAGGAACATAACTTCTTTATCTGATGTTGTCAATCTTCATTCATTCTTGACTGATGGGACAGAGTTCTCCAGCTACTTTACATCCTGGGAGGCCCTTGGATGGGAGATAGGAAATGCACCCCGGGGATCACTTCTGTGGCTCTTATCGACAGTGGCACAGGAAAATAATTTTCTTGGGTGGCGAAAGCCAGGGTACCTTTTGGCTAGGCCTATATAGGCCCTAGGGCCAATAGCCTAGTACCTACCTATGAAACTAAGGAAGGATATTCCTGAGCACCATAGAGCCAAAGGATACTCTTTCCCTGGACACCATATCTAATTTTGTAATGGGTGATAAAGGTATGTCGAGTAGCTCAAGTTGCAGCACATAATGTCTAACATAGAAGCCCTGGAATGAAAGACTGCTGAAGTGGAAGCACATCTTGTAGAGTGTGCACTAACTGTAGTTGGCAGTTTGAGTCTATTTTGATTGTATATAAAGATAACGCAGTCTCTAAGCCATTTTGACAAGGTGACCATTGATATAGGTTTGCCCAATCTGGATCCTGAAAAAGATATAAACAGTTGGTCTGATTTTCTAGATGATTTTGTTCTGTCCAAGTAAAAATGTAACTGTCTGTGGACATCCAACAAGTGCAAACAGTACTCTCCTTTGTTTTTAGAATTTGGGAGGAAGACTGGCAAGTCTATGGACTGGTTGATATTAGACACTGATACCACTTTGGGAAGGAAGGTGGGATTGGTTCTGAGTGACACTCTTTCTTTGTGAAAAATGATATAGGGATGATTCACACACACAGCTTGTAATTCTGAAATTCTCCCAGCAGACCTGATAGCTACTAGGAAGAGGGTCTTCAAAGATAAAAACTTGAGGTCACACGTAGCTGCTGGCTCAAAAGGCTGTCAAGCTAAAAATTGTAAGACTAAGGTCAAATCCCAATGCGCTACAGGGTCTTTGAATGGGGGGTTTAAAATACAGAGCACCTTTATGAAAAGTTTTGCATAAATGATGGGACATCAAGGAATGGTCATCAAAACCATTATGAAAATTTGAAAGGGCAGCCAAATAAACATTAATTGTGGATGTAGAGGCTCCCATTTCAAATAAGGAAGCTAAATATTCCAAGACCTTAACAAGTGACACTGAGAACGGGTCTATGTAGTTTGTACACGCCCAAATTGAAAACCTTTCCCATTTGCTTAGGTAAAGCTTCCTGGTGGATGGTTTATAGGGAGCCAGAAGTATATTTTGTACTGGAGAGGACAAGTTATTCTGCAAAGCAATTACTGGAATTGGAGAAATCAGGCCGTCAGCTTAAGATTTTGAAGGTTTGGATGCACCAATTCCTGAGGGTGAGACAGTAGGTCCAGAATCCACAGGCGGTGAACCAAGTGAATCCAAAGGAAGGGGAACCAGACCTGACAGGGCCAGTAAGGTGCAATGGGAATTACTTTGCTTCTCAACTGTTGGGCATTCCTCAGAAACTGTAGGGTTAGTGGAATAGGGGGAAAGGCATACAGAAGTCCCGGGGGCCAATTGAGAAGAAGTGTGTCTCTCAGGAACTCCCCATGAGGGGGGATTAGGGCAAAGTAGCTGCTGCATTTGTGGTTTATGGGAGAAGCAAACCGGTCCCAGCACGGCTGACCATATCGATGAAAACTCTTTGTCACTACGTTGAGATTGAGAGACCACTCATAAGGCAGGAAGATACATCTGCTCAGTTTGTCCGCAATTATGATGGAATTCCCTGGGATATGCGCTGATATCAGAAATAGGTTGGAAGCGAGAGCCCATTGTCAAATTCTTAGGGATTCTCGACATACAGGGTAGGACCTGGTTCCCCCCCGTTTGTTGATATACCACACTACGGACATATACCACACTACGGACATATTGTCCGACTGGATTGCAATTGTGCCCAAACGAAGGACAGACTGGAATGCTTGCAGTGCTAAAATCACTGCCCTCAATTCTAGGACGTTGATGTGCAAATTGGCATCTTGTGGAGACCAAGTGCCTTGAACAGTCTTTCCCAGAAATGCCCCCCCACCCTATCTGGGAAGTGTCCATGGTCACTACATCCTTGGGCTGAGAGGGGGAGAAGGTAAGACCCCATAGAATCTCTTCTTTTTGCAATGATTTTTTTTATCAAAACCAGATGGGAGATGGGATGCGATAGACTTGACCATTATGACGCCAAGAGCCATTGAAGCAGCCTCATGCGATACCTTGGTAGGGGCTAACATTATCATTGCTGCCATGGTTCCCAGAGCTTGTAGTACCAGATGAGCAGGAACTTTGTTTTGGGAAATGATTACTTGAACTTGTGAGCTTAACTTCAACAGCCTGTGGAGAGGAAGGGGGGCTACACAGGAGACTGTATTTAATCTTGCTCCAATGAACTCCAGATCCTGTGTGGGAGTCAGTTGTGACTTTTCCTTGTTGACTGAAATGCCTAGTGTTTAGGCAAGATGTAGAACAAAGTCTATGGCGTAAAGCAGTAGATGCCGGGAGGGGACAGTGAGGAGCCAGTCATCTAGATATAGAAACACCTGGAATCCTTGCAGTCTCAAATGAGCTGCTACAACTTCCATGCATTTAGTAAACACCCTGGGAGCTGTTGTGAGACCAAAGGGCAGCACTCGGAACTGGTAATGACTGGCTCCTAGCCGGAAGCAGAGATACAGTGGATATAAAAAGTGTACACACCCCTGTTAAAATGCCAGGTTTTTGTGATATAAAAAAATGAGACTACCGTAAATAATTTCAAAACTTTTCCCACCTTTAATGTGACCTATAACCTGTACAATTCAATTGAAAAACAAACAAATCTGTTAGGGGAAAAATATAAAAAATAAAAAACATTCAATAAGCTGGTTGCATAAGTGTGTACACCCTTAAACTAATACTTTGTTAAAGCACCTTTTGATGTAATTACAGCATTCAGTCTTTTTGGGTAGGAGTCTATCAGCATGGCACACCTTGACATGGCAGTATTTGCCCACTCTTCCTTGCAAAAGTGCTACAAATCTGTCAGATTGCAAAGGCATCTCTTGTGCACAGCCCTCTTCAGGTCACCCCACAGATTTTCTATTGGATTTAGGTCTGGGCTCTCGCTGGGCCATTTCTAAATTTTAATTTTCTTCTGGTGAAGCCATTCATTTGTTGATTTGGCAGTATGCTCATGGTCACTGTCATACTGAAAAGTGAAATCACCCCTCTGAGACTATGGGGAACCTTCCCCTTCATCATAATCTGTGTCTTCAGTGACTGATTCTTCTGGAGAATCTAGATGCTTCCTCTTGCATGTCTTCTTATTACAGTGTGGCTCCTCAGTGAGAGGCTCCGAGGAGGACTCTAAAGCTTGCACGTCTTCTTTCAGGGTGGCTCCTCAGGGAGAGGTTCCGAGGAGGACTCTGAAGAGGGGGGCCCTGAGCTGAGGTGTCTTGCAGCTCTTGTGCCCGCTGTACAGATGTAGTAGACTGTGAGCGCTATGAACCAGAAGAAACGAAAATATGGCACTCTGATGAGGATGGAGCCCAGCTATGAGCCTGCTGAGGCCAAAGCTCTCTCCATAATCTGGAAGGCAGGTCCACCCAAAGAGGGATGGGAGCCCAGAACCGAGAAAGACAACCTCAGAACCAAGGTCACACCCTGCTCCGACAAGCCACCACCCAGAGTAGGAGCTGAGAGAGGGCTTGAAACTGCCATGGCTCCAAAAGCTGTAGACGGCACCGTGGAAACAACCAGAACCATTCCAAAGATCTTGGAACCGACAGCCAAACCACAATCCCAGGTGTGCAATGGATCTGAAGGAGCCAAAGACCACAGAGTCGACTCTAGTAATGAGGTGAGGTCCACTGTCGGCACACAGATAACTGGTACTGGGAGCATTGAAGTGGGGGGACTCCAAACCTAGAAGGGAAGTCAAAGGAGGATAAGCTTGTGGAGTCCTTGGAGAGTAAGCCTCGGCTCTGGGTGGGAAAAAGATGTTTGTGAAGGTGCGGGGAGACCCCTGGTCCACCAACCTAACTACTTTGACTACGTCCAATTCTGAGAGACACCTGGAAGAATGGATCGAAATTCCTGAAGGGGACTCAGGCCTATCCAGGAAAGGACTTGGTTGTTGACCCAAGAATGGGCCTACTGAAGGAGAACATCTAGTCCTGGAAATTATTATTGAATCGACTTTCAGCACCATAGGCTGTTATGTGAAAGGGGAAGCTGAAACCAAATGAGAGGAAAGTGGTGGTGGTGCAAAAACTATTGTCGGTGCCCAAGAGTTTGCTGGTGCTGAAGCGGTGGTCAGTGCTGAAGAGCTTTGAATTGGTTCAATGACCAACAGCACCGATGTATACTGAGTCACTTATGGTGCCGAAGGTTATGATATTGTCATTTTCAGTACTTTGGCTTTCAGTTCCGAAGATACCGTCAGAACTTGCAGCATTTGGGACTTAGCTTCATGTGCCGAAGGAGAAGTCGGCACAGAGTGGCTCCTTTTCTTCACATCTGGCTTCGGAGATTTTTGAAGTCTCAGCCTTAGATAGGGGCTCACTAAAGGGACATTTTAACAAGCGTTTTAAGATAAACTTATTGAGCCGCTCAGCTCTGACAAGTTTTACAAGTTATGTCCAAGTAAGGGGCACTCAAACAGTACATGCAAGAAAGATGCCCATCAGAGCTGGGCATTTTTCTGCCACAGTCCTGACACTGTTTGAAGCTGGACATCCCCTTTTGCTTTTCTGCCATATCAAAATCACTATAACACACACACACACTCATGTCACACAAGTAGAAAGGGAAGGAAAGGAGTTTGTTTTTTTTTTTTTGTTTTTTTAACAGATCTACCAACAATGGTATTGGAGAAATACCCTAAGAGTATAGACAGACAAAAAAGAGAAGAGGATACCAACAATGGTATTTAAAGACTACCAACGGTAAGAAGGAAAAAGGGGGGAAGGCCTTATGACAACAATGGTACGAAGAAACACAATTAGGCAATGGGGGGGGGGGAGTAGAAAAAGTCGGAAAGCAGTCATACACACAAAAAAAGGAGCAAAAACTATCCACTAAGAAAAATACAGTTTTTAGTCAAAAATCACTAGAAACTACAATAAGAAAAAGAAATTTTTAAAGCACTTAGCTGAGAGTATCGGCTGACGTGTACAATTTTCAGCAGGGCAAACAAGATCTGGGGAAATGGGAAGAGAAGCATTGTGGCTAGAACCTTAGCACGAGAGTTTTTGGCTGGCGTGAGCTATGTATAATGGCTGAGTCAGATCCGAGAGGTCGGAACCAAACCCATCAGTCAAGAATGAATGATGACTGACAACATCAATTGAAAAGAATTGGCTGAATAAATGGTGACATTTGAGGGGATCCAGCATGTGTCAGCTTGGGATGAATTGTTACATAGCCCAACTTGGTTTGCTAAGGACAGCTTGTACTTCTCATTCCAAGGCTTCTGCATACGGCCTAAATCCTTTGCTGCTCCCTTTTTGGCAGGGTCAGCCAACAGACTACCCAAACTGAAAAACAAAACAATTCAAGAGCAATATAATATACCCTCTTCTCATTTTTATATATATATATATATATATATATATATATACATACATACATACATACACATATTATTATACTCTTATATATAACATAAGAATCCTCTTCTCCAAACAGCTGCTGTTTCCTACCTCTATTTTTACTCTCTTCTTGGACTTTCTACTGACACCTACTGCTTCCAAAGACTCTCCCTTAACTTTCCCTCACTTAACATCTTTTAACTTATATATATAGATATATATATAGATATATATGTATGCATATGTGTATATATATATATATATATATATATATATACACACAAACACAATTTTTCTACACTCTGTACAAATTCTATCATTGTAAATGTAAAGTCTTGAACAACCCCCTCAATACACCCATGAAAACCATGTTTGATTCCTAAATACAGTAGAAGAAAGAATAGTTGTGCAGAATTTTACCAAAACCATAGATGTCCTTTCTTCTATAAGCTGCAGTATTCATCACAATACGGAGTCCGCCTCCAGCTGACTCGTACATCTGGCCAGTAAGTATCCAAAAGTCTACATGCTACTGCGAGGTATGTGCTATGCCACACATCATCTCTTGTAATTATGTAATATACCTCAAATGCAGGTTATGCCCAAAACTTTCTTGATTTTGTAAAGAATTAAATGGGTCAAACAGTCAATGAATCCAACAGATGGCAAAATATTCTTGACCTGGTCCTTTCAAATATAGCATCTATATTCGCTATCCCAGTAGTATACCCTTTCACAGTTAAGTCTTACCACAGACTTATAACCTTCTCCTTCATCATCATCAGACATAAATAAAAACTTGAAACATTGTAACCTCCTGCAATTCTATGATGAAGCCTCAAAATTTAAGTACAACTGTAACTAGTAGTTATGCAGATAAATTCTATGCTCACCTATTTAAATGCATTAACCTAACAGTTCTACCAGAACCAAATTAAATGGGAAGTTCAAAAGCAAATCAGTTCAGTAGTCCACAAGTATAACTAAACAATACAACAAAAGAGAAAAAAAGCTTCTTAGAATATACAGCAAAACTAAAGACACACAGATCAAGTTTAACTTCAAAAAATTATCGAAGATATCAAAAAGTATCATCAGGAAAACAAAGGCATCCCACGTACTTAGGCTAGCACTGGAAGCTAATGATAATTATACATCTTTCTTTATTTATATCTGGAAATTAGAAAGAATACCCAACATTGCTCAGAACTTATTCAAAATGGCACCACCTACTTGAATCCAAAGCATATAAATATATTAGCCAACAAATTCAGTGCAAATTTCACTCCCCCCCCCCCCCAGAAACTATGAAAAACCCGCATATTCCAAAAGATCTCAAATCCTTTCATCACAAAAGAACCATTTGCTAAAGGTAATTTGCAAAACAAAAAAAGATATCCTCCATGGGACCTGATAACACACCCTACTGTCTGCTGAATAGTACTAAAAATGCGCCAGTAGACCCACTCATACTTATATTCAACCTAAGCTTAGCCACTGACTTGGTTCCTGAGGTAGAGCACACATCAGGGAGAACACTGCACCCCCCCCCATGTGATGTCCCCCTGGTAAAATCAGACCATAAATCAGTCTCGTTTGATGTAATTATAAGACCAAATACCTCATCAAGCTCAAAATCATTAAGAATTTTTCTAAGACAAATTACCTCCTACTAAGTGATGGTATAAGACGTTTCAAACCCCCCTCAATTAGAGACTCCTATGCAGCGGTGTACACCAATAGCCTATATAACAGTGGTTTTATCGAATTGGCTGTACGTGACTGGATTAAAACCAGGTGTTGCTGAAAAAACAAGCCACCCTGGTGAACCCCTAGTACAGACAGGCTATACAACAAGAGAACGAAACTAATGTCCAAGAACAGGAGGGAACTGGGCTCAGCAGAGGAAGAAATCCCTCGCTAGCTTAAAAAAATTAGAGCTTTTGTCAAATCCTCCAAAGCTAATTATGAAGCAAAAATAGCCTCCCTAGCTAAAGATAATCACACTGCATCCGAAATCTAAAAGGGAATACCCAGCTGTGCACTGGACTGGTTATGGATGGAAAGTACAGTTTTGTACCTACCATAAATGTAGATGTTCGAGTGCTAATACAGCTGCAGTCATAACAGATGGGTTTTCCTGCCGTCAGGCGGCTCCTCGGTCGGCCGAATTCCAAAGTCTAGGTCCGGCGCCAGATATCGTCGCTTCTTCCCTGACGTCAGTGCGACAGGGGTATAAAAGAACCAGCCGACGCCATTTTCTTCAGTTTTTCTTGCCCCAGATGTCAGGTGTCCCCAGAAGGAAGGCAATACATAAATTTATGTAATAATGCAATGCAGTATAATCAAAAAGCAGTAGTTGCAAGCAAATACACCATAAAAGAATACTCCAATCAGGTTGTATGAGGAAGTGTTAGCCATTAGGCCTGTCCCAGAGGGGAAGGAGGGAGAGAAACCTGGACTGCAGCTGTATTAGCACTCGAACATCTGCATTTATGGTAGGTACAAAACTGTACTATGTTCATCATGCATACAGCTGCAGTCATAACAGATGGGTAGAATACCAAAGCTAAATAAGGGGTGGTAGGCACTAGGTGGAACTAGGAGGAGCCAGGATGCCCTGCAAGACTGCAGTGGCAAAGCCTGCTCTAGATTTGGAGTATAATGGTAGGTGATAGTGCTTGGAGAAAGTATGTACAGAACTCCAAGTGGCAGCTTCCAAAATATCTTTGGTAGGAACCCCCCTGAGGAAAGCTGCGGAGGTAGCTGTGGCCCTTGTGGAGTGAGACCTGATGCCTGCAGGCACAGTTTTACCATGAAAAGAGTAACAAAAGCGTATGCAGTGGGCTATCCATTTTGAGACTGTCTGTTTGGAAATAGGCTTCCCTTGAGCTCCTGTAGCATAGGACACAAAGAGTTGCTCTGATTTTCTGAAAGGCTTTGTTCTGTCCAAATAATAACGTAGTTGTCTGTGAATGTCCAAGGAATGTAGTAGTCTCTCCCCTTTGTTTTGAGGATTGGGGTAAAGGTAGGTAAGTGGATAGCCTGATTCAAGGCTACACTGGATACTACCTTTGGCATAAAGGAAGGATTGGTTCATAAGGAAACTCTGTCCTGATGGAAAATGATGAAAGGCTGCACAGCCATGAGGGCTTGTAGTTCCGAAACCCTGTGAGCTGAGGTGATAGCCAGCAGGAAGGCTGTTTTCCAGGACAGATATTGCAGTTCTGTTGAGGCAGCTGGCTCAAAGGGAGGCAAAGTCAGTTTTTCTAGAATTAAATTGAGGTCCCAAGCAGGTACTGGTTGTTTCCTTGGGGGTTTTATATTCTTAGCCCCTCTGAGGAACTGTCTTAAGAGGGGGTAAGAGAATAAAGGAGGATCAGTGTTGTATTCTGCAGAAATGGCTGAGGCATGGATTTTGATGGAGGAGAATGAAAGTCCACTACTTAGCATCTCAGCTAGGTACTGTAATATTTGAGGTAAATTCAGTATTCCAGGGTTCTGGCCCTTTTTCTCATTCCAAGCACAAAACCGTTTCCATTTTACGTAGTAGGCTTTTCTAGTAGGTGGTCTTCTAGCCTCCAAAATGACATCCTGCACCTCCTTGGAGAGTAGGGTCTGTTGTGATTTTAAGGAATCTTCCATGCGGCTAGACTGAGTGTTTTCAGCTGACTGTGAAGAGTTTTGAAGTTGTGCTGAGTCAGTAGAAGAGGCATTAGAGGCAGGATCCATGGTGGGGAATGCGTCAGGCTCCTCAGGAGTGGGTACCAGTGTTGTCTTGGCCAGTCTGGAGCAATGAGAATCATCTTTGGTCTGTCTGCTCTGGTTTTTAATAGAACTTTGGGCAGCAGAGGAAGAGGTGGAAAGGCATAAACTGTCATTGTTGTCCAACTGAAAGAGAGTGCGTCCACTTTCCAGGCCTGTGGATGAAAGGTCCTTGAGCAGAATTTTGCCAATTGATGATTTCTGTGGGAGGCAAAAAGATCTATGTCTGGCCTTCCCCATGCTTGAATTATCTTTGAAAAAACTTGAGGATGCAACTTCCATTCGTGTGGATCTGTCATATTTCTGCTTAGGTTGTCTGCCAGTGTGTTTTCCTTGCGTGGCAGGAACTGTGCTTGAAGCTCGATTTGCAATTCCAGAGCCATGTTCCAAAGAGACATGGCTAGCTTGCATAGGGGGTATGAATGGGTTCCTCCCTGTTTGTTTATGTACCACATTACTGTGGTGTTGTCTGTCCTTATCAATAGCTGGCCTGGATGCAGCAGGTCTTTGAAAGCTATAATAGCATTTATTACTGCTAGCATTTCCTTTTGATTGATGTGTAGGTGCTTTTCTTTTTGGGACCATTTGCCCTGAATGCACCGATCTGTCATGTGCGCCCCCCAGGCGTAATCCGAGGCGTCTGTTGTGATGACTCGATTTGCTTGAGGTTTGCAGAATGGGAGACCTGTGTTTCTTTGGCATGCTTGAGCCCACCACAGAAATTCCTTTTGAAGACATGTAATCAGTGGTATGATTGTTTCCAAACTGTGGCTGTGTTGAGAACATAGGTTTTTTAGGTACCATTGAAGTTTCCTCATATGCAGCTTTGCACATGGGACTAGTAGGATGCAAGATGCCATGAATCCCAGAGCCTGCAGGATTTTCCTTGCAGTCAGCCTGGTGAAAGTTGCCAGTTTTCTGAAGTATTGAGTTAGTTGCTCTTGTTTCTCTGGCGTGAGGTAGGCCATCTGGGTGTTTGTATCCAAGTTGGCACCCAGGAAAATTATTGTTTGAGAGGGTATTAGCCTTGATTTCTTTTTGTTGACTGAGTATCCCAGGGAATTCAACAACATTATTACAAACGCCAGATGTTTCAGAAGTATGTGCTTGCTGTCCGCTTGGATCAGGCAGTCATCCAAATATGGGTATATTTGTATCCCTTGAAGTCTGCAGTAGGCAATTACTGATGCCAGGCATTTCGTGAACACTCTGGGTGCAGTAGATAAGCCAAAGGGCAATGCAGAGAATTGATAATGTGTTGAACCTGCAAGAAATCTGAGGTATCTTCTGCAATCTTGTCTGATTGGGACATGCAGTTATGCCTCCTTGAGGTCCAATGTTACCAGCAAAGACTCCTTGCCCAGCATGGGAAGAAGCTGCTGTAATTTGAGCATCTTGAATTTTGGCATGAGTAAAAATGTGTTTAGGATGGATAGGTCCAAAATAGGTCTCCAATCTTTGCCATTCCTTGGTACCAGGAATAGTCTGGAATAAAAACCTTGACCCTGTTCTTGTGCAGGTACCTCTTGAATAGCTTTCATGTCCATGAGATCTGAAATTTGTTTTTGTGCCTCTGCCCTTTGATTATGTGGCAGGTTTGGCATGCCTCTCATTTTTGGAAGGGCGTGAAAGTGGAATATGTAGCCTCTTTCTATAATGTCCAGGATCCATTTGTCTTTTGTGACAATATGCCAATTTTTCGAAAATAATGCCAGCTTTCCGCCTAAAGGTGCTGCCATTTGAGCCTTGCTTGGCATGCAAAGGAGAAAGTCATTGGTTCTGCTTTCTGAATGGCTGTGAACTATCCTCACCACCTCTTTGTGTAGGTGCTTGCCATTGTCTGCCTCTAAACGATCCTTGAGATTGCCCTCTACCCCTCGGGCGCCTGTATCTACCTCTTTGGGGTCTGTCCGTGGCTGGAAAGGACCAATTTTTTGAAGGCCAATTTCTACTGAAACGTTGAGGTTGTACCTTTAGGAAATCTTTCACTGTTTGCATTGATTTTGCCTTTTCCTCCATTTTCTTTAATACCTCCTCAGCTTTAACACCAAACAGTACATCTTTTTGCAGAGGTGCATCCAGTAATTTAGCTTTAACATAATCTGGTAAGGTTTGCTCTTTGAGCCAAGCATGTCTACGTATGACTGATCCTGTAACAGCAGCTCTACATGAGGCCTCTAAAGCATCAAAACCACATTGCAAGATATGTTTACCCACTTGTTCTGCACTATGTAACAAATCCTGCAACTCCTTCAAGTCTGGTTGTTCAGGTAGTGACATTTTGCTTTTCAACTGTGATAACAGAAACTGTTGGTACTTTAACATATGGAACTGACAGTTTAATGCCCTCATGGTTAAGGTGGCCGAGGTGTATACCTTCTTCCCCCACCTTTCTAAAGCTCTGGAATCTCTCTCCGAAGGTAATGGATTTTTAGCAGTGGAGGCCTTAATTCCCTTGGGACCCTGTGAAATAGTTTCTGGGTCAGCTGCATGGCTTTTGTATAGAAATTGGTGTGAATCAGGAACCCTGTAATACCCATCAGGCTTGACTGGAGCTGGAGGTAAAGAATCTGGGTTAAGGCAGGCCTCCGAATACACATCATCTAGAATGTCTAAGACAGGAGGTATAGCCAGAGGCCTGTGCTGAGAGAGCAAGAGGAAATCCCCAAGCCTTTTCTTGGAGTCTGAGTACTCTTGGCCTTCCCAGTGGAAGTGTTCCCTCAAGGTATGTAAGGTTTCCCCAAAAGAGTAATCCTCAGGGGGGGAGACAGAGGGAATGGACTCCTCTGCATCAGAGTCTTCAAAAGGGAAGTATGAATGTTCCTGGTCTTCAGAATGTTCTGAAATAATGGAGGCCTGGTCCGAGGAAGGGGATTCTTTCTCCACTCTGGGCCTTTTGTCCGGGGGGAGGGGGGGGGGTTGAGAACCCCTGATAAGAGTAATCAAATCCTCAGCCATTTTGAGCATCTGCTTTTTAGGCATGGGGCCTTGAGAGGGGCCCTGTGGAGCTTGTCTTTTAGTATGCATGGCTGCTTTAGATTTAGTGAAAGCCTTGATGGAAAAAGAAGAAGAAGGCCTGAAGACACCTTGAGAGGTGGCAGGTCTGTCTAAACTCTGAGTTTCACCGCCAAGAGTGGCTTCGGTATCTGTAGTCGGGGTGTGGGCCGAAGAGCCTGCGACCTCGGGCACTGAAGACACTGCCAAAGAAGGGTCATCGGTAGTCAGGGGCTGCGTAGGCGCCTCACTGATAACCGGACCATCTGTAGTCGGCTTTGGCGTGGTGTCGGTAGAAGTCGCAGACCTCGTATGTCGGTCCTTATCTTTGCATCTTTTACTTAAAACTGGAGTCGGAGTATCCGACGACATAATGTAATTAAACTTTTTGCCAAAATAGTGTTGGGCGAACTCCGCCCGATGCTTAATAGTGCGTTTGTTGAATGTAGCACAAAAACGACAGGCCGAGACGTCGTGGTCTGGGCCTAAGCAAGGAATGCAGAGGGAATGAAAATCCTTATGCGGTATTTGCTTCCCACATGAAATGCAATTATTAACTTTGTCTGACATCGGTCTGAGGCAAGAAAAGTTTCCCCAACGGGGTACTTAGCTTTCAAGAAGACTTCTGTTGAAAAATATTCGTAATCTCAGGAGCTGGCCGACCGGCACTTGCGAACTGCTTCTGCTTCGGGCACCTCGCGGCAAGAAAGACTGAAGAAAATGGCGTCAGCTGGTTCTTTTATACCCCTGTCGCACTGACGTCAGGGAAGAAGCGACGACATCCGGTGCCGGACCTAGACTTTGGAATTCGGCCGACCGAGGACCCGCCTGACGGCAGGAAAACCCATCTGTTATGACTGCAGCTGTATGCACAATGAACATCCACCCATACTCAACCGGAGGTAACAGCCAACTTGTTAGCTGACAAATTTGGAGAAAACCTCACCCCCTTGTCCCCTCCATTCATCCTCCAAGATACACCTACCACCATTACTCAGCCTATTATCTCAAGAGAACAGGTTGGATCTCGGTGCTCTCCAAGGCCAAAAACATGGCACCAATGGGAGCAGACAACATCCCAGGTTGCATTTTAAACAACTTAAAACATGACCTAGCAGACCCAATTGGATCCCTGTTAAACCACTGCCTGAGAGCCTGCTATGTTCCAGCAGAATGGAGAACAGCACCAGTAATCCCTCTGCACAAAGGTGAACCATCAACTGACCCTGGGAATTATAGGCCCATAAACTGGACTAGCCTCATCTGCAAGGTCATGGAAAGAATAATTATGGACCTTATTAAGAAGGACATAGGTACTCTCCAAACTCTGGACACAACTCAGTACAGATTCATTAAAGGTAGATCATGCCTGTTAAACATGGTTTCCTTCAAGAAAGTCACCAAGGTTCTGGACGAGGGAAAGACAGTGCATACCACCTATCTTGACCTAGCCAAGGCATTTGACACAATCTCCCACACAGGTATTATAGAGAAACTCTCCCAACTCGGAAATAACGCTTACATTACCAGATGGGTAGTCCTCACCGACAGGATACATACTTTCAAAGTGCGTGACTTCACCTCTAGCTAAAGACCAGTCATCAGTGGCATAATACGGCATACTGTGATGGGCCCCTTACTGTTCAGAATTTATTTCACAGATGTCTAGGCAAACTTGGACGGCCTGTGGCTGACCAAGTTTGCTAATTATTGCAAACTGGAAGCAATCATCGAGTCCCTCAATGATGTTAATATACTGCAGACAGTGTTAACACAGACAAATGACTGGTGCCAATGCCACGGATTAAAGCTAGATGGAAAAAAATACATTACTATTTCTTGTGAGAAAGCGGACATCCTTGCTAATTACATTATAGACAGTACCCCCCTAAGTGTAGATACAGTTGTACATGATCTGGGTACTCAGGCTGATAGCAATCTGAACTTTGACCAACGCATATCCACAGTAGTAAGGAAATCCTTCTATGTGGCACATTTTATAAGTAAAGGCATTGCATATAGATCTAAGGATGTTATAATTCCATTATACTCATCCCTCATCAGACCAATAATAGAGTCAGAGGCTTCCATTTGCATGTACCTCACCACACACCTGCAACAATTGGAGAGACCACAGAGGTTTCCTACCAAGAAATTATAAGGTACACAAACCAAGTCTAACGCGGAAAGACTGAAAGTCCTGTCACTGTATTCTGTCTCCTACAGGTTGCTAAGGGGTGACCTGTGCCTGGCTTACAAGACAGTCTCTGACTTGGCCCTGATGGAAATGCTACACATTCACAAATCAAACTGCAGGAGGGTCATTCGCTCCAGGGATTTTAGCCTAGCCTCTGACATGAACAGGTCACACTGGAAAGATAGATACCTCTCCCAGATACTGCCTTTTCTCTGGAACAAGCTTCCAATTCACATGAAACAGAGCACTTCCCTGACCCTCTTCAAACGTAACCTAGATCAATGGATAGGTGACTGCAAATTCATTCCTGGTGTGGTACCCATGTCACTCAGGGACAGAGGAAGTCGATATTAACTACTATAGAGCTTTACCTCTGTGAACGTCACTCACCTAACCACTGACAATTGGGGCAACTTGGGATAAATGTGGCTAGGACTTTAAGGGCTCTAGGGCTATTAACCTAGTAACGTCCTATGAATCTATGATGTCATTTCACAATGGCAACCTCATCATAGAATCTAGAACTACAGATCCATTAGCATGAAAAGCCTCGTCTTAAGTAACCGGATAGACTACAACATTAAAAATCATGTAAGACTTGACCCCCACCAGTTTGGCTTGTTATGGCTACATCCTGTTTCATGAATCTGGCAATAGTTTTGAGAGAGTAACACAAGCCGTGGACAGAAGCCATGCTATCCATACAGCATACCTTCACCGCAATGAATCATTAAATACCATACCACATAAAAACATAACTAACCAGCTAAATGTGCTCCATATCGATCCCAAATTAGTTAGCTGGTTAGCACATTGGCTGAGAGACAGAAGCCATACAGTTCTTCCTCAGAGAAAGTACAGTTGTGCACTTACCATAAATGTAGATGTTCGAGTGTATTCACTGTTGCAGTCATTACTCTTGGGTTATCCTGCTGGCAGGCTACCCGCAGTCGGCCTGAATTCCAAAGTCTTGGCCCGGCGTAGGGTTGCTGCCGCCTCTTCCCTGATGTCAATGTGCCAGGGGTATAAAAGATGCAGCCAACGCCATTTTCTTCAGTTTTTCTTGCCCCAGATGTCAGGTGCCCCCAAAAGGGTAGGCTAAATAAAGTATGCCAATAAACATGCATGCACTAAAGTAAACAGTTCCTTCATCTACAAGCAAATACACCACATAGGTTGTACAGAATAGAGAAGTATAGATAAGACCCAGCAAAAGAAAGGGGAACGGAGGGAGGGTAACCTGGACTGCAACAGTGAATACACTCGAACATCTACATTTATGGTAGGTACACAACTGTACTATGTTCATCGTGTTTCACTGTTGCAGTCATTACTCTTGGGTTGAATTCCAAAGCTGAGGATGGGTGGCTGGGCTAAATAGGATTAGGAGAGGCTATGAGGCCCTGCAGAACTGCAGTGGCAAAGCCTGCTCTGGATTTAGAGTAGAGAGGTAAGTGGTAGTGCTTTGTAAAAATGTGCACTGAACTCCAAGTTGCAGCCTCTAAGATGTCTTTGGTTGGTACTCCTCTGAGGAAGGCTGCTGCTCTGGTTGAATGTGGCCTAATGCCCTTAGGTGCTGATTTGCCATGCTGTGAGTAGTAGAAACGAATGCAATGGCCTATCCATTTTGAAATAGTCTGTTTTGAGATAGCCTTTCACTGTGATCCTGCAGCATATGCCACTAAAAATTGCTCAGTCTTTCTGAAAGCTTTAGTTCTGTCCAAGTAGAAGTGTAGCTGTCTGTGTATGTCCAAAGAATGCAGAAGTCTCTCACCCTTGTTCTGTGGGTTTGGATAAAAGGTAGGCAAGTGAATGGTTTGGTTAAGGGCCATACTGGACACCACCTTAGGCATAAATATCGTGTTCGCCCTCAGAGAAACCCTGTCTGGATGGAAAATGATAAAAGGTTCCACAGCCATGAGTGCCTGTAACTCCAAGACTCGTCTTGCAGAGGTCATTGCTAGGAGCAGAGCTGTTTTCCAGGATAAAAATTTTATATCAGCTGTTGAGGCTGGCTCAAAAGGAGGCAGTGTGAGTTTTTCCAAGACATAATTGAGGTCCCATGCAGGTACTGGTGCTCTCCTTGGAGGTCTTATGTTTTTGGCCCCTCTGAGGTACTGCCTTATTAAAGGATGAGAAAAGATAGGTGGTTCCGTATTGTAATGGGCATGAATCTTAATTGATGAAAAGGATAGGCCTTTGTCCAGCATCTCAGTTAAGTATTGTAAAATCTGAGGAATATTTGGTACAAACGTGTCAATTCCTTGTGCCTGGTTCCAAGTACAGAATCTCTTCCATTTTTCTGCATAACATTTTCTGGTACTGGGCCTCCTGGCCTCCAAAATAACATCCATCACAGCTTTGGAGAGAGGAGTGTTCTGAATGGCTACATTATCTGCCATGCTGCCAGATTTAAGGTCCTGAGTTGGCTGTGCAGGATCTGATTGTTTTGTTGAGTCAGTAAATGAGAAATTTGAGGCAATGTTCTGGCTGGACCTTGAGACAAGTTCTTTAGGATTGGGTACCAGTGCTGGTGTAGCCAGTCTGGGGCAATCAGTATTATTTTTGGCTTCTCTTGTCTGACCTTTAGGAGTACCTTGGGGAGGAGAGGCAGTGGAGGAAAGGCATATACCGTTAGGTTTTTCCAGCTGATGATAAGGCATCCACTTTCCATGCTTACTTCTGATAAGTCACTCACCCTGCTAGACAGGGGTCCAGGGTAGAAAATAGTGTGGAAGTAATAGCCAGGGAATTGTTATGGCTAGGCTTGTATAAGCCCTAGGGCCGATAGCCTAGTACCAACCTATGAACCTATAGTTAACAGACTGCTATCAGAAGGAAGAAGCCCTTGGGTCATTTTAGCTGTTGCCAAACAAACTTTGTGTCTGTGTGATACGCAAGTGTGTGCGCATCTGTGTGATAAGGGGAAAGTGTATGCACGTTTGTGTGATAAAGGGCACTCTGCCAGTATCTGCTGAATTTTACAAAACCACTTTTATCTCTAAAGCTGTCCCAGCACAATCTGGTAGTTAGATGTAACTTTAAAATACACTATACTGGTATGTTCTTCATATACTGAATTGATAGTCTGTTTTGTGATTTATGATTTAGTGTTGAATTGTCACTTAATTCCATTAGGTACTGGTGTGCCTTTGCTGGGTAATTTTTTCCCTGTGGTTGTGGAACTGTGTAGTTATAAAGACAGGAAGAATTTGATTGTTCCCAGGTGGTGTGGGCATGGTTGCTTAACCCTCCCCTCAAAACCGTAACACCTTTAGTTTTGCAGCCATGTTTGGATGGATTTGGATCAGGGTGACTGCAGTTTACAGGTCTCTTTTTTGCTGGGATTTATGTAAGACCCCTAAAGTGGGAAGGATGAAAGTTTAAAAATAAAACATCCTTCATGAAAGGTCTGAGGTGGAAGATTGTGTATGTGGTTATGCTGATAAGAACTGGAAATTCCTATGTTAACACTAATGTACAGTAGACAGTTTATTGGACTGTGCTGTAGAAGCTGAATCTGTGGACAGGCTTACTGGCTGTGTAAAGTAGGGCTCACTAGTGTTGGATTAAAGTACTTAAATAATGTTGTAGGTGGAAAACTGTTCAATGGGTGCATTTCATGTACAATTTGAATGGAGCGGCTTGATGTGTAAGATCTGTATAGGCATGTGTTTCTGTTTCTGATGTCTGCACAGCCAAAGTACATAATTACTCGTGCATTCCTCGGACAAAGGCCTGGGGTCATTCTTGGTGTTGCCAAACAAACGTGGTTACGTGTGTGAGTTGAGTGAGTGTGGTGTGTGAGTTGAGTGAGTGTGTGAGAGTGGGGGGTGAGTGTGGTGTGTGGGTGAGTGAGTGTGGTGTGTGGGTGGGTGAATGAGTGTGGTGTGTGGGTGGGTGAATGTGGGGAGTGAGTGTAGGTGAGGGTGAGTGTGGGTGGGTGAGTGGGGTGAGTGGGTGTAGGTGAGTGTGGTGGGTGGTGAGTGTAGTGAGTGTGGGTGGTGAGTCCGTGAGGGTGGTGAGTGAGTGTAGTGAGTGGGTGTGGGTGAGTGTGGGTGGGTGAGTGAGTGTGGGTGGGTGAGTGAGGGTGGGTGGGTGAGTGTGGTGGGTGAGTGAGTGGTTGAGTGTAGGTGAGTGGTTGAGTGTGGTTGAGTGGTTGAGTGTGGGTGAGTGAGTTGGTGTGGGTGAGTGTGGTGAGGGTGGTGGGTGGTGAGTGAGTGTGGGTGAGTGAATGTGGGTGAGTGAGTGAGGTGTGGTGGGTGAGGGTGGTGGGTGAGTGGGTGTGGTGGGTGAGTGAGGTTGGGTGAGTGAGCTGAATGTGGGTGGGTGAGTGAGTTGAATGTGGGTGGGTTGGTGTGGTGAGTGAGTGTGAGTGAGTGAGTGTGGGTGAGTGTGAGTGAGTGTGGGTGAGTGTGAGTGAGTGTGGGCGAGAGTGAGTGAGTGTGGGCGAGAGTGAGTGAGTGTGGGCGAGAGTGAGTGTGGGTGAGGGTGAGTGTGGGTGAGTGTGGGTGAGGGTGAGTGTGGGTGAGGGTGAGTGTGAGTGAGTGTGAGTGAGTGAGTGTGGGTGAGTGTGAGTGAGGTGTGGTGGATGAGGGTGAGTGTGGGTGGATGAGTGTGGGTGGTGTGTGTGGGTGGTGAGTGAGGTGTCAGAGTGAGTGGTGAGTGTGGTGAGAGTGAGTGTGGTGGGTGGTGAGTGAGTGTGGTGGGTGAGTGAATTGAGTGTGGGTGAGTGTGGTGGGTGAGTGAATTGAGTGTGGGTGAGTGTGGTGAAGTGAGTGGGTGAGTGTGGTGAGGTGAGTGTGGGTGAGTGTCATTTTTGGATATAATTTCTAAATTTTGTAAACTTTGTTTTTGTATTGTCATATTGCTTTACATTGCCCTACCGATATGTGACAAAGTACAGGCAGAAGCACAGTAACAGCTGCAAAATCTAAGAGCATAAATTTGCAATAACCATGCGTATACATTAATTGTATGTTTTTACATAAGAAGCAGATGTCTGTCACAATTAATCGACAACACTACATCAGATTACAAGAAGTATGCAATACCGTAATTTTTAAAATTATGCCTTAAAAATACATGTTGGTGCTGTCATGCAAGTCTGTGAAATATTTCATGTTTATAGTGTGTCATTTGTTAGCTATTTAACCAAATGGGAAGGAAAAATAAGTGGGAGTTTGATGCTTTGCAAAACGGTGATTATTCCCAGTGCTATGTAGCTTGGTTCTAAATTTGACAGGAGGAGTGCAACAAAAAAGTGTCCCACTGTAAGGAGGGAAAGGCTGACAAGAAAACAGTACATTACTCTGGTCACCTGCTGTGACGAGCTGTCAATCACATGCAGATAATGGGTCAAATTACCCATAGCTCTTTGACAGCTAGGGAAGGTAGGTGTGAAGTGGGAGGGGAGATGCCTTGAAGAACTAGATTTCAGCCTTCACAAAAGAAAGCAAGTTAGCATTTCTAAGAAACAAAAGCAATAAAATGCACTTTCCAGTTCTGTTCTGTAGCATTTGCACTGCTTGTGTTTGAAGTAATCATTGAAAAAGGATAACATTTTAACCAAAAGTAGGGGACTTTAAGACAGCAGTGAATGCCTGTTAAGTCAATGAAGTGACAGCAGCTTAAGGGAAAACATGGCAGATCTGATGCAATTTTTTGGAGACAAACAATGCATTCTGGGATACATAGAGGCAGAGTAAACAGTCTGAATTATTTCAAAATGCCAGCCCCCATGTGGTCAGAGTCAGAAATTGCATATAAAAATATCTAAAAAGCTCTAAATAGTCCCAGAGTGCTGTTAAAATGTAGGAAACACCTAACCATGATGAAATAAATATGTTTTTTGAGTCTGAGGGTGCGGTTGTCCTTTAAACCATGGTTTATTATGTTTAAACATCAGATGAACACTTTTGCCGTTGTCAGAGCTTCATTAGATCTAAGTTATACAAGGCAGTAACAAGTAATATATACTTTTCTATTTTTCATATAAAAAGGCATGTAAACTGCACAACGGTTCAACAGTGATAGGAATAGTGACACATACATTGTTTACATCTTTACTGTGATTAGTGCTGTTTACTTCTCATCTAAGTTACATACTCAGTGTGTATTTGGATTTTGATCAGTGTGCTAGGTATAATATCAAATAACGATGCAAGCATACAGTCCTGCATTTTTGTTACATTTCTATACTACATAATAAAAAACAGACAGCAGTTAACTAAACTCTGTGTGAAATGCTGTGATCCGGGGGGGGGGGGGGTGCAGTGGCTATCAGGGGGAGTGAAGTGGTTATCAGAATTTCTGTATCTAGATATTTACCTAAGCATATGGGTAGGTTTTAGCAGTTAGCAACCACTGAGGATTAAGGCTCTGAACTGTTAGTGAGCTGCTTTGTATAGCCAAAGGCACAGGGTTTAATTTTGAGCAAATCACTCAACCAGACAGTGCTCCTTGGTCACCACCACAAATGGACACTTGTGTCCAGCGGGCTTACCATTTTATATATATATATATATATATATATATATATATATATATATATATATATATATAAGTAATGTGATGACAAAGGCCCAGAAACAGGCACAGATTTAAAATATTATATTATTCCTATAAACTCATAACGTTGCTAGAATAAAAGGATTTGTGTTAGCATGCATTTTCTGAAGGATATGAAATCTGAAACTCAAATGCATGCCATGATTTAGTGACTTCCATCCTCAATGATTTGCCAGAAAATTACAAACTTTATATGGAACAGGCCAAAAATATGGGCAGAAATCTGGACATTCTGTGCAAATCTGAACAGTTGAGAGCTATGGTGCTGAACACTGCAGCAAAATAGCAAGTGCTCTGACACCCAGTAGAGTGACACTATTTGGTCGGCACAGTCAGGTGGTCAACAGATGTGTGAGGTCAACAATCCCTGAGTAGAGGAATACTAACTTCCTCTGGGGATTGTGCGATGTTGGAGTAAGTATATATAATTAGCAGGGGGTGTGGGGGTGCAGGGGGTCTTGACGCCCTGCAAAAACACTTGAAATTTGTTTACTCCACTCCAGGGTAATCCCCGGAGCATGCTCAGAATGTGTCAGTATTGGTGACATCAATGTAATGACACTGATCTGCTGGGTGCCAGGGCACTTGCCATTTGCTCCAGTGCCCTACAGCCGTATGTATAAAATTTTTGTTGCTGCTGTTATTGTATTTGTTAATCAAGGTAGAGCACTGATTCACATGGACCTTTTTCAGACTCAGCCAAGAAGCACTGTCTGGTTATGTGACTTGTTAGTCAGACAGCAGGCAAATGAGGTAGAGGGAATCAAATCCTCAACTGCAGGTAGCATGTTAACAGCTCACAGCCTTAATCATCAATGCTAACTAACATTTTCTCTGAAGACAGACAAATAATCTTCCCTGATTGCAGTAAGCAGCAATTAAAATGCATGTGTGTGTGTGTTATATTTTACATGTGACACACACACACACACACACACACACACACACACACACACACACACACAATCTATACATTTGTGTGCGCATGTCAAGTGAATACACACACACATATAAAATATTTATATATGTGTTTTTCCTCAATGTTTCTGGATATCATGCTTATTTTCATAGGATGTTAATAGGCTAATGGCCCTAGGGATCTTACAAGCCTAGCCAAGTTCTACTCTTATTTCTACAATCAGCACCTTTTCCAAGAGGGACACACGTGGAACCCCCAGAGTGAATTTACGGTTACCCATCTATCGTCCAGATTGCTTTTCAAGATAACCAATAAGATGCTCTGTTTGACCATGAAGTGGGAGTATGTTCCAAAGTGTGGTAACCTCTGAGAGACAAATCTGTCCCTCCAGCAGGTTCTATTAATGTCACATACCAGGTTAAGGTCTTTAAAGCGAGTAACCCATGTACCATTTGACTTATGGAGTTGCAACATTTACAATAAAGCAGGGTCAGAGATTGCCTTGTATGCAAGGCAGATATAGCATCCGAGTAGTCTGTATGAAATAGAATAAAGTGACAGTGACTTCAGATGATCCACATAGGACAGATGCTGAAGACCTTGAATTTTCCTTGAGTGGAACCTTTGCGGTTTCTCCAGTTGCTGCAGTGCTTGGAAAGGTACATACCAAAAGGGAAGTTGTACTCAATTATTGGCCTGATGAGGGAAGAGTACAGGGAGGTTATAACTTCTTTTTTTCTGGAGGTAATGCCCTTACTTATGAGAAGAGCAACATAGAATGCCCTTCTTACCATTGTGGAGACATGGTGGTCAAAGGGTAGCTGCTTTCAACCAGTGTGCCCAGGTCTCTCACCACTGAGTGCTTACTTAAGGTATTGCTATTGATGTGGTAGTTAGCAGGAACATCGCCCTTACCAAAAGGGATGATAATACATTGTTTTTAATTGAGTTTAAGGCCATGACTATGGCACGAATCATTTATTTGTGTAAGACCCTGCTGTAGGATGCTGACATCATTTGGAGATTCTATGACCACTCCCAGTTTGCAGTTATTAGCAAACTTTGTCAGCCACAGACCTTTTTGCTTGTAAATCAGAGAAATACATTCCAAACAGTAGAGGTCCCAGGACTGAGCTCTGTGGAACACCACTGGTTACAGGTCTGCTGTTGGAGGTGGATTCCACTGATTTTGACTACATTTTTATTTATTTGTTTACCGGGAAAGTCCAACTTGGAATGAAGACAATTTTCAGCAGAGTCCCTGGGAGAAACTCTATATGGGTTCTGTCAGTGAGCCAATTAGCAACCCATCTAATGATATAAGGGTTGATACCTAGCTGGGTGAGTTTGTCAATGATGCATGAGTGGGGGATAGGGTCAAACACCTTGGCTAAGTTTAGGTAGGCTGTACGCACAGATTTCCCCTCATCCAGGGCCTTGGTAACTGTCTTGAAGAAATCCATGAGGTTTAACAGGCATGATCTCCCTTTGACAAATCCAAATTGAACAGGGTCAAGTGTTTGGAGATTACCTATACCTTTGTTGATATGGTCCACAATAATTTGCTCCATGGCCTTGCAGATAAGGCTAGTCAGGCTAATAGTTCTATAATTCCCAGGGTCAGTGAAAGCACCACCTTTGTGCAATGGAATAACGGTGGCCATTTTCCATTCAGCTGGAAGGAAGCTGGTGCTTAGACTATGACTGAAAAGAGTACCGAATGGTGTTGCAAATTCTAGTTGGAGCCCATGTAGAACGCAGCCTGGGATGTTATCACCTCCCATAGATGCTGTGTTTTTGACTTTAGAGAGGGCATTTACAACCTGTGCTTTAGATACAGAGTAAGGTACAGGTGGTAAGGATGTCATGGTGTACATGTGGTGGGGACAGGGGAGTGAAGTTTTCACAGACCCTGTTGGCCAACAGGTTAGCTATGTCCACAGGCGCAGTATCATTAACTACCAGTTCAGTACAAATCTGGGCTTTTCCTTTTAGGTTACGGGTGTAACTAAAGAATGCCTTATGGTTGTCTTTAGTTGAGGAAGCTAATTAGGATTCATAGTTTGCTTTGGAGGACTTCACAAGAAGTTTTGTTCCCAAACTCTGTGTTTCTGAAGTATGGCTAAATAATCCACTTACATTGTACTGACAAGTTCAGAAAAAGGGCAAAACATGACATGTCTGCAGCTTGTGGAGTTTGGATTAATTGGTATGAATGCACCAGTAAAACAAAAGTAAAAAGTTATGCACATTCAGGAGCCATGAAGCTGAAAGAGCATCCACAACAGGAGGTTTAAGATATTACACAGTGAAGACTCTAGCTTGCCAGGGCCTTTCTTGTAGTTTTTACATTTTTTTATATATAAAGATTCATATACACACATACATAAACACACACACACACACATATATATATATATATATATATATACACATACACACACACACACACACATATATATATATATATACATACACACACACACACACACACATATATATATATATATATATATATATATATATATATATATATACATATATATATATATATATATATATATATATAAAGATTCATATACACACATACATAAACACACACACACACACACACGTGCATAACAGTATACAGGCATTATTATTTGTTGCTTGTTAAAACTACTGATACGTATTCATCTGAATGCAATGAATAATGCTGCCTACACCCCGGCACTAATTGAAAGATATACTTATTTTACTGAATAATTATCCTGAGTCTTTACAAACAATTACAACTTTCACATCGCACATTAGTTGTTGCAGACAGCAAACACCACCAGGAAAAAAAAAACTGCGTATGCTCACAGATACAGAAGGTAAAGTCTGTAATATGTGAGTTTTCCCAACTTCTCTGAGTATTTTATCAAACTATGAAAGTATATTTAGGTTGGCTACTGAAAACTGGAAAACTGCACTTAACTCATTTTCTAAACCTCATAAGACTCTTCTCTCAAAAGACTAATTTTTGTTTATGTTGATACTTAGCTGAAGAAGATGACTTTTTACAGTTCAGTAAAGAGGTGGAATGTTGTTCAGGAAGAGTCAAGATATTTCCATGTTTCAGAACTTTGTCCCTGAAGCTATCTGCACAAAGACTTTGTATCAGAATTTGACTATGCCCCCTGCCAGGAAATGGTCTACAGCATTAAATTACTCAGTTACTGCAACTTTTAATTTGAACAGCTCAGATTTTTCGAATATTTTATGTCTGTATTGTACATTACTAATTAAATATAAAATAAAATGTTAAAAAGTGACCATTAGCCTCAGTTATGTGGTGTGTTTGTGCTATTCCATAATAGCTCAAGCATTACGTTTATTTGTTGAACAAACAAAGAGATGCTAAACTTTTTTTGTCTGGTTAATTCTGGTTCTACAACCAAACTTTTAGTAAATAAAAAGTACAAAAGAACCCTTTTCCATTCACATCTAATATCCTTGTGCCACTATGCCTGCTCTGTCAAATGGGTGACCACAGAACTCTCAGTGTACTGAATGTGTAGCGGTTATCTTCACACAGTAAATACACTTTTATACAAGTCCTAAAATACAGTTATCTGGAATAAAAATCAGAATGGCAGAAAACACACACACACACACACACACATATATATATATATATATATATATATATATATATATATATATATATATATATATATATATATATATATTATTATCAATGTAAAACAAAGTTATTTGTACAGCTTTTTTATTTTAAATTTACTGTTTCTATACTGATAGTTGACAATCCTTTCTTTCATAGACCTGCTTATCAGACAGCCTTCTCTTCTACCTACCCACACTGTTAGACAACAGATTCAGATTGGAGAACAGAACTTAATGTTCTCAGTATGTTACCAGAAATATAGATGAATTCTTAACAGCTGAAATGAACAAAGAACTGACTTCATCATGCATTATGTGGCAACTGTTCTATGATAAGCATTCCATTACTTGAAAGATAAAATGAACCAAAAAGACAAGAGAGAGAGAGAAAGAAAGTCTCATTAGTAAAGGGAATGCTAGTAAGTACAGTTAAAGACAAAGGCAAGCCAACATAGCTCCTGCAAGCCTTCGAGTTTCTCTTAGCTCGTCAGCTTCCCCCTGCAGTAATAAAAACATATTTTTTGTCTGCCCATTGTTTTTGTGTGGAGTGTGTGTGTGCTAGGATATGGCCTCAATTGACCCTGAACAGAATAAATTAAATATCATAAAATTAATGAATACATGAATAAATGTTTCAGAGCACAAGTCAGCTTTTGATTAAGATTTGTTAATCAGTAATACACACACGTCCTTATATAACGAGTCACTATTATTGGTTTAGTAGTGTAACAAAGGCCATGTGACATTGTGCTATAATATTTTAATTTTTCAGTTGTAATTTATACATTTCATATGATATCATTAAAACAGGTTTGCAGATAGTTTTGTAGACATATTTTATGTGTATTTTCAGGATCTTGAAGTTTTGTAGACATTTTTTTTGTGTGTTTCAAGATCCTGTAGTTTTGTAGACATATTTTCTGTGTTTTTCAAGATCTTGTCTGGCAATTTGGTGTACACAGTTAAGGTTATGAGCTAATAATGACCCTCATTTTGTAACTAACTCTTTGTTTGATACCCTCAGTCTCCATCTGCCTATTCTGTGACTCTGAGCAAATAATTTAACCTGACAGTATTTCTTGGTTGCCCTGAAAAGCAGGGACATTGACTTAACTGCTCAGAAAAAAAAGAAGGAAAATACTTTTGGGTGGGTTGGTTATTCTGTGTCAGACTTTTGCCATCTTCCTTCCACTTTTACTTGGTATTTTCGGATATGATTTCACTTAAGATATGTTTATTAACAATAATAACTGTAAAAACACTTGGCCATAACCACTAAATCTGGCTTAGTGTAATTACATTATGAAGGCTTTTCGGGATCTGATACCAAAAGTCTTGCTCTCAGCATAAGTGAGCACTTACAAAGAGCAGGTGGAGAGTAGGCCTTTTGGAATCTGGCCCCTGGTGTTAGTTAGCCTGTTTATAGATATGTCTTACACAGAAGTAGGTCAGTGTCTTATGTACAGAGAGAGACACAAAGTCATAAAATATCAGGATTTGCAGGCAGAAACGAGAGCAATGTGGAAAAAAGATACCCAGACAGTTCCAATAGTAGTAGGGGCAACGGGTCTTATAAAAAAGAATCTAGAACCATATTTAGATATGCTACCAATCCATGCAACCCTGTACAAATTGCAGAAGGAGTCATTACTGGGCACACTGTGAGTGCTGCAAAGAGCACTTTTAGCTGACATCAAAGAATGAAACAATACTAATTTCAAGAACTTTAATCGTACTTTGACTTAGGAATGGGGTCCATTCCTGTCATGGTATTAGAAACCCAAAAGATTTGGAGAAATTAAAGACATCAAAACTTTTGGAATCTGTCCCGATGCCTTTGAGCATTTTCAGCTTTTCATCTGAAACAATGTCATTTTTTAAGTGTCAGTTAATGCAGCTCTCATAAAGTGCTGATGAAGGAAACTTTATGCTTTGTAGCAGTGGCAGATTACAATGTGGATGATTCAAGTGGCTGTCCATGGCTCACAGCTCCAGGGGTTTTACAGCCAGCCACTCAGTAGCAGCTGTAATGAAAATATTTTATATTTTAAAAAGTTTTGTTACATTCAGCACTGATAAGTCATTTTAATTACCTTATGTGCTGAATACCACAACTGGGCAAAACTAAGTATTTTTTATTAAAACTAAAGATAACGTGTTAAATGACCAGAAATTTAGTTCTGTATTCTTGCGGTGCCTACTCTTTCACCATGTACAGCACAGGCCAGTGATGTTGTCCTGCTAGATGAGGTGATTTATTTATTTATTAAAGTAAAGAAACACTTCTTTACTTCAAAAATAAATAGATAAATAAATACCCCATTGGCTACCTCATCCATAGCTGCTGCAGCTTTCTTCTCTTCGCTTTCCCATTACTCATTGGAATGGCAAGGAGCAGAAAGCCCATGAAAATTAAATGGTGAAGCAGATGGTTACACCAGCCTCGTGGTTTACAAAAATAACAATGATCCATTGCAGGATGTGGTATTTTTCTTTTTTTTTTTTTAATCCTGGAAGGCAGCCATATATGGGCATTCAGTGCTGGCTTTGGAGTAATTTGTTGTGCCTGGCCACTGTGTTTGTGTGAAATGGAACTTGAAATACAAGGCTCAACTCAGTCTTTTTTTTTTGTTATTACAATTAGATACCTGAGATGCACACAGACAAAAACATAGCCATAATTTTGGTCTGGAACAGGGACTATCTGTAATAGACATATCCCATGCAAAATGGAGCAGATCTAGGCAAAAGTGATTCTTCTTCTTAGAGGAATAATTCTGGAGGAATAATTCTGGAGTAATGTTTTCAGGAAACCAAAGATCTTGTTGGGAGGTAGATTCCAGAAGGTTGGGTGTCACCTAGAGGCATGATTGGAAGTAGATTCCAGAGGTTACTGCTCTTGATAAATAACTTGCACAAAAGGAATTCTGGGCATTTTATTTACACTTTTATTTGCAATGAATATACACTAGTAGGAGTTCATGTTTCTTGATGCTGCATATGTTGTTGCTGTCTTTTGGCTTTTCCCGGTTAGGGGTCGCCATAGCAGAACTCCGGTGCGCTACTGATTGGCAGTAGATTTTGACGAATGCCGAGGTGCCAGCTCAACGTTCAACCTTCAACGAAGGCACGCCCATTTACGCATGTCTTTCGAACGCCCACCCAATCGCGGGGAGGACATACAGACTCCACACAGAAGGCACTTCCCGCACTCCAGCCGAGAATCGAACGGGAGAACCTCTTGCTGTGAGGCAACAACTCTACCGCTGCACCACCATATAATTTATATAATTCATTATGAAGTCATTGGATATAATTTATATAATTCATTATGAAGTCATTGGATTTCTTAGCCTGCTTGCCTCCTGCTTTAGGACTGGTTGGGGAAGAAACAATCCCAGTAATGAGTCACAGTAACATAGCCATCTTGGAGCAATCACAAAAGGACCATTACATGTAGTATGCATATTAGACGGATCAACTTGGAAAACTTTCGCACATATTTACTACAGAAGCAATGAATAAACGACATACATTCTTACTGCACATAACAGCCATAACCTGCTCAATGTCCTAGCCATAAAATTCAAGCTCTTGCTGCTTCTACAGAATGGCTTTAAACAAAACCACTTGTCTAGCAATTACCACAAAAGATTTAGGCTCTGAACAACAAATGAGATGCTTCCTATGATCAAGGGTACAGGGTTTGATTATTTTTTCCTTCCATTTGCCTGCTATGCAACTCTGAGCAAATCTTTTAACAAGACAGTCTTCAAAGGTTGCCCCAGAAACGGAATACTTGTTTCTAGTGGGCTTACTGGGTTAGCAAATGTATTAAATAAATAAATAAAATAAAAGCTAATCCTCATGGGACAAAGCAGAACAGTGAAAGCGAACACATCAAAAGCAATAATGAGGAAGGTGAAACACCTTTGAGATCACTTGGATGGTCTGCAAGCATTACTAACAGGCAGAGGGATGGCTCTTCAAACTGTACAGTAACAAGATGCATGGGGGGCTGTAGGCTTAGTACTGACATTTTTATAAAATAAAGAGTTACAAGCTCTGACATTCTGAAGCTTTTGATTTCATGGATTCAGAATACTCAGGCATTTTACACTGTATCCAGATATTCTTGCCCTCATGAGCTGTAGCCACAGAGTTTAAGGCAAAGGAGGGAAACGGAAGTAGGTTGGCAAGTCTTTCTTCCATGTCACACACTAATGCACTCACACCCATGGACAATTTAGAGTACCTGGTCCGCCTCCTGCATGAATCCAGATAGTCAGGGGCTAGAAAAATAAAGAGTTGTGAAACAAACATGTCTAAGAGGGAAGAGAAAGAATGGAAAAGTAAAATGGAAAAAAAAAAACAATTATGCACAGAGATAAGTATCACAATGCCAGTTTCTCTCCCCAACAAAAGAAAATGTGACTGTGTACTGCTTATTTTAAACAAAGGAGCTCAAGAAAACACTGCAGAGAAATACTGAAAACTGATCACAGAATCTAGGATCGGATATCACAACAAATGTAGCTGATAAAGACAATATGCTACTACAGCTGTGCTAATAATTTCAAAATGTTACAGCTTCAAACTTCATCTTTGATAAAGTCTTAGTTTTGTAAACCGGAATAGAGAAATCAGCTCCTATATGCAGGTGATGAGCAACTTAAAGCTTTGCGGTCAAACAGCAGTTGTCCATTTAATTCCTACAACTACAGTGAAAAGACTGTGGTGTGTTATATGAGATGTCCTAATGTGCTTGTTTGTAATAGTTTTCCCACCAAGTCTTCGCTCAAGTGTAACACTGGAAGTGTTGTCTCAGAATGGAACAATTCAGTGCATTCGCTAAAAGAATGCCAGCACACATATTTCAGACATTTAGCCTCTGTCCTAGCACAGCCTAATGCTGTACATAAATCCTTCTGCAGTCATTTTGTTTAAGGCTGGCATTAATGATGCACTATAATGCATGACTGTTAAGCAACATAAAAACACTGTTGTGGATTCAAGTATAATTTCCAGTGTATTATGAGCTTAATATCCATGGTTAGCTTTCCCCCTCAGTAGCTTCTGAAACTGTGAACTAAATGTCAAACAATAATACATGTATGTGTAGCCTGTTTTCAATGAAGGTCATTACATAGATCATGAAACATTAGAAAGGTGGATATCACATACACACACACACACACACACACACACACACACACACACACACACACACACACACACACACACACACACACACACAGTCTTGATCTCTGACTCCTTTTCCCCCTCATCTGTTTACCTGCTTACTTTGAAACTGCAGCTACAGAAATCAACATAATCTTGCTCTATATTCTTCAGTTTTTTATACAACCCAATTTCTCCTTCAAAGTATGGTGTCGGCACCTTAAACTCACAGACATTCTTTTGTTGTGACTCAAGCTGTGCATCTCTTTACAGGAGTTGCACCCCTTGTACTAGCAGTAAAATTATAGGTATTAGATGGCATCACTTAGGTTATCGTGACAGCTACCCTTTAGCAAGTTAATACTTCCAACATTAATGTCCCTGCATGTGCAACTTTTCATTAAATGTAAAAATGTGTATGATATCCTTATCTTTAGGAAAGGCCATAGGTAAGATTTATACAAACAAGAAATCTGCAAGTCTTGACCAAAGAACATTACCTCAGAAGTACAACAATGACGTTTTAGTAATAAGTACAGATGCAAGTGAGGGAATAGAACTCACAGCTTTCTGAACTTCCTAGCATTAAAGAAGAATGTTCTTTTTGATTCACAGAAACTATTACATTTCAGAACATTCCAAATTAAGTCTACTTTATACAAAGTAAAGGACCAGACAGAAAACAGCAAGTACCTCCACATTAGAAGATCCCTACAACTATACTTATGGATAGTGAAAAATTCAAATGCATTTTTTTTTTAGTTCAATATTTATATAGGTTCATAGGTGTGTACCAGGCTAATGGCCCTGGGGCCTTTACAAGCCTAGCCATAGCATTACCCTGGCATAGGGCCACCCGACCTTAGTTCTCAGTGCCTCTGAAGTTATCCCCGGGGTGAATTTTCTATTTCCCATCCACTCATCAAGATTTTTCTTGATGAGGCTCAGCGAATGCTCTGCTTCACATGTATGGGAAGTCTATTCCATAGCATGAACATTCTCTGGGTTATGAAGCTGTCCCTCCAGTATGTTCTGTTGATTGTGGTAGTGAGGTTGAGGTCTCTTGAGCATGTGATGTGGAAGGATTGGGATTTCTTTAGATGTAACATTTCTAACAGAGCTGGGTCTGACATGGCTTTGTAAGTCAAGCAGAGATCGTCTCTAAGTAGGCGATATGAGACAGAAAACAGCTGGGAGCTTTTTGAATCTGTCCATATAGGACAAGTATTTAAGGCTTAGGATCCTCTTTGTGAGGTACTTTTGCGGCCTCTACAGTTGTTGCAGGTGTCTAGTGAGGTACATACCAAATGGGGCATTGTACTCGATGACTGGCCTAATGAGGGAAGAGCAGAGGGAGACAATGACCTCTTTCTTCCTGGATGCAAAACCCTTAGTCATGAGATGTGCCACATAGAAGGACTTTCTGACCACAGTGGCAATGAGGTGATCAAAAGAGAGGCTGCTCTCAACCTGTGTTCCCAGATCTCTTATAACACCTTCTGTGTTCAGTGGACTACCATCGATGTGATAATTCATGGCAACCAGGTTTTTCCCAAAGGGGATGACGACACATTTTTTGGCATTGAGCTTAAGGCCATGGTTCTGATACCAGCCGTTAATCTCAGTGAGGCCATTCTGTAGCATGTCAACATCACTTGGGGAGTTAATAATAGCTCCCAACTTGCAATCGTCTGCGAATTTTGTCAGCCAGAGTCCCTTTCTGTTGGCCTACACTTCAGAGAAGTAGATACCAAGCAGGAGAGGACCCAGGACCGAACCCTGTGGGACTGCACTTGTGACTAGTCGGCAGTCTGACTAGGAGTCAGTTACTTTCACACTGTGGGTTCTATCTGTGAGCCAGTTTGCAACCTACCTAGTGATATAGGGATTGATCCCTAGCTCAGTGAGCTTTTCTATGACTCCTGAGTGGGGAATGGTATCAAAGGCTTTGGCCAGATCAAGGTAGGCTGTATAAACCACCTTGCCTTCATCCACAGCTCTGGTGACTGACTCAAAGAAGTCGACCAAGTTGAGCAGGCATGATCTACCCTTCTCAAAACCAAACTGTGTGGTATTCAGAGTATGGAGATTCCCTATATCCTTGTTTATTAGGTCCATGATGAGGAGTTCCATAGCTTTGCATATCAGACTTGTCAGGCTAATGGGGCGATAGTTCCCAGGGTCTGTAGTCACTCCTCCTTTGTGGAGAGAGATGACTGTTGCATTGTGCCATTCGGTAGGGACAAAGCCTGAAGTGAGGCTGTGACTGAACAGGGCACACAGGTGAGGTTCCAGTTCACTCTTTAGTTCATGTAGAACACAGCCAGGGATATTGTCAGGTCCCATAGAAGCTGTATTCTTGGCCTTGGACAGTGCTGTTTTAACCTGTGCAACAGTAATACTGGGTGCCTGGCAATCTACTGGTATTGCGATTGGTCCTTTGGGGGTGTGAGAGGGCTAAAGTTAGCAGTGAATCTGTCAGCCAATACATTGGCAATATCTGTTGGCTCAGTATAGGAGGTATCATTGTGCAGTAGTTCAGAGTAAATCTGGGTATTGCAGTGAAGATTCTTTACATAACTATAGAAGGCCTTGTGGTTGTCTTTACTAACTGCTGCAATTCTGTTTTCATAGCTAGCGTTAGAGGATTTGATGAGGGATATCAACGTTTTGTTGAGGCTGATAAGGGAGTTTTTCCAGTCTTGGGACTTCACCTTATTCTACATCAGTTTCTTCCTTCTGTTGTAGTTTGTTTATGGCAGTGGACCACCAGATTGGCTTTCTTTTTTTGGAGGAGAGCGTCTTGGTTCTATTGGGTATGGCGAGATCCATGCATTTGTGTACGTGTTCGCACAGTGCATTGGTGTATGATTCAGCGTTTCTGCAACTATTCTCCATTTGCATGAGTGCTGTGAAGTTGCCACCTCTGTTTTTAGGAGCCCAAAGTTAGTTTTGGAGAAGTTTTTCATAGTGTTTTAATAACTGCAATATTTCTGGAAAAGCCTCAGGATTTAAATGTAATCTCTTTTGTAATCCCATTACAATTTAAATGGCATGGCTGAGCTTCTGCCTTAAAATGCTGCAGCTAGGAAATGAAAAAGAAATTACATTTAATTTATTCCTACCTACCTACCAAGAGCAGCAAAGAAGAGAAGGTAACTGTAGTGTTTCATTAAAATGTACGGAATTATAGAGCAAAAGTACAAGTGGGGAGAGGAAGAGGTGCAGTAGGAAACAGCTTGGCAGACACACTTGAATTTACTGCAAGTTGTGAACATTTTCATCCACTCTTACAAGCATGCAGCAGTCTCTTTCGGCTTTTCCCGGTTAGGGGTCGCCACAGCGGAACTCCGGTCCGCTAATGATTGGCAGTAGATTTTTACGTGCTGGCTTGCCGGGCCTAACGCACAACCTTCACATACATAAAATAAAAACAGTAACTTTCTTCCATAGAATATGCAGTAAAGATGAGAAAGAATCATTCAACATTAACAATCCATGGCCAGATTCTAGATTCCAGTACAGCAGAAGAGCAATATGAGACATAACTTGATGCATATGGCATTAAAAAGAATATATAAACACAGGATGTTAAACAATGGGATAAGCAATAAGTGGAAACAAGTGGAAACAGTAGAACTGCTAAAGACAAATGCTGAAGGTCACTACAAAACAGTTCACTGTACCTATCCAGTCATGTCCAAAGGGCAGTTTCAGGTGTACTCTCCAGTCCAACTGGTGAATCTGGGCATTTTGAAGCAATGTTACTACTGCCTCATGTACACAGACAACCCCCTCCTCCTACCACCAAACACTAATACATGCGAGAGATGCAATTATACAGCCAAACTGGAGGCTAAGCTCTCTCAATCCAAGACTGGATCAGACAGTCAAGAGGAGAAGGGAATTAATTACTTGCATCACACCACCAGTCTCACATAGACCAACTAAACCAGCACCGACAAAAAACACACATAAATACAAGAAAACATACTCGGAGGCTCTAAATAAAAAATCTGCAAAAGCAACAGAGACCTCCAAAGCAGACATCCAAGCAACCTCCACCCCCCCCCCCAACACAAACTATGAAACACATACTTCACAAAACCAGTGTGCCACGCAATCACATCCCTTAAGGCAAAATAACATACCCAACACACTAGTAATAGGTGACTCTATAATCAGGCACACTGACGTCCCACTCACTAGGCTGAACAAGGAGAGGGTTACTGTTAGCTGCCTGTCGGGTGCCAGGATCCGCCACATAACACAAACACTCGGGTCACTCCAGAACAAGTACAAATACAACTCTGTCATTGTCCATGTTGGTGTGAATGACCTGAGCCATACCTCCCTGGACTACAAGAAAAGAGACATGGAAGTGCTCTCTGATCACGTAGCCCAGGCCGGTATGACCCTGACCCTGAGTAGCATCCTGTCCTCACCAAGAATGATACTACAGTATAAAGAAAAAAATTATCAATTTCAACAATTAGCTAAGCTTCTGGTGTCATTCAAAGGGGATCCAGTGTCTGTCCGATGGGATGATATGCTCGACAAGCAACGCTGCTTTGCTAGAGATGGCTTGCACCTGTCACCCTTAGGCTTTCGTATACTGGCCAAGGCTCTTGCCACCCCCACAGTGCCTTTTTTAGGTAAGGCTCAAAAGACAAACCCACCACCGTAAATAGCAAAAGTAACAAAAAACTAAGGGTTATGCTACTCACTGCCAAAAGTCTAAACCTTAAAATGCACGCATTCCAGGCACTCCTCAGTATGGAGAAAATTGATATATGTGCAGTAACAGAAACCTGGTTCAAGGTTCCAGAGAGCACCTCAGCACTACCAGGCTACAACTCATACCATACATTTTGGCCACAGAACCTGGACCGAAATACAAAAGGCGGGGGCATATCCATATTCATCAAGGATACCCACACCTCCAGGTTGGTGGCACAGCATGATGCTTCAGAGATCATCCACGTGCAACTAATAATGGGCAAAACTGCAATTCAAATTGTAGCTTACTACAGATCACCCACCATGTCCCACGACCCCCATTCTGCGTTTCGGGAAACATAAAGGTCCTACCAAACACCCTAATATTGGGTGATTTCAATTACCCAAACATTAACTGGGAGAACTACTCAAGTACTAACTTCCTTGCCCAACATTTCCTAGAATTTATAAACTCAAACACCCTGGATCAGGTCAGTACCCCCACCAGAGGTGACAACATACTAGACCAGGTCATCACCAACATGGGCGACCGGTGTTCCACACCCCTTGCTGGTTAGATCTGACCATAAACGAATCACTCTGGACATCCACATTCCGCCCCCAACCCCGGTCAAGGAAACCACCATGAAAAGCTTTTCAAAAGCAAACTTCACGTTAGTTAAGACCAAGGTGGAAAGTTTCAAAGCCCCCATGCTAAAGGATAACACTGTCCAAGCTGCAAAATCCTTTACTAATGCAGTCTATGGGCACCTACAAGAATGCATGGATCGTGCTATCCCAAGCAAAACCAAGACTCACTCCTCCAAGAAAAGGAAACCAGTCTGGTGGACCCCTGCCATAAAAAAGCTATACAATAGAAAGAGGAAACTAGTACAGAAAAGAGTAAAATCCCAAGAAGGGAAGACATCCCTGATCAGTATCAGCAAGAAACTACGATCCCTCATAAAAACATCCAAGGCTAGCTTTGAAAGAAAAATTGCCAAGGACTCCAAAGATAACCACAAGGCATTCTTTAGCTATGTCAAGAATTTAAGTGGCAATTCTCAGATCTGCTCGGAGTTTGTGCAGAATGGCACAAAATACACTGAACCGACCAATATCACCAATATCCTGGCAGACAGGTTCAGTGCAAACTTCACCCCCATCTCACCCCCAAAAAGGCCCATAACCATACCAGAAGAATGTAGAGCCCCTG
This sequence comes from Protopterus annectens, assembly GCF_019279795.1. Classification (NCBI taxonomy): domain Eukaryota; kingdom Metazoa; phylum Chordata; order Ceratodontiformes; family Protopteridae; genus Protopterus; species Protopterus annectens. The sequence goes on along the minus strand of NC_056727.1, from coordinate 1,081,537,391 downwards.
AAATCACAGACACTCAGGTTAAAACAGCCCTCTCCAAAGCCAAAAACACAGCATCGATGGGACCGGACGGTGTCCCAGGCTGCGTCCTACATGAGCTCAAAGATGAACTAACCCCTCACCTAAACACACTGTTCAAACTCAGCCTCTCCACAGGCTATGTACCCATGGAGTGGCACACAGCAACGGTTATTCCGCTCCACAAAGGTGGAGCCACAACAGACGTCGGGAACTATCGCCCTATAAGCCTGACCAGCTTGGTCTGCAAGGCTATGGAGTGCATCATCATGGAACTCATTAACAGAGATATTGGGAACCTCCAAACACTGGACCCTACCCAGTTTGGCTTTGTTAAGGGAAGATCATGCCTCCTAAACCTGGTGGACTTGTTTGAGATAGTTACCAAGGCCACAGACAAGGGAAAGGTGGTACACACAGCCTACCTAGACCTCGCAAAGGCCTTTGACACCATTCCCCATTCTAGTACTATAGACAAGCTCATCAGCCTGAACATAAACCCCTATGTCACGAGATGGGTTGCCAACTGGCTCACTGACAGTACCCATATGGTTAGAGTTGTGGGAGCTAGGTCTGACTCTAAACCGGCTACAAGCTGCGTTTCCCAGGGCTCAGTCCTAGGACCCCTCCTGTTTGGCATATACTTCTCAGAGGTACAGGCAAGCACAGGAGGACTATGGCTGTCCAAATTCGCAGAAGACTGCAAACTAGGGGCTATAATTAACTCTCTGGCTGACACAGACATCCTACAAAAGGGTCTCACTGGGACGGATACCTGGTGTCAAAATCATGGCCTCAAGCTAAATGCCAAAAAGTGCATAGTCATCCCCTTTGGAAAAAAACAAAGTACCCACAAAATACCACATAGGTGGTAGTCCCCTAAATACGGAAGACGTAATAAGGGATCTGGGGACCCAAGTAGATTGTAATCTCTCCTTTGATAATCACATTGCCAAAGTGGTTAGAAAATCCTTCTATGTGGCCCACCTAATCACAAAAGGGTTCGCATCCAGATCAAAGGAGGTCATTGTGCCCATCTACTCATCACTCATCAGACCCATCATAGAGTACAATGCCCCATTTGGGATGTACCTTACAAGACACCTGCAACAGCTGGAAAGACCTCAGAAGTACCTCACCAAGAGGATCACTGGCCTCAAACAGATGCCCTATGTAGCTCGACTAAAGAAACTCCAGCTGTACTTGGTTGCATACCTCCTACTCAGAGGTGATCTCTGCCTGACATACAAGGTCATGTCCAACCCAGAATTGAGGGACATGCTCCACCTAAAGAAAACCATATCCCTTCGAGCCACATGCTCTAGGGACCTAAACCTCGCCACAACAATAAACAGGATGTGCTGGAGGGATAGATTCCTGTCCCAGAAACTTCCCATGCTTTGGAACAAGATTCCAATCCACATTAGGCACAGCTCCTCACTAACACTCTTCAAGAGAAACCTTAATGAGTGGATGGAAAAAAGAAAGTTTACCCTGGAGATCACTTCAGTGGCTCTGCTGGACAGAGGCACAGGGAACTAATCTAAGGGGCGGCGAAAGCGAACACATTCTGGCAAGGCTTATAAATGCCTTCAGGCAGATAGCCTAGTACCTACCTATGAACCTATTAGTGAAGCGTAAAAACAGATTATGGTGATGTCATGACATGCATCAGCAGGAGGCATATAGGGCAAGGATGAGAGAAAATTCTGAAGTGAGAAGGAGGGAGGAAACACCCCACCCCATCCCCAAGAGTTGCAAAGTGCAGAAAGCTTTTGAAGTCAGATCTACTTAATACAGACCATGAGGACACTGGCCACATTTAACAATTTATTTTATTTTGTTTTATTTATTTATCCTTTGTGGACCAAATTAGTCCCACTAGGCTAGTGGCATCTTTTCAAAGGAGACCCAAGATGGTATTTACACTACTAGGGGAAATTTGGCCAGGGCATCAGGGTGCTTCCCATTCTCTTTTGTGAGTGGAGATGCTGTTTGATGTAGCTATTCTTGCTACCAGTCCAGGCACAGAGGTGACTCGGAGAAGCAGGAAGGAGTATGGCAAATGTGTGTGGTATGGAAGAAGTTATCAAAAAAGAAATGGAGTGAGTGATGGATGGTGTAAGTAAGGAGGCAGCACAGCCTTCGCAAAATACGTTGTTAGAGCAGAGCTGTTCAAAACATACGAGAAGGGAGAGATGAAGGGAAGGTTGTCATTCACAAGATTCCAAATTTTTGTTTCAAGAAAGACTGTTCAAGGAGACAGCGGATTGTAACAAGGAAGTATTATTACAGCCCTCCAATCAGGAGGGTTGCAGGATGTGTACCTTAAGGATCTAATTAATCAGAGTGAATCAGAAAGTGTAAACACAGTGTCATGGGAAGAAATTATGGTCGGGATCCAAAAAAAAAGTGGAAAAAATAAGAAAAGAAGTGAAGAGGTCATATGTGCAAGCCATAAGGGAAGGAAAGATGAAAGAAAAGGAAATGGACACGAGAAGGAAGAAGCATCTTGTAAGAATAAGCAATAAAAAGGAAAAAGAATTTAATAGGTATGAAATCTGGGATAATATTATTACTCCATTGGGTAATTCTCCCAGAGAGGTAAGAGCATTTATTTACATTAAGAAAGACTCCTTTTGTGACATTTTGTTTGAATCAGGACAGTATATGGAAACATTACTAGAACAATATGTAGTAAAGAAAAATTATAGTCTTTGGAACTTATATGTTATTCAAGCCTTGAACAGAGACACAAAAAAGAAAATTTATGCGCAGTTTTGAATTGAAGAATAAAAATAAGCACTGAAGAACTACTTAAAGACTGTATGTAAACAGGTCATGGACATTACAAAAATAGACGATAAATAGAGGTTTATGGACTGGGGGGGTTGGGAATGTGCTGTTGTACTTCAAATGAAAAATGAAAATATAATGCATATTCCAAGTATAATAAATGTGGAAGTAAACAGAGAGTTTATGGAATATTGAGGGAACCCAAAAATGTGTTTCTTTTGTGGTAAAAATGATCATTAGTTAGTAATTGTGATAAGAGAAAGTGTTATACTTGTGGTAGGTCATGAAGCAAATAAATTTAACAGAAATTTGTAAAATGTGAACTAACAGGGCAATCATGGATGGATTGTAAAGAAAATATAGAAAAAAGGGGAAGTGAAGAACATGAACAAAAATAATTGAAGAATTTAATAAAGAAGAAGAGCAAGAGAAAGAGCAAGATAAAAATACAATGGCAGGGAATAAGGGACTAGGAAATGATGACAACTATATCAGGGATAAAAAGAAGAGGAGGAAGTACTAGTAAATTCAAGTGAAGAGGAAGACATTAATTGGGTGATGATCAAAGATAAAAAAAATAATTCTAATAGGAAAAGAGTGAAAGAAAATGAAAATTTAAAAATGTAGGTTTGAGAGAAAACAAAAAAAGGCAAAGGATTAAAAGGTAAATAATATTATTTAATGTGAGAATCTTAGCTATAAATGTGAACACTATAAAGAATATTAAAAGAAGGTTATCTGTATTAGAATGGTGTAGAATGCTTGATATGGATATTATAATATTACAACATACACGATTTTTTCCTGGAAAGGAGAGATTACAAGTAAATGAATTATGGGAATGAAGCATTATTTGGAATACAGGAAAATAACTTGTTCAAGGATTGGAATTTTAAGTAAAATATCAGTAGAAATTTTGGATTGCACTTTGGTAATATTAGGCAGAGTAACAGTATTGGATATTAGATGGAAAAAGCAAGTATAAAAGTATTGCAGTATATGCATATGTCACGTAAAAAGAAAGACACTTGATATTTAAAAAGTTTGTTGATTATGTGACTGTCAATATGCAAATTATATTTGTGGGGGATTTTAATTGTGACTTAAGAAAAAGGAGGAAAAGAATGAGTTGATGTTATGGTAATGTCAGATATTCTGACAAGGGGAAAATTATATTTATGGGATAGCAAACAATGGACCTATAAAAATGGGTAACTTAAGAACAGAAATTGACTATTTTTTTAATTTCAGAAAGCTTGAAACTTTACATAAAGGAACAAAAGTAACATTTTATTTTTCAAATCATGTGGCAATTTGGGTACATGTCCAAGAAAAAGAAGGGTATACAAAAATAGGTAGAGGTATTAAAAGAATAAATGAAACATATTTTAAATGGTATTATACAATTATAGAATTATCATATAGAGTGTTTTACGAAAATTGGGCAAGTTGGTAGATAAGTTTAAAGAAAAGTATAAAATAACTTTTTTAGAATGGCAAAGGTCAAAAAGAACAGAAGAGAAACAAAAGTATAAAGAAATTAGTCCAAAAGCATTTACCAGATTAAAAGAGATAGTAAGGGATTTTTTGAAAGATAAAAATTATATATGAAATAAATCAAGAAAACAAAATAAAAAAAAAGTTATTAAAACAAATGTATTTCTTGCAGGGGAAGAAAGAAGAGGTGACACCATATTTAAATAAAGTTGTAAAAGGAAATAGAAAAGTAATAAGAGAAATGTTGTTGTCTTTCGGTTTTTCCCGGTTAGGGACAGCCACAGCGGAACTCCGGTCCGCTAATAATTGGAAGTAAATTTTCACGAATACCGAGGTGCCAGCTCGACGTTCAACCTTCAACGAAGGCACACCCATTTATGCATGTCTTTCGAACGCCCACCCAACCGCATAAGAGAAATAAGAAATGAAAAAAGGAGATATTGTAAAAACACAAAAAAGAAATAACGGATATATTAAAAGAATATATAAATAAGACATTTTCAAAATATAACACAGAAAGAGGACAAAAGTGGAGAGTGAAAAAGTTAACTAAAGAAAATAATAAGGGAATAGAAAAGAATATAAACATGAAAGAAATGGAAAATGTATTAAATACAGTGAATACAGAATCAGCTACAGGGCTGGATGAGATTGAATATTCCACATATAACAATATGCTATATTGACAGAAATAGTATTTTGTAGAGGTGCCAAATACATGGTGACAGAAAGGGGTGAAAGACAAAGAAATATATATTGGAGCTATGAAATTTATATGGAAAAATGAAAAAAAAGAAGATATAAGGAACTGGAAACCAATAGTGTTAAATAATGTGGATTATAAAATATCTATAAAACCAATTGAGAAAAGACTGGAAAATAAAGTAAATTATTGAATGAAACAGTATTTGAAAGAAAAAGAAAACTGAGTCAAAAACTTTTTATGACAATAACAGAAATACTAGATGATATAATAAATAGAAATTCAGAGCTTAAAATTGTGATGGGTGATTTGAGTAAAGTATTTGATAAGATACAACATGAAATTTTATATGGGGGATTTTGGAACAGTATAATACAATGAAAACCAGAACTACTCTACTATGCACCCATCCTCTGTTAAACATAACATCATTAAAGGTTAGTTGGCGAGATTAAGGAGGTTAACCATTGACATTACAGTATTAGAAAAATTAGTAGAAGAGTTGCACAACAGGTTTAAGCATAACTGTAAATAATTTGCATATTATATAAATATTGTAAATATTATATGGCTTTTAGAACCCCTACTTTCTGAAGTACTTTTTGTGAGGTGATCACTAGTTGGTTCCAGAGGGCTGTTATCAGTGATCAAATCTATGACGGAGGCTGTGAGCAAATATGAGCTGCAGAAGGAGAAAACAGAAACTGTAATTCAGAAAATTCAGAAGGAAAATGATGCGTTGCAGATGAATATCATGGCATCAAGGAGGTCTGGATAATTCTGTTTTACAAAAAAAAAAAACAAAATGATGAAAGAGGCAGAACCAGACTAATCAGAGGCCATGCAGTGGAGTGTGGTAATGGGCAAACTTATTTGACAGTGAAAAGATGACAGAAAGACAGAAGGATGCTGTAGTGTAAATGATGGTATGGATAAAGAGAGACAGAACACTTCTGGCCGAGAGGAGTAATTGGTCTTAAGGGAATGTTCTGCGTTTGAATGCAAGAAGATGGAGCAGAGAGCAGTAAACAGGCAGAATGGGCAGTAGTGTTTCCAGACTAAAAATCTAAACATCATCAGCAGTAGCACAGACTGCAGAAAGAAAATGACGTGCAAGTGCAGTGGCTACAGACTAGAGTTGTTAAGACCTGGAGGAAAAGGCCTGTTGTATGTATGTAAACAAAATATGAATAGCAAATAAACAGGTACTGTGTTTTAGACAATGTTGTTATGCCCTTAGGATTCAGTTTGTCTGATATTAGGACATTAATATACATAGGAACTGAACCTTTCTGTGAAATAACTTTTGAAACATTTGCATTAGAAGAAAAAATGTTAATGAATCTGAAAGGAGAAGCAACATATCTCCTCGGAAGGACTATGCTTATCAAAATTTTAATGTGCAGTTAAAAAGAAAACTGTTGTTACAATTTAGAATGACTGATATAAAAGAAAATTAATTAACATGTTATTTCTAAACATATGTCAGGTTGTGCATGATATCAAAAAAATTGTGGATGACAGAAAAGTATGGACTGGCAAAAGGGAAATTTATGAAACTTAAAAAAAAAAAAAACAGAAAATAATAAGTTGCAGCATGTGAATATGTGACAGTAATAAAGGGGAAAAAAGGGAGTATTAAGTACTGGGTCCACCAAAAGTATATATTTTTTATTTGTGAGGGTGAATAACATTTAATACAGGATAGTACAAAAAGAACATGTTGGCAGTGTAGGGAGAGTGGATGTTTCAGATAAAATATATACCATATTGTAGAAAATATGGAATTGAGGAGCATTTTTGGTTTGATCCACTAATTAATAAAAAATTAAAGAAAGTGAGGAAAATGAGGGTAACAAACAAGTTTTTACACAAGAAAGGGTGGAAGAAAAAGATGAAAGGATGAGGATGAGGGTAAGGAACTACGAGGTAAAAACTGTAGAAAAATATACACTGCATGAAGTCCAAAACCTAATAAATGAAAAAGAAGTACATACAGAAATGGAAAACAGGTTTGGGGTATTAGAAAATGAGGAAGAAGAGGGAGGTATGAGCTCTGCATCAGAAAAAAAGGTGGAAAGTTATATAGTAGAAGGGTGAGGAGGAGAAAAAAGGAGGAATTAGAGAAGCAACGTTTTCAGATCATAGGGCTGTATGGGCAACAAAAGCAGAAAATGAAAATATAATAAAAGAAGGAAAATGGTTAAAAAGACTATCAGGAAAAATTTCAGGAATGGACTATCTTAAAAAAGAAAGAGAGCAACTGTGGGAAGATCTTATGACAATGAAGCTGTTTTATGAAAGTTTGCCAAAGTGGTGGATGGTGTATAAAGAAAAGTTTAGAAATAAATATTTAAAAAAATAAGACAGAGCACTTTAAGAAGGAAATGATGACATATAATACACAAAAAGAAATTTCTGAAAGATTAAAATGAAAGCGGGGGAGGGGAAATCTTAACAAAGAATATATAATAAAGAAAAAAATGGAAAGAATGATAATTAGACAAAAGTATTATTTGAAAGGGAGAAAAGAATTTTCCCCATTCTTAGGTAACAGATTGAGATATAAGAGAGATAAAAGAATGTAATGAAGGATGAAAAAAGGGAAGTTAAAATACAAACAAGAGGAAAAAAGAAGTTATGTACTTACCATAACGTTCCATGTGAGTTGTTTATCTCGGCTTTATTCTCACTGATGGGTTCGGAGCCGATCCTCGGGTCCAACACGGCCAATAGCAAAGCTCAAGGTTTGCCAGTAACTCGAGACCAAGCCCCTTATCCCACAATGCACTGCTGGAATTACCTCAGATCTTGTTTGCTGAGTAACAGTATATAAATATATATACCCTTTTATTTATTTCTACCAAGAAACACTTCCCGAAGGGGGAGAAGAAATATTGAATAACCAGGATGGTACTAGCCTCTAAGTCAACAGTCAGCCAGGAGGGGGAAGGAGGGAGGGACGTGAAAATAAAGGTAAGATAAACAACACACATGGAACGTTATGGTAAGTACATAGCTTCTTTATGTGAAGTTGTTAAATCTCACCATTTATTCTCACTGATGGGTAGCGTCCCTAGCACCCTCAATCTTGGGTGGCTCATGGAGGTATGTTCTTCAGTACCGTGGAACCAAAGGAAGACCTGTCCCTGGAAGCCTTATCTACTTTGTAATGTGTGATAAAGGTATGAGGCTTAGACCAAGTGGCTGAAGCGCAAATATTGTCAAGGAGCAATTTAGCTTGAAAAGCAGAAGACGTAGAAATGGCTCTGGTAGAATGAGCTTTAGGTTTGTGTGTCAATGGCATGCTCGCATTCTCATAAACAAAAGATATACAATCTGATAACCATTTATATAAGGTTGTTTTAGCCACTGGATTGCCTCTTCTGCCTTCTGAGAAGGATACAAAAAGTTGATCTGATTTTCTAATATCCTTAGTTCTGTCAAGATAAAATCTGAGCTGTCTGTGTACATCAAGTTTGTGAAGCATGTATTCCAATTTGTTAGAGTGGTTGGGAAAAAAGACTGGCAGCTCAATGACCTGATTGATATTTGATTCAGAACAGACTTTAGGTAAAAATGAGGGGTTTGTTCTGAGAGATACTCTATCAGCATGGAAAATCATGTAAGGTGGTCTGATAGATAATGCTTGAAGTTCTGACACTCTGCGGGCAGAAGTAATGGCCACTAGAAAAATAGTTTTGCAGGATAAATATTCGAGATCACAAGAAGATGCTGGTTCAAAAGGGGGAAGAATAATTTGAGACAGCATAAAGTTTAAATTCCAGGGAGAATAGGGAATTTTGATAGGAGGTCGCATGTGAAGAACACCTTTAAGAAAAGTCTTGGGTAATTTATGGCCCATAACATTTGAGCCACCAAACCCAAGGTGAAAATTTGAGATGGCAGCTAACTGGACTTGAACTGTAGCAGCTGCTGCCTCTTCCTTAAAAATCTTTGTCAAGAATTCTAAAATGGACGATAGCGAGGCTCGGAAAGGGTCAATTTTCTGCGTGTTGGCCCAAATTGAGAACCTTTTCCATTTACTGCCATATGATTTCCTGGTAGATGGCTTGTGAGAAGACAAGAGAATTTGTCTTGCATCTTCTGAAATTGAATGAAGCCTTGCAATTAAGGGAAGTGGATTAACCAAGCAGTCAGTTTCATGGACTGCAGTGAAGGATGGAGGTCCCCTGACAGGTGCATCAGAAGATCCGGAACTGGGTCCAGGATCCATGGATCTTCCAACAGATGATGTTGGAGAAACGGGAACCAAATCTGTTGAGGCCAGTAGGGGGCTATGAGGATAACAGTCCTTCCCAGCAATTTTGCTTTCTGTAAAAATCTGGGTATCAATGGGAAGGGTGGGAATGCATAAAGGAGACCCGGGGGCTAATCGTGTAAAAGTGCATCTCTCGGGGGATGACCAGGAGGTGGTGGTAGGGCAAAATAGCTTCTGCATTTTGAATTGATGTGGCTGGCAAAGAGGTCACAGCAAGGCTGGCCCCATTTGCAGAAAATCAACTCCGCAACCTGTTGTTTGAGAGACCACTCGTGAGGGAGCAATATCGCCCTGCTTAGCTTGTCCACTATCACATTGGATTTCCCCGGGATGTGTGTTGCGAACAGAAAACGCTGGGATGACACAACCCATTGCCAGACCCTGACGGATTCTCGACAAAGGGGGTAAGACTTAGTTCCGCCTTGCTTGTTCAAGTACCAGATTACTGACATGTTGTCCGTCTGAATTGCAATAGTTCCTAGAGGGAGAGAGTCCTGAAAGTACTGCAACGCCAGAAGTACTGCTCTCAACTCTAGAACATTGATGTGCAGATGTGATTCTTGATCTGTCCATGTGGCTTGGGCAGTCTTTCCCTGAAAATGCCCCCCCCCCCACCCTATCAGGAAAGCGTCCGTGGTCACAGTGGCTACTAGAGGGGGGAGAACAAAGGGTCTTCCGATTGTGACATGAAGAGACGTCAACCACCACCGAAGGTCTCTCTTGCAAGAATCCGTGATGAGAATAATGTGGTGCATCAGCAGTTTCTGGTAAGACCACTGAGCAAAGAGGAGCCATTGAAGAATTCGCATATGCATCCTTGCGAATGGTATAGCCAGGATTGCTGCCGCCATCAAACCTAGCACCTTCAAGACCTCTGCTGCTGTAGCTTTGTTCTTTGACACCAGTGAGCTGACGTGCTGGCGGAGAAGTGAGACTCTTTCAATAGGAAGACGTAGAGTGGTAGTTGAGGTATCTAACTCTGCTCCTATAAAAGTGGTATGCTACGATGGCAATAAGGCAGACTTTTCGAAGTTGAATGTAATGCCTAATTGATGGCAGAGTGTCAGAGTGTATTGTGTTGCCTGAGTCAATTGATGCCTGGTGGTAGCGGTGAGGAGCCAATCGTCTAGGTATGGAAACACCTGGAATCCTAGACGTCTCAGGTAAGCCGTGACCACTGCCATGCATTTAGTGAACACTCTGGGGGCTGTAGTAAGACCAAAGGGCAGGGCTCGAAACTGTTAATGATTGACTCCGAGCCGGAAACGCAGGTGATCTCTGGAGCGTCTGTTCATCTTTATGTGATAGTATGCATCCTTGAGATCTATGGAGCACATCCAATCGCCTTTACCTAGGAAGGGAAGAATGGACTGAAGCGTGACCATTCGAAACTTCTCTTTCTTTACAAACTGATTGAGTCTGCTGAGGTCCAAGATAGGTCTCCAGTCCCCTGTTTTCTATGGTACCAAAAAGAATCTTGAGTAAGTTCCGAATCCAACTTGGTCTGTTGGGACTGGTTGGATGACTCTTTTCTAATCTGTGGACCTCTACGATTGCTTGTTCCCTGAGACTGGGTGGAACATATGGGATTCTGTTTACAGGAATGGGAGGGGTAGAGAACGGTATGAAATATCCTCTGGAAATGATGCTTTGTACCCATGTATCTGATGTTATGTTTAGCCAGGCTTCTGGGTACAAAGACAAGCGACCCCCGACTGCCTCCAGAGCTGAACAGCTGGGCCCCCTTTCAGGGGAGCTGGTAGGGTTGACCGGAGAACTCACCCCTGTCACACTGTTGCTGCGGACCCCCTCTGCTGCGGGGGCGGCGTCTTCCATTATAACCCCCTCTTCTGCCTCTAGAGGGGGTTTCTCCACGTGTGTCCTGAAAGGCTCACTGTGCTTTTCGGTACCACATTTTCCCTCCCCTAGGGCCCTTGGGGTAGGGCCGAGTAGGGGTAAAAAAAACGGACTCCAACGGCAGTTAAGGTCTTGCCTTCCTGCTCATACCTGGTTAAAAGTTTCCTTTACTTTAGGCCCAAACAGTGATGAGCCATCGAATGGGGTGTTGATAAAGGAAGACTTAAAGGGTTCCGCAAAGGAACAGAGATGCATCCAGGCTTGTCTTCGAAGAGCAATGCCTAAACTAGCGGCTCTACTCTAACCATCAGCTGCATAGGATATGAGACGCAGGGACGAGTTTAGCACTGAGTTTAGGGTAGCGAGCTGGGCGTTGACTTTGTCGGCCACCCCTGCAGCTACTGTACCCTAGAGAGTATCTCTTAGCTCTTTCAGAAGATCTCTTTGTAGTCTCGTAAAATGGGTTAAGTAGTTCAGTGATCGCAGAGAAAAAGTTGCTGAACTAAACATGTGTTTCCCGTATCTATCCATGACCCTAGAATTGCTGTTAGGAGGATGGATACATGTGGATGTCTCAGACACTTCCTTTTTGGTGGCTGCAGCTACCACCATGGCATCAACAGGCACTCCCTTTGTCAAAAATGGCTTGTCCACTGGGGCAGACATGAATTTATTTGGCTTGCGAGGAACAGGTTCCATGGCCTCCGGTGACTCCCACGCCTTACGAGAGATCAGTTCCATGAGCTCGTTGTAAGGCGGAGACACCCAAGAAGTGGAAGGTTGAGACCCAAAAGCCTTCAAGAGCACGGACTCGTCCTCGGTAGGTGTTTTGGATTGCCAATCGCCCCTCTGACTATGGATCTCTAGTATCTCTGCAAAGGAGATATCCTCAAAGGGGGATCGAGGGGACCCTTCTGACTCATCCAAGTTCGTGTCAGATGTCAAAGACTCCTGTGGGGAGTCTAAGTGCCTCCTCTTGCACAGTCTCTTCCTGGGCACCCCCTCAGTGGGGGGATCTGGGGAGGTCTCAGAAAAACAGAGGATGCCCTGTGGGGGTACTTGAGGCTCAGGGTCTCTACGCTTAGGGGGACTGGTAGACAAAGAAGCAGACACAGGAGCTTGAGAGGAGAGGGAAGGCTGAACTGATGCTGATGTTGTCTTTGGAGACAAAACTCTCCTCATAGCATGGAAGGCACCATGGCTCCGAAGAGAAGGAGTAGACGGACCCAAAAGTACTGTCCAATCCTCCCGCACCGAAACCACCGAGCCCGAGGTAGGAGCTGAGCTCATCCGAGCCCCGAGATGAAGAGTCGGCACCGACAAATCGATCCGACTATCCTCCCCGGACCCAATGAGAGAGCGTCAGCTCCTAGAGTCCTCGGTCGGCGCCGAGGACATCCAAGTAGATGGAGCCGATAACACCGGTGCGAGTATCGACTCCAAGGGTTCAACAATCATCGGTTCAGTTTCCTTCGGCTCAGAGAGTCCAGTACGGCTTGGAGGAAGAGTAGAAAAATCCGGTTCCATGGTCATCGGCACCGACGAGCTGGTCGGGGCCGACAACAATTTGGCAAGTCCTGGTGCCTGTAAAAGCTTCTGCACTAGCCGATCCATGTCCAAATTTGAAAGGCTGACTGAGGACTTAGATGAATGCACCGAAGGTGCTGACTGGAGCAGAGGAGAAGAGGGAACCTCAGAGACCGGCTCCAATACTGAGAGCTGGCTCCAAATCAAAGGTACACTCGGTTCAGAGGTCTGTGGAACCAATGACCCTCCCTCTGAAGTTTTTGCCTTTTTTGCCACTTTGGGGTCTGAAGATTTTGTGGATTTGGAGGATTTGGGGGACGTGCTAGTACCTTCATGGCTACTCAACACCTCAGAAAAGGAATGCTGCAGTAATCCCCTGTCTATTAGCTTCCTCCTTCTCTCCAAGAGGACTCTTGAAGAAAAAGAATGGCAAATACTGCAAGTGTCCTGGAGGTGTTTAGCCCCCAGACAGTAGACACATTGAATGTGTCCGTCACTGACAGACATTTTCTGCCCACAATCTGGGCATTTCTTGAATCCCGATTTAGGATGGGACTTTTCCTTGTCGTCCGACATAGTAAAGGTAAAACAAACCAGTATACTGCAAAAAATTAACACATTAAAGTCCTTACTTTCCTTGTAAAGACCCACAAAGCAACTAAGCCCAACCCAGGCACTATCTATAACAATTAACTATATTTTACAAATACAGGGCTAAAGAGGCCCACAGAGAAAAACCCCAACTATTAGAAAAGAGATTAATAACTTTAAATAGGGCTACATGGCCCACACAAAACAACTAAGCCAACAGGGCACTAACTATCCGAAACTATAGATTCTATTATTAAAATTTTAAACACTAACACACAACTATCTATATGAAAATATCTAAGACAAAAAGAAAGTTTTTTTTTATCAAAACTTGCTGGGTTTTTTTTCTCACAAATGGTCCGAGCTAGCTGGATCACCAAGATCTCTCTTGCCATGGCAAACTAGATCGGAGGTAATTTCAGCAGTGCATTGTGGGATAAGGGGTTTGGTCTCGAGCTACTGGCAAACCTTGAGCTTTGCTATCGGCCGTGTCAGAGCCAAGGATCGGCTCCGAACCCATCAGTGAGAATAAATGGCGTGATTTAACAACTTCACATCTATGGATATAATTGAAAGACAAGTACAAAATATGTATGAGAAAAAGAATGTAACATGGCTGCATGCAAGTAAAGACGATGAAAAATGATATAGTGGAAGAAATGGAAAAAAAACTGAGAGAGGAAAGAGTTACATGATGCTACAAAGGAAATTAAAGAAGAACCCACACCAGGTCCAGTTGGATTCAGTTTAGATTTTTATAAAGAAATGTCAGATAATAAAAAGGATGTTTTTCTGGAAATATTAAATGAATGAATGGAGGAAGGCATAAAAGATGAAGAGATTTGTAAGGAGGGTAAAAAATATACAAAAAAAAGGGGAAAGGGGAAGAAAGAAAAAACTGGAGACCAATTACATTGGGAAGTACTGACTACAAAATATTTATGAAAACTATTCAGAAAAGAATGACTGATGTCATGAAAGAAGAACTGGACAAGGTGGGTAACACAGGGTTACAGAGAAGAGTAAATGAAATGCTAATGATGGTTAAGTGATACAGTGTGTAGATAAGGGGAAGGAGAAAGAAAGGTAACAGTATATGATATAGCCAAGGCACTTGATAGTACTGACTGTGGGGAAACGAACATTTTAACGAATATGAGTTAGGAGAAAAAATAAGACAGATACTGCAGACAATTTATGAAAATTCTTGTATGTCTGTGATGGTGAATGAACGGGTAGGAAAAAAAGATAAGACTGGGAAGAGTGGTAAAGCAAGGTCGCAGATTAAGCATGTGGCTGCTTGTGATGGCAATGAATACAGTTAAACACATATGTACATCAAGGTTAGAGGAAGGTAGATGCAAAGTTATGGAATGGATAACAATACCATTAATGTTAATCTATGCAGATGATTTGGTTTTAGTAGCCAAGAACAAACATTGAATATAAAAATAACTTGTGGAACAGAACAAATTTTGGGTACAGTAGGATTATGGTTAAATAAATCAGAAAGTAAGGGATTTGGAGATGGGTAAGAATGGCGGGAATTTATTTTACTAGAAGTAATACTGATGTTCTAGGGTTCAAGTTTAGAAGGGAACAAATGTTAATAGAACAATGGAGAGAAGTTCTTAAAAAATACAAAAGCAGACAGACTGGTGGCGGATGTTTCAGTTGTCCCTAAGAAAAACGGTATATATGTTAAACACATATATTTTAGGAAAGCTAGATTTAGGTGGTATATACATGTTTCCAAGCTATAAGGAAACAAAATTGTTGGGGTGAGAAAAATAGGTAAAATCCAGTCAAGAGAGAGAGTTTATAATGTAAAAGAAAATGGAGCTTTTGAATTCAATAAACCCAGTTGTTTTCTTAGCATCAATAAATTTGTTTGGGGTGTTTAAAAAGTGTCTGAAAAAAGACAACACTGCGCATTTTTTACTTGAAAAATACAAAGGTACGTGGGTCAATGGGAGTAAGAAAAGTAAAACAGAAAAGGGTTGGAAGAGAAGGAATGTGAAATTAAAATAAAGACTTGGAAGTTTGATATAAATGAAGTAGAGATGGAAAGGAAAGAATGGTATCAAACAATAATGAGAGTGAACTACTATATTGATACTTGGGGAAATGGGTGTGAATACAAGAAAACAATCAAGAAAAGGCAGGAAAGATTTTTTTTTTTTTTGAAGTAACTGATTTTCTGTGGTATTTACTAGTGGACAAACTGCCATTGAAACGCAACATAAAATATAAAATGACTGAACAAAGAATGTGTACTAGCTGTAATACTGAAGAGACATCACAACATTGTTTTTGGATTTTTGGACATTATTTAAAGATGTTCATGACTAAAGTGTTTAAAACATTGACATGGACATGGTACTGTATAGGAAATATAACGTTGGGAGTGAAAAAGAAACTGAAAAAATTACTCATTGCTATTTGTTTATGGAAAATATGTGACTAACAAAACAAAAGATGCTGAGGAAGAAATATGTGATCTAAAGAAGTGGTTATGGTGGAAAGAGTGGTGTGGATGAATTTGGTTTTACATGTATTTAGGAAAATGAACAAAGTGTTTTATTGCAATGTATAAAGTATAAATATAATGAATGTGTAACTAATGAAAGAAAGATAGAAAAATATTAATATAATAAAGAAACACATACTCTTTTTGGCAGTTGCAGTGGCATCTTCTACATCCACCTGAGCTGCCACCATCTCAAGCAGATGGGATCCCAGTTAACATCTCATCCAAAGGACAACACACTCAGGAGTGCAGCACCACCACCACACTACAGTGTCAGCAATCCTTCTACCTGATATGGGAATAGAACCGATCACTAAAAGATCCAATGCCAAAGGACCAAAAAAAAACAATTATTGCAAAGCTTTCGGGTCACAAACACCCTTCCTCAGTGCTACCTCCAGCTTTCTGTACCAAAGATGAGTGTGCTACCTGTTGCACCACTAACACTGTGCAATCTTACAAGTGCCAAACTGGGACTATTAGAAAGAACATGAACATAACTTCTTTGATTGGCAATGCTGAAGCTGGCAGCATAAGATGCAGCTAATAAAGCTATCAGCAACAGAAAATAATGATTAGTAAAGTAAACATGAAAATGAGAAGGTGTCCATATCTTTCCAGTGAACTTTATTAAAGGCTCCTCATATGCATTTATGATCGTTAATGCCAAATGTATGCTATGCCTCAACCTCATTATAACAATCAACAGAGCATGCTGGAGGGACAGGTTCATAACCCAGAGACTGCCCATGCTCTGGAATAGACTTCCCATACATGTCAAGCAGAGCACTTCACTGGCTCTCTTAAAAGAGAAATCTTGATGAGTGGATGGGAAATAGAAAGTTCACCCCGGGATCACTCCAGTGGGTCTACTTGATAGAGGCACTGGGAACTAACGTCGGGCGGCACAATGCCGGGGCACTTCTATGGGCTAGGCTTGTAAAGGCTCCAGGGCCATTAGCCTAGTACTCACCTTTGAACCTATGAACCTATGCAAAAGACACCCTGATTATAAGAGATGACTAGTTAACAGGCTAATGGCCACAGACATTCACAGATGTGAACTATAGCATTCCTTACAAGTATATGAATGCACAGTTAAGTGTTATTTTTCATTATCACACTTGCCAGTAAATAAATATAACGAACAAATTATATATGCTTGATTTTCTAATTTTCTTTTATTCCAGTTGAACCCACTGAGGTAAAAATAATGAGCTAGCAACACAGAGATGAAATATCTTACATTGTCAAAGAAAGATTCAGAACATGATTCTTTGTTGCAGTCAACAGCAAAGTAGGAGTGAATAAAATCTTGTAAACACAAAGGAGAAGGTAAGAACACAAGCTGTATAATTCCTCAAAGAATGTGTAAGAAGATGCAGGGTTATTTACTTTTTCCTCTTTTATTTGCTTTACATTTACAGCTCTTCATAGATGCTCTTAGGCAGCCTGAAGGGAGGATGTTAAAGATACAGTGATCTAAGAATTAAGTTTTAGATAACTGCCAGTAAGTACAAGGGGTGTCAGAGGGACATTTTCGATATACAAAGGGCTTTAGGAGAATTTAGGTTACAAAGTGAATGAGGATAAGACAGATATTTCATGAATATACTCATTTCAGCTTGCTCGATTCGATTCCTTTCTGTTAATGAGGACTAGGAGAGTGTGATTGTTTGTCAGTCATGGTTTGTTCAAGCTTTACCTAGGACTTTTAATGCATCTCTTCAAGAGGCTGAGGTGGTCCCAAAGCAGTTGTGTCTGTTAAAAGCACAAGGTAGTGCAACACACTCAAAACTGGCAACTCCATATTTATGGAACTGAAAGCAGTTCGGAGTCCTAAAAAAACTTCTCAAACAAGAAGCAAAAAAATTAACAGCAAAGAATGTGCACATTCTTAACCTTAAATTATGCATTTCTCCTGTGTCAACAGCAAGCGCTCAAAACTAAATTTTAACAAAATGTGTCATTTAATTAATTTCTCTTACACAAGCATACTGTGCCTTTCCTCCCTCTACTAACACTCTTTCTGCAACATAACCTGTCTTGTTTCTCTTTACCTACTTAACTAACTTTTTTTCATGGACTTTTGCCTCCTTCCTACTCCTCACATTTTTAAAAACTTAAAACGTGTGAACAACAACTTTATACTGTCCCCCATTCCTACTTTGAGTTGCAAAAAGTGAATTTCAGAAACTAGTTTCTGCTTTTTTGAACCCAGATATTTGGAACCAGTCTACATTGCTTATCTTAATAAAGACATTGCTTATTCAGCTAGCAGAATACTGTCAATCTAGATACTTTTAACCCTGTTCTAGTCTTCCATTCCAGCTTTTCTATATTATTTTTCCTATCTCTCTCCCCTATGTTTTTTTAATCTTCCACACATCTATTTCCTCTTGCCCAACTGTAGTATACCAAAACTTAATAAAGTCATAACTCATAATATTAAGTGCACGCTTTGTCATACTTTATCAGTGAATGTATACTGTTCTTCGAAAAGTTACCTACACAGTGTAAATGATGTTTTATCTAAGTGATGTATTTTAATTGTATCTTGTTCTGTATTTTCTTCTCTCTTTTTTTTTTTTTTTTCTTGCTACCCTACATCACGCTCACAGTACTGCTACCCAGTGCCCAATGTTCACATAGGGTCTACTACTAACGCCATACCCCCCGGACCTATTCCACTTTACTGCTGCAACCAGTCACAGAACCTGTGAGCATCGCAGGGCCTCAGCCATCTACACTCTTCCCTACCCACTATCCCCTGGTGATGCTCAAGGGGTGGGCATGCAATGGGGGCAGCTCAGCTATGACAACCACCCTATACCACCTGAACTACACCCCTTATACAAAGTCCCCATCATCTACCAGTTGATCATATGTGAGAACGCCCATATAACCACCCACCCTCTTCTGGGATGGGCCTGCTAATCCTTCCCCTACCACTCTGTCAGTCACTTGAGCTGTTATTCAAACCCAGACTGCCTGGGCTGTAGTCATGCTTTATCCATCTAAACAACAAGAGCAGCTTATTTTCTATATTTTAAATGTGTTTTCAATATCTTATTTATGTGCTGTTTACATGTGTTAACTGAGAATGTCCTGATAGGAAGTTCACTGGAGTACCCAGGAGAATAAAATCTCCAGTTAATAAACAGTAGTACATAAAGCAAAGATCATACAACTCAGTATATACTATAGTCTGCAAATAGCTCAAGTTATTGCCTTTGGTCTAAATAATTGCTGAAAAGGGTCCTCCATGCAGATAACTAAACTGTACAAAACCCAGTAGATTTACTGAACAATAGAAGATATTAAGTATTGAACTGCCATTACATATATTTGGGGTGAAGATGAAGTCTCACCAGAGTGCCTTACTTGGCCCAGAAGGTCCCTATAACCACTTTTGTGAGAAGGGTAAATGCCATTCAAAGAAAAGTAAGTACAAGACAAACATTATGGAACACTAAGGCAATGAGCAGGCTGGCAGCTCCAAATGTAGCATGGTATCCTCCTGGTTGCTGAACTGAGGGTAACACAGCTGGAAGGTGATGGAGCAGAGTAGAGCAAGGAAGTAGTAAACCAGATCTGCCCTGATACTCAGGTGGATGGCCACTGGTTATAATGCCTTGTTGCCATTCACACAGGTGACTTTAGAGAATATAAAGGTGACGCTACACCTGATAGCAAGCCTACAACAAAGAGGACTTTCAAAGAATTCAGCTGGGTGATGGAACATGTTTTCTTCTTCTTCATTTTCTCTACTTCTTAAATGTTTACTTTTGACAGCTTAAAACATTTTGTGGGCTCAAAGAAATGGCTGCATCACAAGCTAGGATTTCCTTCTTAAAAGAAAACAATATGAAAATGACTATATTTTAAAAGATCTCTCTACTCCTTTTAATTTACTAAAGGAAAAAAGAACAATGAAACTTGAGTCATGTTGCAGAAGGAAAGTACAGTTGTGCACACTTGCCATAAATGTAGATGTTCGAGTGTATTCACTGTTGCAGTCATCACATTTGGGTTATCCCTACCAGGGTAGACCTCGGCCAGCCCAAATACCAGAGGCTTAGTATTTCTGCGTCGGTTGCTGTCGCTTCAGGACTGACGTCAGGTCGTCAGTAGTATAAAGTATGGCAGCCGACACCATTACATCACTTTTTCTTGCCCTGTCAGGAGCCCCCAAGGGGGACCAGGTTATGTGGAAGAACCCCACCAGTAGAAAGTAAATACCAAAATGTTCCTTGTAAGGAGAGAGAGAGAAAAAAAAAGATGGGGATAGAGGGAGGGAAAAGTACAGTTGTGTACACTTACCATAAATGGAGATGTTCGAGTGTATTCACTGTTGCAGTCAGTACATTTGGGTAATCTGCTGGCAGGTTGCCCACAGTCGGCCTGAATAACAAAGTCTTGGTCCTGCGTAGGTTGCTGTCTCCTCTTCCATGATGTCAGGTTGTCAGGGGTATCCCTGTGATACTATGTTTCGCACCCACTTGTCCTGGGTTATTAACTGCCAATTTTGAGCAAAAAGTGCTAATTTTCCCCCTAAGGGTGCTGCCAAAAGGTAAGTGCTTGGTGATGGCAGAGGGAAGTCATTGGGACTGTTTTCTGTAGGGTTGCGCTTTATCTCCTCCAGATTTGGAGGTAGAAGCACCCCACTGCTTTGACCTGTATGAATTTTGAGCCTGGTATCTAGAACCTTTAGGGCATCTGGATTTACCCCTTTGAGCTCTGTCAGACACAGGAAAGGACCAATTTTTTGTAGGCCAGTGTCTATTGAATCTTGGTGGCTGCACTTGTAAGAAGTCTTTCACAATTTGCATAGACTTAGCTTTGTCTTCCATTTTCTTTAAAACCTCTTCTGCCTTAATACCAAACAGAGTATCATGCTGTAAAGGTGCATCCAGTATGAATGGAAATCCTTATGAGGTATTTGCTTCCCACAAGTAATACAATTATTAACTTTTTCTGACATCGGAATGGAGCAAGACAAAAAGTTTCCCCAATGGGGTACTTAGCTTTAGTGAAGACTTCGGTTCTGAAACTCAAATTCGAAAATTTCAGGAGTCGGCCGACTGGCACTTGTGAACTGTTTCTGCTTCGGGTGCCGCATGGCAAGAAAGACTGGAGAAAATGGCATTGGCTGCTTGTTTTATACCCCTGACGAGCTGACGTCATGGAAGAGGAGACAGCAACTGACGCAGGACCAAGACTATGGAACTCAGGCTGACTGAGGGCAACCTGCCAGCAGATTACCCAAATGTAATGACTGCAACAGTGAAACACAAAGAACATCTACTGCTGACATTACAGTATGGGTAAATATCAAGTGCATAGCAATCATATTACAGGAGAGGATAGAAGCTTAGAATACATTAAAAGGCTGTTGGTAGCCATGTTACAGGAGTTATAGTATCTAAGAGGAAAAGTGGGGAAGGTATAGAAAAGCACTGGTAACAATTTGATAGTGATTACAGTAACAACAACAACAACAACAGTAAAGCTGAAGAGGTGAAAGTAAATAATGAATTGGAGATAACGGACAGGAGAGAAACTTGTTAATAGTAAAGGGTGAACGAGAGAGGGAGCGTAGTAGGTAGTGTATTTGAGATGGACAAGGGAAGAATGTGAGTTGAAACAGGAGATTATGGGAATAATAGGAGGTCACTAAGAACTAGCTTATGGAAGGAGGAGGCTTAGTGCAGTTACATAATCCAACTAGAGTGGAGGTGAGCTGCTTTGAAGGAAACAGTGCACTGAGTGGAGTGAATGGCTAGAAGAAGGCTGTTCCAGGTTTTAGCTATAACCCAGGAGCATAGAAGTTGATCAGCAGATAGTTTTGGTTTCTGATTTTGGAGGAGGTGCTGGTTTACTGATCTTAGGGACCTATTGGGATTACAGTGGGAGAATATGGAATTTAGGGCAGGGCAATCCTGTGGTTTAGTAAGTATTTTGTGTATGGTAGTTAGTTGGAAAAATGCAAGATAGTTGGGGAATTTGAGCCAGTTTAGAATTTTTAGAGTTGTGCAGTGGTGGTTGGAAGGGGGGGGGGGGGTTGCAAATTTGGCTATTTTGTTATAGCCTATTTCTAGTTTGGTTTTGAGGGAAGATGACAGGTTGGTTTGCAATGGGGCACCATAGACAAGAAAAGGAAGTAGACAAGTGGGGGCAAGTACTTGTTTTGTAGGGAGGGAGAGGAGATGTTTATGTCTATAAAGAAGTCAGAGTTTTTGTGAGTCTTGCTGATGTTATTGTGCAAGTGTAGGTCAAATTTTAAGTTTTCATCAATTATGACACTTAGCAGCTTAGTGTGGGTAACGATTTCGATATTTGTGTTGTTCAGGGAGAGTATGTTGAATTTGGATTTGTTGCTGGGAGTGTTTTTCTTTGGAGCGAATATTATAAGCTTGGTTTTATTGGAGTTTAAAGACAGGTGGTTATTGTGGAGCCATGTCTC
Source organism: Protopterus annectens (assembly GCF_019279795.1). Classification (NCBI taxonomy): domain Eukaryota; kingdom Metazoa; phylum Chordata; order Ceratodontiformes; family Protopteridae; genus Protopterus; species Protopterus annectens. The sequence goes on along the minus strand of NC_056727.1, from coordinate 1,081,515,127 downwards.
TATGGTGGTGAATGCAGATTGAGTGATTTGTTGTAACTGTGTTGAATTTTTGGCAGAGCAGACTACAGTAGTAATCTAAATATCCAACAAGAGACCCTAGTTGAAATGATAAGTGGAGGTTGTTGATGAAAACATTAAACAGAAGAGGTCCTAGTATGGCACCCTGGGGGATGCCAGTGGGGTTGTGAATATATGGGGATGTGGAGTGTTGCCATTTTACAGCATGTTCTTGGACTGACAGGCAGCTTTTGAACCAGTTGAAAGATGGAGTAGATCATCTGATGTTAGTAAGTTGGGAAAGGAGGACTGAGTGAGAGATAGTATCAAAGGCTTTAGACAAGTCCAGAAATAGAGTTGAAACAATCTTCCCAGAGTCACTTGCTTTACTGACTAAGTCCATAAAGGATATCAGAACAGTTGAAGTACTATGGCTAGGTCTAAAACCATGTTGAGTTTGATTACTGAGAAGGAACTGTAGAAGTTGTGTGTGTACACATTTTTCTAGGAGTTTGGAGATGGGGGACAGAATAGCTATAGGGCAGAAGTTGGAAATATCAGTTGAGGTACCCCCTTTGTGGATAGGTAAGATGAATGCTTTTTTCCAGAGGTTGGGAACATAGGATTCTTGGATGAACCTATTTATGAGTATGCTAATGGGGTAAGCAATAGTTTCTGCAGCAGTTTTTAAGTATTCTGTGGGTAAACCGTCTGCTGTGTTTGAGCTGGGTTTTAGTTTTAGAAGTAGTCTTTTTATGGCTGTTGTTGGGACAGTAGTGAGTTTGAATTCAGGCATGGAATTAGATTTAGGTAAATCTGTGAAAGGTAGATAAGGGGGGTTGGGAGTGGTTTGACCTAGTGTGTTTGTAGTAGAGAGTGGAGACTAGGGCTGTGTATGTTGAGAGAGAGAAGTATAGCTTGGGATGACAGTTGTGGGGAGTGGTTGAGAGAATTTAGTTGTAATATTAGCCATAGTGTCAATGAAGTGGGAGTTGAAGATGCTTGCTATTTGATCAGGTGTTTCGTCAGGATGGGGGCAGGGGTTACTTTTTGTGCCAGGGTTTAGGAGAGTATTAATGGTGGACCAGAATTGTTTAGGGTTATGTTTGGGGGTTGAAGCTTTGAGTAGTATTCTTTCTTGTCTTTGGATACAAGTTTTTTAACTTGATTACAAAGTTGCTTGAATTTTAATAAATTTGAGTTGTTCATGTGTTTTTGCCATACATATAGCTTCCAGGTTTTATCTGTGGTTTTCATTAGTTCCTTAGTAGATTTTGTTAACCATGGAGCATGATTAGTTCTTATTCTTTTAGTTGGGGGGTGTAAGGTTGTCTAATATCTTTAGAAAGGTACTGTTGAAATAGAGCAGGGCATCATCTAAGGAGAGAGTTCATAGGTTGTTCCAATTAATGCTTTTCAGGATGTTGTTGAAAGTGTGTTATTTATTTTCAGGAAGGAGACCAGTATTTCAGCATTAGAGAATTGTGGGATGTGACCAGTAAATGGGAGTCAGTTAAAAGTGTTTAGGAATATGATGGCAATGCTGCCTCCTTTTTTATTAGCTCTTTCTACTCTTATTATGCTGTAGTTGGGAGGGAGGAATTCAGAGTCACTTATATTAGGTTTTTACCAGGTCTCATTGGTAGCTAAGATGTCTGTTTTGTTATGAGCTAGCCAGGCATGCAGGTTGGAGGTTTTGTTGCGGATACTTTGTAGGTTTATGGTGGTTATTTGTAATGTTTTAAAGCAATTGGTAGGGTTTGTTACAATAGTGGGATTGGTGATAATGGGACTGGTGTTAGCATGTATGTCACTACATTGGACTAAAGATAAGAAAATGGATGCAAAAGGCTGTGAAAGGGTTGGTAGTTTGGAGCTGATAAAGTGCAGTAGAAGGGAGAGGGTATAGCTAGAACAAGGGGTAGAGTAGTTTGTGGGGAGGATGTTTATTTTGGAGTACAGTAGTGGAATTATATAATAGAGACTGGGATATATTTCTGAGTAGCTTTCAGGTGGGGTATATGTGAAGGTAGTTTCAGATATGGGTTTAGTGAATATTAATCTGAAAATGAATGACGAGAGTTGTAACAGAAGAATTAGTAGTAATATGATATGGGATAAGAACAGTATGCATGAAATGGAGGGGGCCATGGTGGTAGGTGGGGTTGGTGCTAATTGGAAGGAAGTAATATATAAGTGAGTAAATTTTATTGGTATGTTTGTGCTAGGAGGTGTGTCTGGGGTATAAATTTAGGGTAAGGTAATGATCACTGTTGTAGTATTCCTGACAAACAGTTTGCCACCGCTGTCGTTTGGCCGGGGTTCCAAAGTTTTACCTTTCCGAGGTCATACATCCAATGCATGACCTAATTTCATAAACATAGGGGTATATATATATATGTGGATGTACGGACATGTACCTCAGACTCTCTCCATGCCAGTGGCCTGAAGACTACTGAAACAGGGAGACTGGACAGCTAGGAGGACTGAAGCTTGAATAGGTAAGTAAACTCTCCTGTTTCTATGCATCAGGGTACAGCTTAAAGCAGAAGGAGACAATAAGAAGTTGAAGTAAGTAGGCGTACTGGGGAGGAAGGTGGAAAGGAATATTGCATCAGTAATTAGTATGACATCTACGGTTAAAGTAAGTTCTTTTCAATTGTACTATGTCCTAACTGAAATCACTTTTGCATTATTCCTGACATATGGATGATTCCCAGAGCTGAAGGATTTAGAGAGCATGGTGGTTGGCTAACAAGTAAATGAACTGTCTAGCAGTCCAGACAGGACAGACCTTGCAAAAGCACCCCTGCACCTGGAGAAAGCATAAATTTTTTAGTGTTTAGTAAAGGTGTGCACAGAGGTCCAGGTAGCAGATTCTAAAATAGATACTGCATCCACTCCCTTGTGAAAGGCCCCTGAGGAAGCCACTACCGTAGTGGAATGAGCTTTTGGACATGAAGGCAAGGACTTACTATAGTGAGAATAACATAAGGAGATGGCCTTTGAGATCCAAGTTGCAAGGGACTGGCTGGCACAGCTTACAGCTCATAAATGATGCAAACAGCTGGTCAGTCTTTCTGAAGGATATAGTTTGTCCGGATAAAATTTCAATTTGCCTATGAATTTCCACAGAATGTAAAATTCTTTCCCTCATTTCGGGGGTTGGAAAAGAAGGTGGGTAGGTGAACAGCCTGACTGAGGGACAGCTCATTCACTACCTTAGGCATGAAGGATGGATTAGCCCTGAGAGTCACCCAGTCCTTGTTGTAAATAAGAAAGCATGGAATGATCATGAGAGCTTGTAACTCAGAAACTTTCTGAGCAGAGGTGACAGCCAAGAGTAGAATAGTTTTACAAGTGCAGAATTTTAAACATGCAGAAGACGCTGGTTCAAAATGAGGTAATGTAAGCTTTTCCAGCACAAAATCAAGATCCCAAGGAGGACAGGGGATTTATTTGAGGGGTTAAGATGCAGGACTCCCTTCAGGAAAGGCTTTACCTCTGCTCTGGCAAAAAGCAGGAAGATACGAGACAGGCAGGCATGCAGGCATTGATAGCCAACAGGTGAGCTTTGTGGAAGAGTATGTCAAGCCTGAATGAAGTAGTTTGCACATATATTGTAAGACAGCAGAGCCCTGTGATAAGAGTGGGTCTTGACTATGTTTGTGGCACCAGTAAGAAAATCTTTTCCATTTAGCTGTGTAAAATTTTCTTGTAGTGGAGCTCTTCCTGGCTTTCTGTAGGAGTTGAAGAGCCTCCTCAGAGAACAGGTTCCTTTAAGGGATTAGAATCCTATCAGCCACAAGGTCAATCTGAATAAGGAAGATTTGGGTGGAGAGCCAATCTTTTTTGTTGAGTGATAAGGTCCAGTTGTAGATGTATTTTCCTGTAGTTTCCCTTTGTCAGGTACAGCAGGAGAAACCAATGCTATCTTGTCCAGAAAGGGGCCAGTAAAAAGAGCTTTGGTGCTTCCTTTTGTGCCTTTAGAAGATTTTTAGGAATTAGAGATAGTGTGGAAAAGGCATAGAGAAACTTCCCTGTCTACTGGAAGGGGAAGGCATCTGTCCTCCAGGTAGAGGGACAAGGTTCCCTACAGCAGAACTAGGGGAGCTGATGGTTGGTTGTAGATGCAAAGAGGTCTATCTGTAGTGTGCCCCACTGAAGAGTGATTGTCTGGAATACCTGTCTGTTCAGGATCCATTTGTGGGGGTCCTCCAAGGAGCTGCTTAGAGATTCTGCCAGAGCATTGTCCTGTAAGGGAATATATGTCGCTGTAAGGAAGATGTTTATTTGGGTGGTTACGTTCCATGCCTCCTGTGCTAGCCTGCACACTTGGTAAGATGTGGTGCCTCCCTGTTTGTTTACATACCACATGACTGTGGTGTTGTCCGTGTACACTATGAGTGGTCCAGTTTTCCAGAGGTGGCAGAAGGTCTGTAGTGCTTTCAGAAGAGCCCACATTTCATTCAAATTGATGTGTTCCTTTAGAAATGGTGGATGCCATCTGCCTTGTATCTGGTGCGATCCTACCCATGCCTTGTCTGAGGTGTTTGTACAAATTACTTGAAGAGGAGGAAGGGGGGTGTGAAGGGAAGTCCACGAATGAGACTTACTTGCTCCTTCCACCAAAGTAGCTCCTTTCTGAGGAAAGGGAGGAGAGGGATTACGGTGTTCACGGAATGGGAGTGTTGGGACCACACATATTTCAGATACCATTTGGTTTTCCACATGTGAAGAATGGTTAGGGGATGCATAGGAATGGTGGCGGTCATGAAACCCAGAGTTCTTAAGATCTCACTTGTCTTGCAGTGTGTAACAGAGGGGGCACACTCTGAACTTCCTCCTAAGGGAGGAAGGCATGCATTCACTTTGTGTCTAGCTTGCATCCCAGGAAAACCAGGCCCTATGTAAGAACCATGTGGGATTTTTTGCAGTTGATTGTGAATCCCAGGCTTGTTATGAGTTGGAGAGTGAAATCTACATGGTGGAGAAGGATGCCTGGAGAGACAGAAAGAGAGAGAGCTTGAAGCAACAGGTCATCCAGGTAAGGAAAGATTTGAAATCCCTGGGTGTATCAAAATACCATCACTAGCGTTAAGATACTTTGTGAACACACTTTGTGCTGTGGAAAGACTGAAAGACAGAGCAGTAAATTGAAAGTGCAATTAACCAGAGAAAACTCTGAGGAATGTCCTGCAAAAAGGATGAATAGGTATGTGCAGGTATGCATCCTTCAGGTCTAGGGACAATAGAAAGGCCTGAAGGAGAATGAAAAACAAGAAACCTGAAGAGACAGCATTTTGAAAGTTTACAAGAGAAAGGTCTAGGATATGCCTCCATTGTCCTTCCTTTTTTGGCACCAGAAAGATTCTGGAGTAGAAGCCTCTCCCCATAAAGTCTTTTGGGGCATGTTCAATGGTGCCCTGATTCAGGGGGTCTTGAATAATGGGAGAGATAGCTGGTTGTGAGGAGGAATATTTTTCCAGGACATGGCAAACCCATCCTTGATGACAGACAGAACTCATTTGTCAGTTGTAATTGTTTCCTACAGGGCCAGGAAGAGTGACATTCTTTTGGAAAGGAAGGGGTAAGGGGAATAACAGCAAGGGAGGGAGTGCTGTGAAGGTAGTCACAGATTTTTATTTCTAAAAGGAAGCCTCACAGATGGAGGTTCACTGGGAGGTTTGCCTCAGTACTTTTTCTTAGGAGTTTTTCTGGGTTTTTTTTTTAGTTGTCCTAGGGTCCTTTCTCAGGAAGGATGTAGATTTAGATAGGTAGTTCCTATTGTATCTAGAAATTGAGGAAAGCGGAATCTGCCTGCAGACTTTTATAGTCTTACCTTGGTCTTGCAGACTTTTGAACAGACTGGCAGCATGTGGCCCAAACAAAAGGTCTTTGTCTAAGGGAGAATCTGAGGTTTGACTTGAAATCCTCAGGAGTAGGCTGACTACGCAGCCAAGCATATCTCCAAATAACAGACCCAGTAGATGCTGCCTGAGTAGAGGCATCTACAGCAGCATAACTGCACTTAATATTGTGCCTGGCTATTTGAGTGGCCTGAGAAAGTAGATTCTGCATTTCTTGCTTTATTTCTGCATTTTGAGGGTCCACCATAATCTTGTTCAATGACTGAAATACAGAAATCAAATATTTAGTCATATGAGTCTAATAGTTACTTGCCCTAAATGCTAGGATAGATGACATGTATACCTTCTTTCCCCACCTATCCACAGCCCTACCATTCTTGTCTGTAAATGGAGCATTAGTGATGGGCAGGAGCTTAGAAGGTCTGACTGAAGAAAGAGACATGTCAGACGGTTCAGTCACAGAATTCTTGTACAAGTATTTCAGGTTATCAGGTGCCTTGTAAAACCAGTCTAGTCTTTTTGGAGCTGGTGGTTGAGAGTCAGGTGATGAAAAAGTGGACTGGAAGGCTTCCTGGAAAGCTTCAAGTACAGCAGGGACTGGAGCAGGGACTGGAGAAGGGGCAGGAGTGCCTATTTCTAAGAGAATGTATGTCAGAAATTTCTGGAGATTGCCACTCTAAATTTTTCGTCATATTTTGGACAGTTTCTCCACAGGAAGCTTCCTCACTAGGGGAATCTGGAGAAAGGGAATTCTCTTAATCCAAAGAGGTTTGTCAAGGTGAGTATAGAGAAAAAGTACAGTTGTGTACACTTACCATAAATGTAGATGTTCGAGTGTATTAACAGTTGCAGTCATCACATTTGAGTTATCTGCTTGCAGTAGCCCTCAGTCGGCCTGATTAACAAAGTCTTGGATCCTGCGTCAGTTGCTGTCCCTTCTTCAGTGTTGTCAGGTCGTCAGGGTTATAAAACATGCAGCTGACGCCATTACATCAGTTTTTCTTGCCCCAGATGTCAGGTGCCCCCCTAATGGGAAGCAATTAAATCTATAAATATACATGGTTATACTTCCAACAAAAAAGCAAATACACCAAAAAGCTTTGGAGCATAGTAAAGGAGAGTAGAGGTATAGCCAAAAGAAGTAAGGGGCTGGAGGGCGAGTAACCAGGACTGCAACAGTGAATACACTCGAACATCTACATTTATGGTAAGTGTACACAACTGTACTATATTCTTTGTGTTTCACTGTTGCAGTCATCACATTTGGGTAGATTCTCAAAGCTAAGGATGGGAGGAGGAATTCAGATAGCATTAGGACCGGCTAAAAGGCCCTGCAAGACTGCAGTGGTAAAGCCAGCTCTGGATTTAGAGAAAAATTGGCAGATGGTAATGCCTGGTGAAAGTATGTACAGAACTCCAGGTAGCAGCTTCCCTGGTAGGGACGCCTCTGAGAAAGGCTGTAGAGGTAGATGCAGCCCTGGTTGAGTGCGGTCTGATCCCCTGTGGGACAGGTTTTCCATGGTGCATGTAACAGAAATGAATACAATGACCTATCCATTTGGAAATGCTTTGCTTTGAAATAGCCTTCCCCTCTGCCCCTGCAGCAAATGCCACCAGCAGTTGTTCAGATTTCCTTTGAGGTTTAGTCCTGTCCAAGTAGAATCTAAGTTGTCTGTGCACATCTAAGGAGTGCAGTATCCATTCCCCTTTGTTCTGTGGATTAGGAAAGAAGGTTGGCAAATGAATGGACTGATTAAGGGCCACACTGGATATCACCTTGGGCATGAAGGCAGGATTGGTCCTGAGGGACACCCTGTCTGCGTGAAAGATGATGAAAGGCTCCACTGCCATAAGGGCCTGTAATTCAGATACCCTTCTTGCTGAAGTGATTGCTAAAAGAAAAGCTGTTTTCCAAGAAAGGAATTTTAAGTCTGCAGTAGCAGCTGGCTCGAAAGGAGGAAGAATGAGTTTGTCCAATACAAAGTTAAGGTCCCAGACTGGAGTTGGAGCTCTCCTGGGTGGTCGTAAATTTTTGGCCCTCTGAGAAACTGCTTGAGCAGTGGATGAGAGAAGAGGGGAGGTTCTGTGTTATAATGAGCTGAAATGGCTGAGGCGTGAATTTTGATGGAGGAGAAAGACGGGTCCTTGTGAAGCATATCAGTTAAGTATTGTAAAATCTGAGTTAAACTGGGCACTGCTGTGCTCATCCCTTGAAATTGGTTCCATGCACAGAATCTTTTCCATTCTTCAGCATAAGATTTTCTAGTACTAGGCCTCCTTGCCCCTAAAATGATATCCATCACTGGTTTACTGAGGGATGGTAAAGGAGAGATTAGGTAATTAGCCAGGCTGCTAGGTTCAGTGTCTGAAGTGGAGGGTGCAAAATCTGGTTCTCCTGCTGAGACAATAGGGTAGGAGTCTGAGGCAGGTGCCATGGAGCCAACAGTGACACACTGCGCAAGAGGGGGTACCAGTGTTGGCGTGAACAGTCTGGTGCAATCAAAATCATCCTTGGTTTGTCTTGTTTGATATTTAGTAGTACTCTGAAGAGCAGAGGCAGAGGAGGAAAGGCATAAACTGATTGTTTTTTCGAGCTGAAGGACAGAGCATCCACTTTCCAAGCTTGTTTGTGGGGAGTCCTTGTGCAAAATTTGTCCATTTGACAGTTCTGAGAGGAGGCAAACAGGTCTATATCTGGGCTCCCCCATTTGCTTGTCAACATGTTGAAAATCCTTGGTTCCAGTTTTCACTTGTGTGGGTCCATGACGTTTCTGCTTAGTTCGTCTGCCAGTGTATTTAGTTTTCCTGGCAGGAATTGAGCTTGTAGATGCACTTGGTAGCTCTGAGAGCTGGTTTCCACAATGCCATGGCTAGTCTGCAGAGGGGATAAGAATGTGTACCCCCCTGCTTGTTTATGTACCACATAACAGTGGTGTTGTCAGTCTTTACCATTAATTGTCCTGGAAGAATGTGGTCCTTGAAGGCTGTCAGAGCATTCTGTACAGCTAACATTTCTTTTTGATTGATATGCAGGTGCATTTGACTTGGGTTCCATTTGCCCTGAATGCACTTCCCTGACAGGTGAGCCCCCCATACATAGTCTGATGTTTCTGTTGTTAGGGTTTGGGCGGCAGGGTGTAGTGTGAATGGTAGTCCCTTGTTTTGGTGGCAGGCCTCTTCCCACAAAAGGAACTCTAGGAGTAGGCAAGGTATGACAGGAATCATTGCTTCTAGATCCTGAGAATGTTGACACCACAGGCTTTTTTAGATACCATTGTAGTTTCCTCATATACAGTCTTGCATATAGAATTAGAAGAATGCAGGGGGCCATGAACCCTAAGGCTTGTAGTATTTGCCTTGCAGATACCAGGGTTTTTGTGGCCACTAGTTTGAAGTAGTTTGTCAAATGAATTTGTTTCTCTGGCATGAGGAAAACCATCTGGGAAGCTGTATTCAAGCTTGCTCCCAGGAATATAATTTGTTGACAGGGTACCAGGTGTGATTTCTTTTAGTTTATGGTGTACCCCAGACAAGTTAGCACCCTTTGTACAAAGGCCAGATGATTCAAAAGTATTTCCTGGCTTTCTGCCTGAATTAGACAATCGTCCAGGTATGGGTATATTTGAATATTTCTTTGCCTGCAAAATGCAATGAATGGAGCTAGGCAATTTGTGAATACCCTGGGTGCAGTAGATAAGCCAAAGGCAGTGCAGAGAACTGATAGTGCATGTAGCCTGCTTTGAAGTGTAGGTATCTTCTGCAAGATTCCCTGACTGGGATGTGCAGGTATGCTTCCTTTAAATCTAGTGTTGCCACCCAGGCGTCTTTGCCTAGCATAGGAAGCAACTGTTGAAGAGTCAGCATCTTGAATTTTGGAATCACCAAAAAGGTGTTTAGAGTAGACAGGTCCAGGATAGGACACCCTGAACTGTCTTTTCTGGGTACCAGGAAAAGTCTTGAGTAGAAACCTTGTCCCTTTTCCTCTTCTGGTACCAAATGAATAGCCCCCATGCTTAAGAGAGAAAGTATACTTGCTTTTGGGCCTCTGCCCACTGATTTGTGGGTAGATCTGGCCACCCGCTTGGTGCTGGTAATGTGTGGAAGTGAAATCTGTATCCCTGGGACACTATATTTAGAACCCATTTGTCCTGGGTAATGAGTTCCCAGTTCTTTGCATGAAGAGCAATCTTTCCCCCAAAGGGGCAGTCAGCTGAGAAGTGCTTGGAAGTTTTAAAAAGAAGTCATTGAGACAATTTACCATAGGGGGAAGTTTTATTACTCCCAGATTTGGAAGTGGAGGGCCCCCACTGCTTAGTCCTGTGCGTACCCTGGGACTGAAGCCTGGGAGCTATGCTGGATCTGGGTTTGGACTGAGAAGGTCTGGGAGAGGCAGGAAAGGACCAATTTTTGGAAGGCCAATGCCTACTAAACCTTGGAGGTTGTACTTGTAAAAAATCTTTAACAGTTTGCATGGATTTAGCTTTTTCTTCCATCTTTTTAAGAACTTCTTCTGCCTTGTTGCCAAACAGGCAGTCCTGGTTTAAGGGAGCATCCAGTAACTTCGCTTTAACAAGATCTGGCAAGGATTGCTCCTTAAGCCAAGCATGCCTTCTAAGTACAGACCCAGTTACAGCAGCCTTGCAAGAGGCCTCTAGTGAATCAAAACCACATTATAAAGTATGTTTTCCAACTTGTTCAGCTGAATGCAGTAAATCCTGTAAATCCTTACTTTCAGCACAATCAGGAATCAACATAATTTTCTGTTTAAGCAATCCAGTAATATGCTGCTGATACTTTAACATATGAAACTGGCAGTTTAAGGCCCTAATGGCCAAAATTGCAGAAGTGTATACCTTCTTACCCCATCTATCTAGCACCCTGGAGTCTCTATCAGAGGGGGTAAGATTTTTGGCAGTAGTAGCTTTATTGCCATTGGGTCCCTGTGCAATGGTCTCGGGGTCCGCAGTAGGATTTTTAAAAAGGAACTTGTGAGAGTCAGGGACCCTGTAATATCTATCAGGTTTTCTGGGAGCAGGAGGTAGAGAGTCAGGGGTCAAGCTAGATTTCAAAAAGGCATCATCAGCAATGTCTAGTACAGGAGGTATGGCTAAAGGCCTGTGCTGGGGCAGGAGTAAGAAATCCCTAAGCCTCTTTTTAGAATCAGAGTAATCCTGACTTTCCCAATGAAAATGCTCCCTGAGAGTATGCAAGGTTTTACCAAAAGAGAAATCCTCTCGGGGGGAAGCAGAGGGAATAGAGTCCTCAGCATCAGAATCTTCATAAGTAGATAAGGGTAAATCCTGGTCATCAGAGGAAATGGAAAATTCAGAATCCTGGTCAGAAGTATCATAAGCAAACTAGGCTGGCTTCCCCTGATTAAAGTAATAAGGTTTTCAGCCATTCTTATCATTTGTTTTTTAGGCATAGAGACCTGACCATGCAGTCTGGGCGTCAGTTTTCTAGGCATGGTTCGAGTTTTAGGCTTTGAAGAAGAAGATGGCATAGGTTAAATACGCAAGTCAGTAGGCCTGAATGCACCCACAGAAGCCGGTGCCTGCACAGCGGCTCTGGACCCATCCAAGGTCGAGACATCCGCAGGTTCCACTCCGAATGGGTCTCATTAGAGGCCTGCGAATCTGAAGTAGCGGGCATCAGGGGCTGCGAAAGCACCTCACTGAGTACTGGCGAACTGGCGACTGGCTTAGGAGAAGCGTTGTTGGCAGCTTTGGACCTAGGCGGCCTGTCTCTGTCTTTATCTTTGCATTTTTTTGGAATGTTGGTAGTCGGATGGCTTACCGAAGACATATCAGGACAATTGAACCGAGCACCAAAATATTTAGCAGCAAAAATATACAGGCGACGGATAGTTTGTGGTTTAAATAAGCCACAAAACTGACAGAGAGGTACATCGTGGTCAGGGCCTAGGCAAGGAATACAGTACGAATGAAAATCTTTGAGGTATTTGCTTTCCACAAGTAATGCAATTATTTACTTTTACTGACATCGGTTTAGAGCAAGAAAAAGTTTCCCCAATGGGGTACTTAGCTTTTAGTTGAAGACTTCCTTCTGAAACTCGAAAACGAAAATTTCAGGAGTCAGCCGACCGGCACTTGCGAACTGCTTCTGCTTCGGGCACCGCACGGCAAGAAAGACTGATGTAATGGCGTCTGCTGCATGTTTTATATCCCTGACGACCTGACGTCACAGAAGGGACAGCGACTGACGCAGGACCCAAGACTTTGTTAATCAGGCCGACTGAGGGCTACTGCAAGCAGATAACCCAAATGTGATGACTGCAACAGTGAAACACGAAGAACATCCCAAAGGAAGCAAGTCTCAGAGCCATGACATCCTTAAAGAAGTCCTTAGAGAACTCAATCCACTCCTTCTCCCCTAGCTGCTGAGGGGGAGGCTACATGCCTAGCCTTTTGTTTTTTCCTTTTTTAGCGTGACGTATACCTCAGTGAGATGCGGAGGTTTGAATCTCTGATATAACTCTATTAAGGTACCTGGGATCTGGTTCCTAATTAACATTTGAGGGTTGCCATGAGGGCCCATGGAAACAATGAGTTACAGTTTATTGGAAGTATTCCAATTTGCAAGGCCTTAGGAGTCATACCAGCTTGCAGTGGGGCCTCGGTAGTGGGCAACTGAGAGGTAACTTGATATACCACTGGTTTTGTAACCTCTTTGTGTGAGTCTGAGTCTGAAACATTAGAATGCATAACTGTTCTGGGCCTCTTAAGCATTGGTAGGTGGACATCTGAGGATGCGGTTTCCACCATCTTGTACTGGGCTAGGCATTTAAGACGCTGAGTTTCAAGAAAGGAAAGTCTTGACCTAAGGGTTTTGGGAACAAACAATTGACAAATGGAACAGGTTCTGTGATCATGTTCCAGGCCTAGACAGAAAAGGAACTTAGTTGGCAAGTCCTTTTATGGAATCTGCCTTCTGCACTTACTCTTCCTAACCAACATCTAACAAACTTGGAACAAAAATATTGTAAGCAAAAATGGCAAAGAGAGTATGATGCCCACCACTCCTGCCAATATGTGATGGGCCCCACTATGTGTATTCCCCACACTGGGCCATTAATCAAGGAGCCTGAATCCTCACCACTGAAACTGGAGAAGGACGTGCACTTGGAATATAAATGGATACACTCAGTATTTCCAGATGAAGACATCTCTGCATCAAGTACAACTTCCCTTAAGAGCACATATGGAACACACTCAGCCCGGGGTCTGGATGTCTCTATATCTGTCTCCTGCCAGATCCACAATAAGACCCTCCACTGGTACAGCTGTAGGGTTAGGTCCTCAGCCAAGTTCTCCAGCACCCTCTCTGTAAACCCAGTGCTTTGTGTCCCTGCCCCAAGTAGCTGACACACACACACACACACACACACACACACACACACACACACACACACACACCTGGGAAAGGCTGGCACAGATTTACTAGCTATGCCCCCTTCTGCCCAGACTAAGGTAGATGCACTGCCACCAGACACTTCATAATCAGCTACTCTAAGGCCCTTAACAAGGGGTGTCCAATTATACTGTGGAATATTAATACTAATACAAATGGTAGTAGTTCACCAAGATGGTTAGGCCTTCTGGAGTGGCCCACACAGTGTCAGCAAATAAATATAAGTACTCTCAAAGGTTAGATACTCTCTACAAGAACCAGCCACAATAAAACTATTAAATATATTTAATAATAAATAATAAAAGTACATGAAAATACTGAATGTATATTTACAGAAAACCAGAGTTAAAATCACAAAAAATATTGAAAACAACAGTGATGGACAGATTCATACAAATAAAGAAAAACAGTCTATGAACTAAGCTTAACTATATTCCTGACTGAATCTAAGAGAATTTACTGTTCTCAAGTAACTTACTTAGGCAAGGCAAGATGAAATATGTGAGCAGTCTTTCTAGTCAGGCTTCCCAAACAGACTACTCTACATTCTGAGATTAATCCCCGTAAAATATAATATCTAATATGACTTACAGAATGACCTCAACTGGTCACCTGATTCTAGGTTCCCACAATATCTCCTTCTGAAGTTTGAGACAGGACTTTATAAGATTGCTACAATACACATTTGGAGCTTTTATGGCAATCCCTTAAGGGCTATAGATATTTACAACAATTCCCTCTCTCTTTACAAAAGTTAACAGATAATGGTTTCTCCCAAATCTAGTGCCTACAGTCCTACTCAGCACTGTGAGGTGATTTTCAGTGATTTAACCTCTGTTAAAACATATATATTTAATTCAGTTACCATAATGAATGCACATTTCTCTTCATTTTAGCAGGGTGTACTGATGATACATTCTAACACAATTAACACAACCAAAGCTCACAAATACATTTTCAGCACAAGCATCTGTACAGATCAGTTTGATATACTACTGACATACAATTATTTACTTATTTTTATTTATTTTACATTTGTTGACTGGGAATTGTCCGACTGAGCTAAGAATAGCCCTTTTTCAGTGGAGGCCCACAGAGAAAAGCTCCAAAACAAAAAGCAACATTATCCAACACAAAGAATATTACAAATTCAAATGTACAAATAAGAGAGATATTTACATAAGTCATATTCTAAAAGTGAATTTCAAGCAAATTAGAAAAATAAATGGTAATAACATAAAAACATTAATTAATTTTGTTCTGTGAAACCAGCCATCATTAATTTACATAAGATAAGACAGTGCAGTAGGGGCAAAAAGAAGTGAGGATAGTGGGGAGTTTATGTTATGTGAAGACATTTAAGTAGGGTGAGAGCAAAGGCATGACCCACAGAATTTTTAACTGTTCTTTAGCAGTTACTTTAAATTGTTTTAGCTGGGTTTGTAACCTGACGAAGGGGAAGTTTGTTCCATGCAACAGCAGGATAGTAGCTATATAGGTTGCATCCTATATTGGTCCTAGGTTTGTATATAAGTAACAGATCTTGGTCGGAGCTTTGAAGGGTCCTTGTTGGCGAATAGTGAGCTATGAGGGAGGTTAGATTGGAACAATAGTTAGGTTGGTATAGTATAGAATGTATACTCTAGAGTGGAGTTAGAAGTAGGTGAGGTAGTTCCAGCCAATCTAGGTGCTTGAGTGAAATGCAGTGATGGGTTTTATAAGTGTGTTGGGCAGAGAATCTAGCTACCTTGTTATAAGTTGAGCTAAGGTTGGTTAGGAGAGTGGAGTTAAGATTTGTGAGTATTTGGGAACCGTATAGTAGACTGGGTAGGCGGTAGGTATGAGATAGGGTTTCTTTAGCTTTGGCAGTAAGGAACTTTCTGGTTCTGTATAGAAGGCCACGTTTTTGGTGAGTTTTCCTAATGCAATTATTGGCGTGCAGGTAAATTTTAAGCTGATTGTCAATAGTGACACCTAGGGGGTTGGCACTAGTTTCTGGTACTATTTGGGTCTTACTTACAGGCAGTATAGTGAAAGTAGTTGTGAGATGATTAAGAGTCTTAGGAAGAAAGAGTAAGAGTTTTTTTTTTTTTTTTTTGGGTTTAGGATTAATTGACTGTTAGTGAGCCAATTTTCCACTGAAGTAAAGGCGGTCTGTGTGGAAGAGATGAAACTAGAGAGAGACTCAGAGATAGTGTTGACAGTGGAATCATCTGCATATTGTATGAGGGATGACTGGGTACAAGAGGTGTATAGTAAATTAGTAAAAATATTAAAGAGTAAAGGTCCCAATATAGATCCTTGGAGAACACCCATTGTTACAGGGAGAGAGGGAGAGACTGCAGAGTGCCATTTAACTGATTGTGTTCTATCAGTTAGTTAGCTAGAGAACCAAGAGACGGTAACAGAGGAGTAGTTAAGATTAGTCCGTTTAGTAAGGAGAAGTGAGTGTGAGACGGTATCGAAGGCCTTTGAGAGGTCAAGAAAAAAGCAGGATACAAGTTTGTTATTGTCATGAGCAATACAAAATTCCAGTTAGCTGTGCTGGCACAAGTCATACATCCACTGCCCTACTTCTCCCTGGCATGGCTGGCAGTACCTCCTAGCATCACAGGGAGTTTCCCCAACAGGGCATTTATCTGAGAAAATGGTCAAGCAAAACAATGGTACCAACAACTAAATAGCGATCAGTCCAGTGGATGCACAACCTGCATTCAGGCTGGCAGTGAAACAGTCTGAGGTACACACTCATATGTCCAGCTATTTACCCCGGTGCTTATGACCTGAGTTATGCATCAGATGCACAATCTCAGGAAGATAAAGCTTTGATACCCCAGCTGAATATCAGCAATGGCAACCCATTTGTCAGGAATACTGCAAAAGTGATTTCACTCAGGACATCCACTGTTGACTGGGCCAGAAGGAATTCACCACAACCATCTTGGTGGATTCCTTCTGAGTCTGCAGCAGTACCCTAGATATCAATGGAAAGGGTGGAAAAGCATACAGGAACAATTCCTGTCCAAGAAAAGGAAAAGGCATCTGTCTTCCAGGCCTTCTTGCATGGAGTACTGGAGCATAATCTGCAAACCTGATTATTCAGACAGAAGGCAAATAGGTCTACTTGAGGAACTCTCCGCAGATGGTTCAAATTATGGAAGATCCACTGATCTAGTTTCCATTTATGAGGGTCTACCCTTGTCCTGACCACCTTGTCTGCCATGCACAATTTTGCACTGATGGGATGCAGGATACCTGTAAAAGATTGTGCTGTGAAACTATATCCCATGCTAACATGGCTAGTTTGCAAAGAGGATATGACCTGATTCCCCCTTGCTTGTTGATGTACCATATGACTGTGGCATTGTCTGTAATAACTTAATGAGGCCCAGGAGACCAAAGATGACTCAGAGTTGGGTGCCTTGATTAGGGCAAGCATCTCTTTTACATTTATGTGCTTGCGTCTGTCCTTGGTGTCCCACACACATTACACTTTTATCCCTCCTGAAATTGATCCTCAAGCAAAGTCCAAGATATCTGTGGTGACGTACTGCTTTGGAATAGGGAGGGAGAAGGGAAAACCTGGATTTAAGGACATCTGCCATCTCCAATTGATTTCTCTTCTGACAAACCCCAGCACTGGGATTTAAAAAGATAAAGGATGTTGGTGCTGGGACCTACGAGACTTCAGATACCATTATGTTTCCCATGTGGACTCTTGTCAGGGTTGTCATGAGTCCCAAAATCTTGAGGAATTCCCTCACACTGACTGAAGCCTGAGTGGAAAACCTTGGAAATAGATCTTGACATAGATCTATTTTTTCCTTTGAAAGATAAGCTCTTTGAAATGAGATATCTAGCTGACAGCCCAAGAACACAATCCTGTGTGAAAAAGTCAAAAAAGATTGTAAATGTTCATTTGGAACCCCAGTTTGTAGAACAGATCTCTCATCCAAGTGAGAGATTCCTGACACTCTGAAAATGACTGCAAAGATAAGCAAGTCATCTAAGCATGGAAAATGTGGATACCCTGTAATCCACAATGAACTATGACTGGAGCTAGACACTTTGGTCAATATACTGCACCAGAAGTGTTCACAAAGGGTAAGGCAAAGAATTGATAATATGATCCAGACATAGAAAACCTTTAGAAATGCCTGAAGTCTGGATGAATAGAGATGTGAGGATAAGCACCTTTTAAATCTAGTGTTACCAGGAAACTTGAATGAGGAAGGAGAGTTAACTTGTGACATGACAGCATTTTGAACTTGGTACTATCACAAATATGTTTAGGAAAGAAAGATCCAGAACTGGTCTACAAGCATTTTCTTTCTTTGGCACTAAAAACATCCTTGAATAAAAACCTTTCCCAACTTGAGAAAGAGGAACTGGTTCTATCATTCCACGAGACAGCATGTGATGAAGGACAGGGGAAAACAAAAGACCCTGGTTTGGTGGATGAGGAATTACCCCCTGAAAAGGAAGTTTTTCTTCCCACTACCAACTGTAACCTACCTTGACAGATAATCTTCAGAACCCATTAGTTTGAAACTGTTGCCAAAGAGAAAAGTGAAGACTTAGACTTTCTGGAAAGGAAAAGGAACTGCCAGGGTGGTGTTGGGGGCATGGTGGGGGGATACAAGGTCCCTTAAATTAACTCGTTGAACTGTTCTTTGTCTTGGCGGTCCTGAATTCTTTTTGGGCCCCCTTGACACTTCTTAAACATTTGTTTACCTGCATTTGGTGAGACTGTTTTTTGACATAAGGGATTACAGAATCCTTTAAAAAATTTGGAAACGGAGGGCTGAAAATTCTTAGAGATTCCCTGTATCAACTTAACCTTTTCATCACACTTTCTTATAAGCTCTGCAGCACAAGGACCAAAAATAAAATCTCTATCCATAGGACAATTTAAAATCTCTTTTTCACTTCATCTGAGAAGATCTGAGAATGCTGCCAGGCAAACCTTCCCAAAACAGTACTAGTGGCTATATAGCCCTGGAAGAACTATTAACCGAGTCATATACACACAATGTAAACGATGACTAGTGACTATTTAAGAAACTAAATTATTTAAAGCGCATTTTCCTCATAAGAATAATCTGCAGAAAAAACATTCTTCATACTTTCACAGTTAGTCAAAACAAACTTTAACATATGACCCTGACAATGCAAAATTCTGAAAATCAAAGTTGCAGAAATGGGTCTATATCAAGAAATCGATATCTGAAAATGTTGACTCACATTTGTTCGACACAGAAATGTCGAACTTTCCTGAACGGCCAAATCACCGATTCCTTTCCAAGGGAAAGAAATCGGTTGGCTGTTTTGTTACACCTGCCCTTTCCCCGACTGTAGTGCGGTCTCAGAGTTAGAATATTTAGTTAGGGGGTATGTTGGGGGCATTAAATATGTTTGTTTTTTTGTGGCGTTGGTTTTTGGCAAACCGATTTCTTTCCATTTGGTAATTTGGCCGTTCGAGTATGCTGGAGTTCAACATTTTCGTGTCGAACAAATGTGAGACGACATTTTCAAATGTCGATCTCATGATATAGACCCGCAGAAGCTTATACTTTTTTTCCCATGCTTATCAATAATCTTCTCATCTTTCTCAGAAAAAGTAGGATTGGAAATAACCAAATGTTTAGCAACAGTAGGATTAACTAAAGCTATAGCTGCTTATCAGTTCTGGGAAAAGTGTATAAAAACTTAAATGATCAACTTTATACATTCTATCTGCCTTTTTTAGGGACAGCAAGCAGAGTCACCCACCTGTGGATGAAGCAAATTGTTAGCCTGTTATTGTGGCAAAGGCTGTTTGCTTAAATTTTTCTTTTTGTGGCTGGAAGAAAGGCCAACCACTGGACTGGTAGCTTGTTCCAAGGCCAAGCCAAAAACAGTGCTTTTTCCCTGGGGAAAACAAACAGCAAAAGCTGGTAAAATTTTAAAGCATTTCAAAGTCACTTTTCCCCACAAAGACACAGTAAAAGCAGTTTGAAACACTTAGCCAACCCCTAAAAGTAAAATAAACATACTTTTTTTTTTTTTTTTACATAGAAAAGCTGGTCAATTACTTTAAACAACTTTTTAAACTGACAGGAAAAAAAAGAGTGCTCCAGTTAAAAAGTATAGTTCATTTATTTTATTTTACATTTGTTTATCGGGAAAGTCCAACTGGACACAGGCCCATTTTCAGCGGACGCCCGGGAAGAAAAGCTCCACATTACAATACATTACATGAGAGTAAAAAGAAGTAGAACATGCATACATATGACATATATACCCATCAGGACAACATGCTAGCGATTAACAAAAATACATACAGCATATATATACACATAACAGGACTTCATGCTAGTGATTAACATTTCTTACAGTTAAGTCTCTTGAAAGTCCATTACAAAACATACACCTAGCTAAACAATAACTTTCCTAAACAGGAAAGTACAAAAAAAAATTCTAAAATGTGGAAGGTTTTCCCCAAAGAGAACTTGTCTGCCCAGCAAAGGAGCAACACAAGCTGACCGTCGATCCTCGAAAGCCCACATAGGAGCATACTGTTCAGAGGCAGGAAAGCTCTGAACAGCATGGTACTTAACCTGTCCTTTAGTCAGCTCAGACTGAGCTGACTGATAGTTTGGACATGTGGAATGTGCCCTGAAGTTTTGGAAGCTGGCCAGCTATTATATCATGTGCAGGACATAACCCATATAAGCAAGGCTCCAGCAGCAGTGACTATTATGATGAACATATATATATATATATATATATATATATATATATATATATATATATATAAAAATAGAAATAAATGATCATCAGACCTATGAAGCAATACTGTGAAAGCGCTTACCAACTGAGTGCACAATAAACATATTGTGTTTGTTTTACGTTGTTTGGAATATTTGTCTGCTGTTATACAAGCTTTTGAAATATTTACTGGCTGTAATACGAACTGTTGGATTATACAATTACGGTGTTTTTTATGGAAGTTGCATGGTTGCTGTAGCTGAATCGTTTATTTCTATTTTCACGTTTTCGCTTTTATGCAGTGCAGCATTTGCCTATAGAAGTGTAGCTGTCTTCTTTATTGTTGTTATATATATATATATATATATATATATATATATATATCTATCTTAACTCCATGGCTGCATCAATTCTACGATGGGAGAAATCTCTCATAGCCAAGGAGTCACTGCCAGTGTGCACTTAGACATTGTACCAGCAGTGAGTTACAATGAAAAAAAAAAAAAAAAAAACTGACGTGTGTTATCTGTTGGGCAGATGTATCCCTGGGTTGAACTGCTTAACATATTCCATTGGCAGACACTATTTTCCATACAGCATATTTCCTGATTGTATCTGCCAGTGGTTTTCATCTGTCGATTAAATGTGTTTAGACCAAATATTTTCACACAATTGTGTATTCAACCACTTGTGTTTTAGTTCAATATGTTTAGATGAATTGTGTGTCACGCAAATGTATACTCGATTAATTTACATATCCCTGTACATATATATATATATATATATAGATATATACATATGAAATAGGACAAACACATAACACATATAGAACAGATGAAAGTAGCATGAGAACAGCATTTTTTGTTTTTTTTACATTGACCAAACACAATCAAAACAATTCAATCCAATTCGAATGCAAACCAGATTCCAGATATAGCCCTTCTATGATAGAGACAAAAGAACAGAGCAGTTGTGGAAGAATGCATTTACAAACATCTACACATATTTCACTTCCAAGTCCATTATGTGATATTCTAAAACTAATACAATACAAATCACACCAATGGTTGCACATAAACGGAGAAGTGGAAACACTACGGGTGGAAATACTGACCAAGAAAATATGAATTCAATAAACAAAAGAGCTGCAATGGTTCTGAACCAGTAATAGTTAAATCTCAAATGTATTTACAAGCAACACTGGATATAATGGTAGAACTGAATCTATCTGAGAAAGTCCCAGTTTTTTAAATGCATGGGCCGTGTTAATTATGTTGTTGTTACTATTACTTATTAATTAACTTACAGGCTTAAATGACAAACTTTTCATGTCAATCTTTAAATACCACAAGATGTATTCAAGAGGATAAAACATCTATCATGATGACAGCAGTGCCAGAACTGGAATTTTAATTTAGGTTTGTGCCCAGCATGGAAGCAAGATCCACAGTCTTGGTTTTACCCTCTGAAATATCATCAGGCTCAAAGCCAATGTCTGGCAGATAGAGTCATAGTACAAAAGCATGAAGTCCCTGCTAAACGCTAAATTAAAAGGAAACTGAACAGTTAATTATACTCAGGCTTTTCTAAATGGAATAAAACATCTGTAACTCTCCTGTGTTTTGTGTGTGTGTCTGTTTTAGGCAACAGAATGCCCACGAAATACATGAATCTAAGAACAATACAGGAAGCTATGCCCTTCTCATCTTCAGAAAATTTGGCATACTCGTCCCTTTGGATTTCCAGTTATACCCTGTTGTAACTATACATAGCCTTAAAAAATCATATACCAACACTGATTACAGGCACAGTTATAGCAAGCAGCTGCTGTTTGAAATTGTACAACCTGTACAAACATTTACATTTACTTTACCTAAACTAAATGTAGAAGAAAAAAAAGAAGTTTGTACTCATCATAACTTTCCATCTGTGTTGTCCATTTTCATTCTTCCTCAACCTGTAGGTTCGGATCTGATCCTCAGATCTGACTTGGCCGTTGCAATAGCTCGTGGCAACCAAAAAGCTCTTAAGCTCCTACCCTACCCGTAAAGCAAAGCACCCTTCCCAAGTTACCTCAGATCTTGTTTGCTGATAGAGAAATATCTATAAATATATGTAAACACGTGTGTGTGTGTGTGTGTGTGTGTGTGTGTGTGTGTGTGTGTATATATATATATATATATATATATATATATATATATATATATATATATAAATATATATATATATGAAAAAACAGTATAGAATATTACCTATATAGATAATGAGACTATCTCTGGAGATCAGCACAGGGAAGTGACAATCTAGACCTACTCGCTCT
This sequence comes from Protopterus annectens, assembly GCF_019279795.1. Taxonomy (NCBI): domain Eukaryota; kingdom Metazoa; phylum Chordata; order Ceratodontiformes; family Protopteridae; genus Protopterus; species Protopterus annectens. Next base: position 1,081,492,759 of record NC_056727.1, on the reverse strand, counting down.
TTTAGGAGACCAAAGGTAGGGGGTTGGAGGGTGGGTTGTTGAGGAAAAATGAAAATGGACAACACAGATGGAACACTATGGTGAGTACATAACTTCTTTATCTGATGTTGTCAATTTTCATTCTATCCTCAATCTGTGGGATAGAGTCCCCAGCTACCCTAGATCCTGGGTGAACTCAAGGAAGGATGTTCCTTACCACCAGTGAATCATATGATGCTCTTCCCCCAGAGACCAAGTCTAATTTGTAGTGAGTAACAAAGGTATGGGGGGGGGGTAGCCCAAGTAGCAGCTGCACACACATCATCCATGGATGCTCTAGCTTGAAATACTGATGAAGTCACCTTGGCTCTAAGTGAATGGGCTTGCAATGGTTTTGGTAAATGAATGTCGTTTCTTGTAAATGAACAAAATACAATCTGTGATCCTTCTAGCCAATGTTACTTTGGTCACTGCTTTGCCTAATCTTACTTCTGAAAAGGAAGCAAAGAGTTGGTCAGATTTCCTGATGTGTTTGTCCTATGAAGGTAAAAATGTAATTGCCTGTGAACATCTAATAAACGCAGCAGATAATCACCTTTATTGGAAAATTTTGGAAAAAATAATGGTAAATTGCTGGATTCATTGATATTGGTGGCTGACACTTTCAGTTAAAAAAGATGGGTTAGTAATTAATTTAACCTTGTCTTTATGAAAGATCAAATATGGTAGCTGTGATGATAAGGCCTGAATCCCTGAAATTCTTCTTGCCGAGGTTATGGCTACTAAAAATATAGTTTTCCAAGAAAAGAACTTGACATCACATTTAGCTGCTGATTCAAAAGTAGGTTGTATGACAGCCTGCAGCACCAAATTCAGGTCCAAAGGGGGAGAAGGGTCTTTACATGGGCTGTTTAGTAACAGAGTTCCTTTCAGAAAGGCTTTACAGAGCTTGTGTGAAGTAACTAGAGAACCTTGAAATCCAATATAAAAATTGGAAATTGCAGCTAACTGTACCTTGATTGTTGCAGAAACTGCTCCCTCATTAATTAAACAGTTGGGCTAAAAATTGAAGGATACTATACATCGGGGCTGAGAAGGGATCCAGATCATCTTGCATAATCCAGTAGATAAATCTCCTCAATTTACTGGAGTACAGTTTACATGTAGATGGCTTATGAGAGGGGAAAAGTATGTGAAGGACTGGAAAAGAAAGCTTAGGTTGTCTGGCTATCAGCAGAATTGGAGAAGCCAAGCGGTTAGCCTGAGGGTTGGAATGTTTGGATGAAGCATACCTGTCGAGTGAAACAGGAGGTCTGGAGTTGGCTCCATAATTCATGGTTGCTGAAGTCAGACCATAATTCATGGTTGCTGAAGTCAGACCAAAGGAAAGGGAACCAAACCTGTCAAAGCCAATACAGTGCAATGAGGATTACTTTGCTTATCAACCTGTTTGCTTTCTGCAATTCAGGAATAAAGGAGTTGGAAGAAAGGCATAAAGGAGATCAGGGGGCCAAGTGTGAAGAACAGCATCCCCTCAGTGAGTCCCCTCATGGGGGGGATTAGGGGAAAATAGCTACTGCATTTGTTGTTTATGCCAGAGGCAAAAATATCACAGCAAGGCTGGCCCCATTTGCGGAATATCCTTTCCGCCACTATCTGATTGAGGGACCATTCATGAGACATAAGAATGGATCTGCTCAAGTTGTCTATCACAATGGACTTCCCTGGAAATGTGCATTGCTACTAGAAAGCAGTTGGATGGGATTGCCCATTGGCACACTGAGCATTTCTCAACACAAGGGGTAGGATCCGATTCCCCCTTGTTTGTTGATGTACCAGACTACTGGCATGTTGTCCATCTAAACTGCAACTCTCCCTAAGGGGAGAGCATCCTGGAAGGCCTGCATTGCTAAATGCACTGCTCTCATCTCTAAGACATTGACATGCAAGTTAATCTCTTTGGGCGACCAAGAGCCTTGGACAGTATTCCCCAGAAAATGCCCCTCCACCCTAACTGGGAAGCATCCGTGGTCACAGAGGCCATGGGCTGAGGGGGGTATAAATGGATGGCCCTGTTGAATCTGCTTGGATTGAATCCACCATGAGAGGCATTTCTTGCACAGGTTTATGACTCTTACCTGGGTTGACACTGATTTGTGGAGAGCAGACCACTGAGCTGAAAGCAGCCACTGCAAGATTCTCATGTGAAACCTGGCAAGTGGAACCAGAGTTTTTGCTGCCACCATGGACCCTAGAGCTTGAAGAACTAGTCATGCAGAGACCTTCGTATTGCAAATGATCTTCCTGATTTGTGATCTGATAACTTCTACTCTGGAAGGGGGAAGAGAAGCTATTGTTTAGTTTGTGCTGAGAATTGCACCTATGAGTTCTAAACATTGTGTCGGTTCTAGAAGGAATTTCTCATAATTTACAGTTATCTCTAAACTGTAACACATCTGGAGAACATTGTCTCTTAATTGTAGTAGTTGATGCATGGTCAGAGCAGAGCAGATGCGAGCCAATCACCCAAATATAGAAACACCCAAAATCCTTGCAGTCTTAGGTGAGCTGCTACTACTGCCGTGCACTTGGTTAACACTCCGGGGGCTGTAGTGAGACCAAAGGGCAGAGCTCTGAACCGATGACTGACTGACTCCCAGCAAGAAGCATAGGTACCTTCTGGATTGCCTCTCCATCTTTATGTCGTAGTATGGTCTATAGAGAACATCCAGTCATCCTTTTCCAAAAATGGAAGGATGGACTGAACAGTGACCACCCAGAACATGCTGTGTCAAACTGATTTGTTTAGTTTGCTGAGATCTAAAATTGGTATCCAGTCCCTTGTCTTTTCTGACACTAAAAAGAACCTTGAGTAATTTTTGGATCCTCTCTAGTCTGAGAGGACCACTTGGATTACTCTCTTTTTTTTTTGCTAGCAGCCTTTGTACCTGAATAGCTGCTTGTTCACTCTGACTGGGTGGACCATTGGGGATTTTTTTGAACTGGGGAGTCAGAAGGGAGAAGGGTATAATGTATCCTCTAGAAATGATCCTCTGCACCCATGCATCTGATATTATTGTTAGCCAGGCGCTCTGGTGCAGGGACAGTTGACCCCTGATTGCCTCCAGAGTAGGACAATCGGGCCTCCTTTCAGGTGTGCTGAAAAGTCTTCCAAAGAAAATATCTCTGGATCCTTGGTTTTGTAGGCCTCTTCTGCCACAAGAGCATCATCTACCATTTGAGTTTTCCCCTCTGCCACTAGGGGAACTACTTCCACGTGTGTCTTGAAAAGGCCCTTGAGATTTTTTGAACCACATCTTCCCACTACTTCTCTGGTTCCTGGAAAAGGATCTCTGAGGAGTGGAAAAATGTATGCTCATGGCAGATGGGGTCTTCCATCTTTCTCACACCTACATAAGGTATCTCTTACTGTTGGGCCAAACAAAGAAGAGTCATCAAAGTGAGTAATGACAAACAAAGACCTGAAAGGCTCCGCAAAATCACATAAGCACATTCAGGCATGCCTCCTGACAGAAATGCCTGAATCTGCTACTCAGGTCATTCTTTCGGCTACATGAGAGATGAGCCTCATTGACGAGTTTGAGATGGATTGTAGGGTTGCCAACTGAGAAGAAAATTATGCTTGTACTACTTCAGATACAGATCCTGGCAGGGTATCTGAAAGTTCCTTTATCAGATCACTTTGCAATCTCATAAAATGTGTTGGATAGTTCAAAGACCTTAGTGTGATGGTCAGTGAAGCATAAACATGCTTCCCAAACCTAGCTATCATCTCAGACTCCTTGTTAAGTGGATGGATAGAAGAACTTTCCTCAGCTAGTTTTTTTGGTGGCTGCTGCCACGATAATGGCATCTACTAGTACATCTTTAGTCCAAAATGTTTTGTCATATGGGGTTGTAATAATTTTATCTGGTCTCCAGGGAATCAGTTCGATGGTGTCTGGAGCCTTCCATGCCCACCGAAAGATCAATTCCAAAAGCTCTTTGGTGGGCAGAGTCACCCAGGAGGTAAGTGGACGAATACCAAAAGACGCCAGGTACATAGACGCTCAGACAATGGATTTCTGGGCTTCCAGTCACCTCTCTGCTTCACGATTTCTAAGATGTCTCCAATGGGGACATCATTAGGAGGTGACCTTGAGGACCTTTCACGCTCATCAAAATCCATGTCTTCAATAATGGATTCCTCAGTGGAGTCCGGGTGCTTCCTCATGCACATCCTTTTTTCAGGGACCTCCTCAATGGGATGTTCTGGGAAGGTATCAGAAGAGGTGGGGATACCCTGCTGAGAAGCCTGGGGTATTGGAACTTCCTGTTCCTGTGGAAGACCAGAGTGAGAAGCTGTAAGCAGAGATGTCAGAAGTGAAGGCTGTAGATTCAAGGTGGTAGGTACTGTCTAAGTTGCTGAAGTAGACATGGCTCTCTCCAAAGCCTCAGAGGCTGATTGCCCCTGAGAGGAATAGGACTCCATATCCCATAGGGCATGCCTCTGGACCATAGTCCCTTCCTGCCCAAAAGACAATCCTCCTGAGGCTGAAGCAGGGGCCGAGCTGATCCAAGCCAAAGCCCTGAGGCACAGAGATGGCTCCAAAAGTTTCTGAGTCGAGATCAACACCTCGGAGCTGATAAGGCCGCTAAGGCTCTGAGAGGTCTCTGGCTCTGACACAGCTAAAGAACTGAAAGCAAACATCGGATCCAAGGACAAAGAAGTTCACGTATCCAAAGCAGAAGGAACTGGATGGTTCATATCCGATGACTCTCATGCTTTGAGGGAAACCAGAGGAGGAGGTAGTAGCAGAATAGCAGATGCATGGAAGTTCTGACTCAAAGGGGTAGGAGCCGAGGGAACTCCTAAAATTCCCTGCGCCCAGAGTATCTTCTTTACTAGTCTCTCCACGTATTCTTCAGTTAGGCTAATAGAAGAGTGAGTGGACATTGCTGAGGGTAACTTTGGTCTCTCCAAAAATGGTGAAGGGACTCTGAATGGGACTGGATCAACTGAAGGGGAGTATTGATTCCTCAGAATGTATTGTGGAGCTGGAGATAATCTTTTGATTGGATCCAAAATTATCAGCGCTAAGAAGTCCTTTTTCTTAAGGCATGTATGATCTGAGGAAATAGATCCAAAGGTCTATTTTTTTTTTGCTTTCAGATCCAATGAAGGAGGAGTCTGATTCAATATCTTAGACTTTTTAGCAGTTGGATCCAACAGACAGGTTGGAACCAAAGTAGGCCGTTTTCTTCCTTTGTATGACACTGTTGAGGAAACAGGATGCAGGGCTAGCCTGTCCAGATTTGCCCTTTTATGTTTTTTTTTTCTACAGGAGAAGATCCAGAAATTGCCTTATGAAAGGAGGAAGGCAAAGGCAATAAACCTTTAAGTATTTATTTATTTTTTGTTCAACCAAGGCCCTATGGTTGAAAGGGTGACAAACTGCACAGTCCTCTTGAAGATGCAGAGTACTAAGACAATAAACACAAAGCATATATGAATCACTAGCTGATATTTTGTGCCCACATTTAGCACATTTTTTGAAGCCAGCTGGCTTATCTTTATTTTTCTCTTTTTCAGCCATCACTAGTACAAAGGGAAGAAAAGTTCTAAGAAGAAAGTACAGTTGTGTACTTGCCATAAATGTAGATGTTCGAGTGTATTCACTGTTGCAGTCATCACATTTGGGTTATCTGCTTGCAGGTAGCCCTCAGTCGGCCTGATTATCAAAGTCTTGGGTCCTGCGTCGGTTGCTGTCTCATCTTCCATGACGTCAGGTAGTCAGGGGTATAAAGCATGCAGCCGATGCCATTACATCAGTTTTTCTTCCACCAGATGTTAGGTGCCCCCATAATGGGAAGCAATTAAATGTAAGGTTACACCTCCAACAAAAAAGCAAACACACCAAAAAGCTTAAAGCATAGTAAACAAGAATAGGTACAGTCAACAGAAGTCAGGGGGCTGGTGGGAGGGTAACCAGGACTGCAACTGTGAATACACTCGAACATCTACATTTATGGTAAGTGTACACAACTGTACTATGTTCTTTGTGTTTCACTGTTGCAGTCATCACATTTGGGTAGATTCCCAAAACTAAGGATGGGAGGAGGTAATTAGATAGCATTAGGACCAGCTATAAGCCCTTGCAAGACTGCAGTGGCAAAGCCAGCTCTGAATTTAGAAAAAAATGGCAAGTGGTAATGCTTGGTGAAGGTGTGTACAGAACTCCAGGTAGCAGCTTCTAGGATGTCCCTGGTAGGGACACCTCTGAGAAAGGCTGTAGAGGTAGATGCAGCCCTGGTTGAATGTGGTCTTATCCCCCGTGGGGTAGGTTTTCCATGGTGCTTATAGCAGAAATGAATGCAATGGCCTATCCACATAGAAATGGTTTGCTTTGAAATGGCCTTCCCCTCTGCCCCTAAAGCAAATGCAACCAGCAGCTGTTCAAATTTCCTGAGAGGCTTAGTCCTGTCCAAGTAAAATCTACGTTGTCTGTGCACATCCAAGGAGTGCAGTATTCATTCCCCTTTGTTCTGTGGATTAGAAAAGAAGGTTGGCAAATGAATGGACTGATTAAGGGCCACACTGGATACCACCTTGGTCCTGAGGGACACCCTGTCCGCATGAAAGATGATGAAAGGCTCCACTGCCATGAGGGCCTGTAATTCAGACACCCTTCTTGCTGAAGTGATGGTTAGAAAGAAGGCTTTTTTCCAAGAAAGGATTTTAAACTCTGCATTTGCAGCTGGCTCAAAGGGAGGTAGAGTGAGCTTTTCCAATACAAAGTTAAGGTCCCAGGCTGGAGTAGGGGCTCTCCTGGATGGTCTTAAGTTTTTGGCCCCTCTGAGGAATTGCTTCAGCAATGGATGAGAGAAGAGGGGTGGTTCTGTATTGTAATGAGCTGAAATAGCCGAGGCATGAATTTTGATGGAAGAAAAGGAAAGGCCCTAGTGAATCATCTCAGTTAAGTATTGAAGAATATGAGGTAAATTGGGGACAGCTGTGCCCATCCCGAGTTTGGCACCAGGAACAGAATATTTTCCATTTTTCAGCACAGGATTTTCTAGTACTAGGCCTTCTTGCCTCCAGAATAACATCCATCACTTGCTTACTGAGGGATGGTAACAGAGAGATCAGGTAATTAGCCAGGCTGCAAGGTTCAGGGTTTGAAGCTGTGGGTGCAGAATCTGGCCCTCCTGCTGGGACAGCAGGGCAGGGGTCTGAGGCAAGTGCCATGGTGCCAGCAGTGACACACTGCACAAGAGGGGGTACCAGTGTATCAGTATTGTCCTTGGTTTGCCCTGTTTGATCTTTAGTAGCACTTTGGAGAGGAGAGGCAAAGGGGGAAAGGCATAAACTGATAGGTTTTTCCAGGTGAAGGACAGGGCATCCACATTTCAAGCTTGTTTGTGGGGAGTCCTTGTGCAGAATTTGTCCAATTGGTTGTCCTGAGGGGAGGCAAACAGGTCTATCTCTGGGCTTCCCCATTTGTTTCTCAACATGTTGAATATCTTTGGTTCCAGTTTCCACTCGTGTGGGTCCATGAGATTTCTGCTTAGGTCGTTTGCCAGTGTATCTAGCTTTCCTGACAGGAATTGAGCCTGTAGGTGCACTTGGTAGCTCAAGGCTGTGTTCCACAGAGACATGGCTAGTCTGCAGAGAGGGTATGAGTGGGTTCCCCCCTGCTTATGTACCACATAACAGTGGTGTTGTCCATCTTTACCAATAACTGTCCTGGAAGAATGTGGTCCTTGAAGGCTGTCAGAGCATTCTGTACAGCTAACATTTCTTTTTGATTGATATGCAGGTGAATTTGACTTGGGTTCCATTTGCCCTGAATGCACTGCCCTGCCAAGTGAGCCCCCACATGCATAGTCTGATGTGTCTGTTGTTAGGGTTTGGGCAGCAGGGGTACAGTGAATGGCAGTCCCTTGTTTTGGTGGCAGACCTCTGCCCACCAAAGAAACTCTATCTTTAAACAAGGTATGATAGGAATCATTGATTCTATACTCTGAGAATGTTGACAGCATAGGCTTTTTATATACCATTGTAGTTTCCTCATATGGAATTAGTAGAATGCAAAAGGCTATGAACCCCAGGGCTTGCAGTATTTTCCTTGCAGATAGCTGGGTCTTTGTGGCCAGTAGTTTGAAGTAGGCTGTCAAATGAACTTCTTTCTCTGGCGTGAGGTAGGCCATCTGGGAAGTTGTATTCAAGCTTGCTCCCAGGAATAGAATTTGTTGACAGGGTACAAGTTGTGATTTCTTTTCATTTATGGTGCACCCCAGAGAAGTTAGCAATTTCTTTACAAATGCCAGATGATTTAATAGTATGTCCTGGCATTCTGCCTGAATTAGAAAATCATCCAGGTAAGGCTATATCTGAATTTTTCTTTGCCTGCAAAATTCAATGACTGGAGCTGGGCACTTTGTGAATACCCTGGATGCAGTAGATAAGCCAAAGGGCATTGCAGAGAACTGATAGTGCATGTAGCCTGCTCTGAAGCGTAGGTATCTTCTGCAAGATTCCCTTATTGGGATGTGCAGATAGGCTTCCTTTAAATCCAGTGTGGCCAATCAGGCATTTTTGCCTAGCATGGGAAGCAGTTGATGAAGAGTTAGCATCATGAATTTTGGGATTACCAAAAATGTGTTTAGGATAGACAGGTTCAGGATAGGACGCCAGGAATTATCTTTTCTGGGTACCAGGAAAAGTCTTGAGTAGAAACCTTGCCCCCATTCCTCTTCTGGGGCAGGTTGAATAGCCCTGATGCTTAAAAGAGAGAGAAAGTACAGTTGTGTACACTTACCATAAATGTAGATGTTCGAGTGTATTCACTGTTGCAGTCATAACATTTGGGTAATCTGCTGGCAGGTTGCCCTCATTCGGTCTGAATTCCAAAGTCTTGGGTCCTGCGTCGGTTGTTGTCTCCTCTTCCATGACGTCAGGGGTATAACACATGCAGGCGACACCATTTTCTTTAGTTTTTCTTGCCCCAGATGTCAAGTGCCCCCAAAAAGGTAGCAAAATTATGTATATATAAATACATGCATCAATATAACTTTACCTTCATCTACAAGCAAATACACCACATAGGTTGTAGAAGATAGAGCTGGAAAGATAAACTCCAGAAAGAAAGGGGGATGGCGGGGGGGGGGGGTAACCTGGACTGCAACAGTGAATACACTCGAACATCTACATTTATGGTAAGTGTACATAACTGTACTATGTTCTTCATGTTTCACTGTTGCAGTTATTACATTTGGGTAGAATCCCAAAGCTATGGTTGGGTGGCTGGAGATAAACAGCATTAGGTGCGGCTATAAGGCCCTGCAGAACTGCAGTGGCAAAGCCTGTCCTGAACTTGGAGTTCAGTTCACACGTTTACAAAGCATTATCATTTGCCTCTCTACTCTAAGTAGCAGCCTCTAGAATGTCTTTGGTTGGTACTCCTCTGAGAAAGGCTGCTGAAGTAGCTGCAATCCTGGCGGAATGAGACCTAATGCCCTTGGGAACAGGTTTACCATGGTGTAAGTAGCAGAAACAAATGCAGTGGCTTATCCACTTTGATATGGTCTGCTTTGAAATAGCCTTTCCTTCTGATCCTGCAGCATATGCCACTAGTAATTGCTAAGTTTTTCTTTGAGCTTTAGTCCTGCTCAAGTAGAATCTTAGCTGTCTGTGCACGTCCAAAGAATGCAGATTTCTTTCCCCCTTGTTCTGCGGATTTGGATAAACGGTTGGCAGATGAATAGTCTGGTTAAGAGCCACACTGGAAACTACCTTAGGCATAAATGTAGGATTTGTCCTTAGAGACACCCTGTCTGGGTAAAATATGATAAAAGGCTCTACAGCCATGAGGGCTTGTAGCTCTGAAACTCTTTTTGCTGAAGTAATTGCTAGTAGCAGAGCTGTTTTCCATGATAAGAACTTTACATCAGCGGTAGCAGCTGGTTCAAATGGAGGCAGGGTGAGCTTTTCCAACACATAATTGAGATCCCATGCAGGTACTGGCGATCTTCTAGGAGAATTAAAATTTTTGGCTCCTCTAAAATACTGCTTTAGTAAAGGATGAGAAAAGATTGCTGGCTCTGTATTGTAATGAGCCGAAATGGCAGAGGCATACATTTTTATTGATGATAAAGATAGGCCCTTGTCAAGCATCTCAGTTAAATACTGTAATATCTGAGGAATATTTGGTTCTGCTGTATCAGTTCCTTGTGCTTGATTCCAAGCACAGAATCTCTTCCATTAATCAGCATAAGATTTTCTAGTAATAGGCCTTCTGGCTTCCAAAATGACATCCATCACAGCCTTACTAAGAGGCGTTGCTTGTATAACTATGTGATCAGCCATGCTGCCAGGTTCAGTGTCTGGAGTTGATTGTGCAGGATCTGATTGTTTTGCTGGGACAATAATTGAGGTCTTTAAGGTAAGGTCCAAGCGGGTATCGAGGCAAGTTCCTTAAGACTGGGTACCAGTATTGGCGGGGCCAGTCCGGGGCAATTAGTATCATCTTTGGTTTCTCTTGTCTGACTTTTAGGAGGACCTTGGGAAGAAGAGGCAGGGGAGGAAAAGCGTAACTGATAGGTTTTTCCAACTGAAGGATAGGGTGTCCACTTTCCATGCTTGTCTGTGATAAGTCCTTGTGCAAAATCTTTTCAACTGATAATTTTGAGGAGAGGCAAATAGATCTATGTCTGGGCTCCCCCATTTCTTTGTTATCATGCTGAAGACTTGTGGATCTAGTTTCCACTCATGAGGATCCATAAGGTTTCTGCTTAAATCGTCTGCCAGAGTATTTTGTTATCCTGGCAGGAATTGAGCTTGAAGATGTATTTGGTAAGTCAAAGCTGTGTCCCACAGTGTCATGGCTAATCTGCAAAGGGGGCATGAGTGCGTGCCCCCCTGCTTGTTTATATACTACATGACCGTGGTGTTGTCCGTCTTTATCAGTAGTTGTCCTGGATGAAGTAAGTTCTTGAAGGCTGTCAGGGCATTTTGAACAGCTAGCATCTCTTTCTGGTTGATATGTAGATGCATTTGTTTTGGGGTCCATATGCCCTGAATGCATCTTCCTGCCATGTGGACCCCCCAGGCATAATCTGATGCATCTGTTGTTAAGGTCTGGTTGGCAGGGGGTAGAGTGAAGGCCCGTCCCACGTTTTGGTGACATGCCTTTGCCCACCATAGAAACTCCTGTCATAGGCAGGGAATGAGAGGAATCATTGTTTCTAGACTTTGACAATGTTGACTCCATAAACTTTTTAGGTACCACTGAGGTTTCCTCATATGCAGTCTTGCATATGGAATTAGTAGGATGCAGGATGCCATGAAGTCCAAAGCCTGCAGAATTTGTCTTGCAGATAACTGGGTTTTTGTTGCCATCAGTTTGAAGTAAGTAGTCAGTTGCCTTTGCTTGTCTGGCACGAGGTAAGCCATCTGGGCAGTTGTACTCAAGCTTGCACCCAGGAATGTTATCTTTTGAGAGGGTACCAGTTGTACTTTCTTTTCATTTATTGTGTACCCTAGGCATGTTAGAAGCCTTTTCACAAATGCCAGGTGTTGAAGAAGAATGTCCTTGTTCTCTGCTTGAATGAGACAGTCGTCCAAGTAAGGATATATTTGGATACTTCTTTGTCTGCAAAATGAAATTACTGGTGCCAGACATTTTGTAAAGACCCTGGGCGCAGTACATAAGCCAAAGGGCAGTGCAGAGAATTGGTAATGCATTAAGCCAGCCTTGAATCTGAGGTATCTTCTGCACGACTGTCTTATTGGGGCATGCAGGTATGCCTCTTTTAGGTCTAATGTCACCAGCCAAGCATTCTTGCCCAGCATGGGCAGAAGCTGCTGCAAAGTCAGCATTTTGAATTTTGGAATGTCCAGATATGTGTACAAAATCGATAAATCCAGTATTGGCCGCCAGGCCTTGTCCTTTCTGGGTACCAAGAACAGTCTTGAGTAAAAACCTTGTCCTTTTTCCTGTTCTGGTACTGGCTGAATGGCTCCCATATCCATGAAGGACGTAACTTGTTTCTGTGCCTCTGCCCATTGATTCTTTGGCAGATCTGGCCAGCCGTTTGCCACTGGCAGAGTATGGAAGTGGAATCTGTATCCCCATGATACTATGTTTAGCACCCACTTGTCCTGGGTTATTAACTGCCAATTTTGAGCAAAAAGTGCTAATTTTCCCCCTAAGGGTGCCGACAAAAGGTAAGAGCTTGGCGCAGGTGGGGGAAGTCATTGGGACTGTTCTGTAGGTTTGAGCTTTATTTCCTCCAGGTTTGGAGGTAGAAGCACCCCATTGCTTTGACCTGTATGAATCTTGCGCCTGGTATCTGGAACCCTTAGGGCATCTGGATTTGCCCCTTTGAGCTCTGTCTGACACAGGAAAGGACCATTTTTTTTTGTAGGCCAGTATCTACTGAATCTTGGTGGCTGCACTTGTAAATAAAAGTATTTTACAGTTTGCATAGACTTAGCTTTGTCTTCCATTTTCTTTAAAACCTCTTCTGCCTTAATTTCAAAAAGAATATCATGCTGTAAGGGTGCATCTAACAATTTAGCTTTAACATGATCAGGCAAATTTTGTTCCTTTAACCAGACATGCCTCCTAATCACAGATCCAGTAACTGCATCCCTGCAGGAGGCCTCTAAAGAATCAAAACCGCATTGCAAAGTGTGCTTTCCAACCTGTTCAGCTGCAAGCAATAATTCCTATATTTCTTTATTTTCTGCACATTCAGAAATCAACATCATTTTCTGTTTTAGCAATTCCATAACAAGTTGTTGATACTTGAGCATATGAAATTGACAGTTTAAGGTCTTTATTGCCAAGGTAGCAGATGTATAAACCTTTTTCCCCATCTATCCAGTGCTCTTGAATCCCTGTTAGAGGGGGTAGGATTTTTTGCTGTTGAGGCCTTAACTCCCTTTGGAACCTGTAAAATAGTTTCAGGATCAGCAGCAGGGTTTCTAAATAGGAATTTATGTGAGTCAGGGACCCTGTAATATCTGTCAGGCTTGCTGGGAGCCGGAGGTAAGGAGTCAGGGGTCAAGCTTGACTCCGAAAACACATCATCCACAATGTCTAAAACAGGGGGTATGGATAAAGGCCTGTGCTGAGGGAGAAGAAGGAAATCCCTGAGCCTCTTTTTTGATTCTGAGAAATCTTGACTCTCCCAGTGAAAATGCTCCCTTAAAGTATGCAAGGTTTCTCCAAATAAATAATCCTCAGGAGGAGATGCAGATGGTATAGACTCCTCTGCATCTGAATCCTCATAAGGAGGTATAGATAATTCCTGATCAGAAGAGGAATCAGAAGAAACAGAAACCTTATATGAAGATTCATAATCAGTGTCTTGCCTAGGTCTCTTATCTGGAGGGGGATGGGTACCCCTGATCAAGGTAATAAGGTCTTCAGCCATTTTGATCATCTGTTTTTTAGGCATAGAGGCCTGTGCACGTGGCTCATGCGTCAGTTTTTTAGTTTTAGAAGTTGCTTTTGTCATTGGTTTTGCAGCAGTCATCAGTTATGTTGAGGTCTGAATACACCCTCAGAAGCTGGTGCCTGCTCAGCGGCTCCAGACCCATCCGAGGGAGATACATCCATCGGTCCAATACCTTGAGTATCTTGCAGCATGCCGGACTCCACATGGGTGTCGGTAGAGGCCTGCGATTCAAAAGTAGTGGGTATCAGGGGCTGCGAAAGTGCCTCACTGAGTACCGGTGAACCGGCGACTGGCTTAATAGAAGCTACGTCATCGGTTTTGGATCTCGACTGCCTTTCTCTGTCTTTTTCTTTGCGTTTTTTATGTACTCCGGTAGTCGGGTTGCTATCCGACGACATTTCTGGGTAGTTAAATCTGTTTCCAAAATACTGTGAGGTAAAAATATACCAATGCTTAACAGTGCGTTGGTTAAATTTAGCACAAAACCGACAGCCAGGCATGTTTTGATCAGGGCCTAGGCAAGGGAATACAGTATAAATGGCAATCCTTATGAAGTATTTGCTTCCCACAAGTAATACAATTATTAACTTTTTCTGACATCGGAATGGAGCAAGAAAAAAGTTTCCCCAACAGGGTACTTAGCTTTAATGAAGACTTCGGTTCTGAAACTCAAACTCGAATATTTCAGTAGTCAGCTGACCGGCACTTGCAAAATGCTTCTGCTTCGGGTACCGTGCAGCAAGAAAAACTAAAGAAAATGGAGCTGGCTGCATGTCTTATACCCCTGACGACCTGATGTCATGGAAGAGGAGACAGCAACTGACGCAGGAACAAAGACTTTGGAATTCAGGCCGACTGAGGGCAACCTGCCAGCAGATTACACAAATGTAATGACTGCAACAGTGAAACACGAAGAACATCTTGCTTTTGAGCCTCTGCCCACTGATGTGGGGGTGGGTCTGGCCAACCATTTGGGGTTGGTAAGGAGTGGAAGTGGAATCTGTATCCTTGGAAAGCTATATTTAAAACCCATTTGTCCTGGGTAATGAGTTCCCAATTTTTTGCATGCAGGGCGAACTTTCCCCCTAAAGGAACAGTCAGTTGAGCAGGGCTTGGAAGGTTTAAAGTTAAGTCATTGAGACAGTTTACCATAGGGGGAGTCTTACTACTCCCTGCTTTGGAAGTGGGAGCCCCCCCCCACTGCTTAGCCCTTTGAGTACCTTGGGACTGAAGCTTGGGTGTTCTGCTGGTTCTGGGTTTGGACTGAAGGCCTGGAAGAGGCAGTAAAAGACAATTCTTAGACGGCCAATGCCTACTAAATCTGGGAGGGTGTACTTGCAGGAAATCTTTAACAGTTTGCACAGTTAGCTTTTTCTTCCATCTTTTTAAGTACTTTCTTCTGCTTTGTTGCCAAACAGCCAGTTTTGATTAAAGGGAGCATCCAGTAATTTAGTTTTAACATGATCTGGCAAAGATTGCTCCTTAAGCCAAGCATGCCTTCTAAGTACAGACCCAGTGACAGCAGCCCTGCAAGATGCCGCTAATGAATCAAAACCACATTGCAAAGTATGTTTTCCAACTTGTTCAGCAGAATGCATTAAATCCTGTAATTCTTTATTTTACAGCACAGTCAGGAATCAACATCATTTTCTGTTTAAGCAATCCAATAATATGCTGCTGATACTTTAACATATGAAACTGCAGTTTAAGGCCCTAATGGCCAAAGTTGCAAAAGTGTATACCTTCTTACCCCATTTATTCTGCGCCCTGGAATCTCTATCAAAGTGGGTAGGGTTTTTGGCAGTAGTAGCCTTAATGCCCTTGGGTCTTTGTGAAATGGTCTCAGGATCCGCAGTAGGATTTTTAAAGAGGAACTTGTGAGAGTCAGGTACCCTGTAATACCCATCAGGTTTTCTGGGGGCAGGAGGTAAAGTGTCTGGGGCCAGGCTAGATTCCGAGAAGGCATCATCTACAATGCCCAGTACAAGAGGGATAGCTAAAGGCCTGTGTTGAGGCAGGAGTAAGAATTCCCTAAGCCTCTTTTTAGAGTCAGAGTAATCCTGGCTTTCCCAGCGGAAATGCTCCCTAAGAGTATGCAAGGTTTCACCAAAAGAGAAATCCTCTGGAGTGGAAGCAGAGGGAAGGGAGTCCTCTGCACCAGAATCCTCATAGGTAGATAAGAGCAAATCCTGGTCATCAGAGAAAACAGAAATTTCAGAATCCTGATCAGAAGAATCAGAAGGAAAATCAGTCCTAGGTCTCTTAGACGGAGAAGGGTGGCTTCCCCCGATTAGAGTAATAAGATCTTCAGCCATTCTTATCATTTGTTTTCTAGGCATAGGGGCCTGACCATGCAGTCTTGCCGTTGGTTTTCTGGGCATGGATTGAGTTGTAGGCCTTGAAGAAGATGGCGTATGTTTAATATGCAAGTCAGTAGGCTTGAATACACCCTCAGAAGCTGGTGCCTGCACAGCGGCTCTGGACCCATCCAAGGTAGAGACATCCGCAGGTTCCACAGTCAAAGAAGCATCTCGCGACATACCGGACTCCGAATGGGTCTCAGTAGAGGCCTGCAAATCTGAAGTAGCGGGTATCAGGGGGCTGCGAAAGGGCCTCACTGAGTACCGGCGAACTGGAGACTAGCTTAGAAGCGTCATCGGCAGCTTTGGACCTATGCGGTCTTTCTCTGTCTTTATCTTTGTGTTTTTTCGGAATGTCGGTAGTCGGGTGGCTTACCAAAGCCATTTCTGGATAATTGAACTGAGTACCAAAGTATTTAGATGCAAAAATGAACCAACGACGAATAGTACGAGGTTTGAATAAGGCACAAAACCGACAGTGAGGTATGTCCTGGTCTGCACCTAAGCAAGGAATGCAGTACGAATTAATATCTTTATGAGGTATTTGCTTTCCACAAGAAATATAATTGTTAACTTTTACTGACATCGGTTTAGAGCAAGAAAAAGGATCTCCAATGGGGTACTTAGCTTAGTTGAAGACTTCGGATCTGAAACTCGAAAAATAGAAGTTATGTTCTTACCATAACGTTCCATGTTAGTTGTCTTCTTCTCGCCGCCTTCTTGCTGGATGGGTTCGGAGCCGACCTCGGCTCCGACTCGGCCACTCTAAAAGCTCGAGAGTTGGTTCCACCGGCTCGAGGCTCCCCTTATATCCCACAATGCTAGGCGACAGTTACCTCAGATCTCGTTTGTAAGCTAACCCCAGCTTATAATAGTAACAGAATAACTCTAAACAGAGTCCACCTCTAACAACAGGAAGAAAGAAGGGTGACCTACATCCTGATCCAGGAAATATGCACAACAGCATATGCCTAAGAAAGAGGTGGTAGAAAGAGAGGTCACAATCACAACTCCTCTAGGTCTGTCCAGGCCAGGGGGAAGGAGGGTGGGACGCAAGAAGGCGAGAAGAAGACAACTAACATGGAACGTTATGGTAAGAACATAACTTCTATATGTTAAGTTGTCTATCTAGCCTTCATTCTTGCTGGATGGGACCGCGTCCCTAGCACCTTGTCCCGCCTGGCCTAACGGAACAGACTCCTGAGAACAGTGGAACCAAAGTTAGCTCTATGCCTAGAAGCTAAGTCCAACTTATAATGAGAAATGAAAGTGTGAGGAGTAGCCCAAGTAGCCGCTGCACAAATGGTGTCAATAGGCAGTCTGTCTTGGAAGGCTAAAGAAGTAGCCAAAGCTCTGGTGGAATGGGCCTTAGGTTTATTAGGCAGTTTTTGGTGTCTAATTTCATATACAAGGGAAATCAAAGATGTTAGCCATCTGGATAATGATACCTTTGAAACTGAAAGTCCCTTTCTGCTTTCCATAGGAGACAAACAGCTGATCAGATTTTCTGAATTGTTTTGTTCTATCCAAGTAGTACCTCAATTGACGATGAACATCCAGGCAGTGTAATTTTTGTTCAGACCTATTGGAATATTCTGGAAAAAGACAGGGAGGTCAATGCTTTGATTTAGATTTGACGTCGAGACCACCTTAGGCAAAAGGACAGGTTAGTTCGTAAGGATACTCTGTCCTTATGAAAAAATAGATAAGGAGAATTCGACAGCTGAGTGCTTGAAGCTCTGAAACTCTTCTAGCTGAAGTAATAGCTACCAGAAAAAGAGTCTTCCATGATAGCAATTTTAAAGAACAGGAGACTGCAGGTTCGAAGGGGACGAATCAAAGAAGCAAGAACTAAATTTAGGTCCCAAGGAGAAGGAGGATTTCTTATAGGAGGTCTGAGAAGAAAACTCCTTTCAAAAAGGCTTTGCAAAGCTTGTGGGACATTAAGGCAGATTCAGAAATACCCACATGAAAGTTAGAAATAGCTGCCAATTGAACTTTAAGAGTAGAGGGAGATGAACCTGCATGGAAGAGTTCAGCTAGAAATTCAAGGACTAATTGGATGGAAGCAGTGAAAGGATCTATGTCCTTTCCTTGAGCCCAATATGTGAAGCGTTTCCACTTACTCAAATAAATCTTCCGAGTGGAAGATTTATGGGAAGCTATCAAAATATCTCGAGCGGAGTGAGATAATTGAGGAAGCCTGGCTAAGGTTGGAAGTGGAGGAACCAAGCAGTGAGGTTCAGAGAGGGAGGAGCTGATGAAACTGACCCGACTGATGGATCAAAAGATCTGGAACTAGGTCCAGATTCCACGGTCGCCCAATAGAAATCGATGTAGAAAGGGGAACCACACCTGTCGAGGCCAGTAAGGAGCAATGAGGATCAATGAGGCCTTCTGAGCGATAGCTTTCTGTATCACTTGAGAGATTAGTGGGAAGGGAGGAAATGCATACAGAAGTCCCGGGGCCAAACTTGGACTAGAGCGTCTCTGCTGGGTTGGCCTGGTAAAGGGAATAGAGTGAAATATTCTCTGCACTTGCTGTTTTGGGGAGTAGCAAAAGATCGCAGCAAGGCTGACCCCACTTGAGGAAAATTTCTCTCACAACAGAGTCTTTCAGAGACCACTCGTGAGGCATGAGGATAGCTCTGCTCAACTTGTCCATAATTTGATTGGACTTCCGGGATGTGCGTTGCTATCAGAAACCGCTGAGAAGAAATCGCCCATTGCCACAATCTGAGTGCTTCTCGACACAAGGGGTATGACCTGGTTCCGCCTTGTTTGTTGATGTACCACACTACAGACATATTGTCTGTCTGGATTGCAATCGTTCCCAAGGGAAGAGAGTCTTGAAGGGCTTGCAACGCTAAAAGCACTGCTCTCATCTCCAGAACATTTATGTGCAAGTGGCATTCGTTTGGTTGCCATGTGCCCTGGACCGTCCTGCCCTGATAATGCCCCCCCCACCCGATCAGGGAGGCATCCGTTGTCAGAGTAGCAACTGGAGGGGGTGGAACAAAGGGTCTTCCCAACAAGAGCTGAAGGGAAGACATCCACCACATGAGATGATTTTTGCACGCCTGCGTGATCATAATGGTGTGAGACATTGGAAGTTGCTGGTATGACCATTGAGAAAAGAGCATCCATTGAAGGATCCGCATGTGGAATCTGGCTAATGGAAGCAGAGGTATGGCCGCCGCCATAATTCCCAACACTTTCAGAACTAACCTGGCTTTGATTCTGTTGTTGTTGAAAAGGAGTGAGACCAGTTTGTGAATGTCTGTTATTCTCTGATGTGTTAGTCTCGCAGACATGTCTACTGTGTCTAGATTTAGCCTATGAAAGTAATAGCACGACAAGCGACAAAACAGACTTTTCGCAATTTATTGAAATGCCTAACTTTTGACAAATGCGAAAAGTGTAATCCCTGGCCATCAGAAGGAGATGCTTGGTGGGAGCTGTGAGGAGCCAGTCGTCCAAATCTGAAACACCTGGAATCCTTGTCGTCTCAGGTGAGAAGCTACCACTGCCATGCATTTGGTAAACACCCAGGGGCAGTGGTGAGACCAAAGGGCAGGGCCCTGAACTGAAAATGACTGGTTCCCAGCCTGAAGCGGAGGAATCTTCTGGAGCCGTCTGTTCATTTTTATGTGATAGTACGCATCCTGAAGGTCTATAGAGCACATCCAGTTTCCTTTGCCCAAAGGGGAAGGATGGATTGCAGCGTGACCATCCGAAATCTTGTTTTCTTGACTGATCTGTTCAAGATACTGAGATCCAAAATTGGTCTCCAGTCCCTTCTATCTATTGGAACTAAAAAGAACCTTGAGTAGATTCCGGATCCTTGCTGGTCTGCTGGAACTGGCTGAATTGCTCTTTTGCAAGCAGTTTTGAAATCACCAAAACCGCTAGATCTCTTTGAGCGGGTGGAACATCTGGAAGGGATTTTTTTGGTTTGGAATGCGAAGAAAGGGGATAGAATAGCCTTGAAATGATGGACTGTACCCATTTGTCTTGAGTCAGGGATAGCCAGGCTTCTGGGTACAGTGACAATCTTCCCCGACTGCCTCAAGGTGGGCAGTCGGGCAACACCTCAGGGATGCTGAAAGGGCTTGTCAGAGAAGGCTTCCCGATTGCCCTGGTTCTGGGACCCCTCCTGCCCCTAGGGCGGCGTCTACCATTGTTATTCCCGCCTCTGCCTCTGGCGGGAAGCGACTCTGTGCATCAGGCGAAGTCCCTTGAGATTGTTTACGGAACCACATCTTTCCACCTTTCTGGCCTTTGGGGTAAGGCCTAGAAGGAGTAGAAAAATGGACTCCGACGGCAGAAAGGGTCTTGCCATCAGTTTCGCACCTAGTCAAGGTTTCTTTCACTTGAGGACCAAGAGAGATGATCCATCAAGCGGGGAGTTAGTGAAAGACGTCTTGAAAGGGGTCCGCGAAATTGCATAGCCGCATCCAGGCATGCCTACGTAAGGCCACACCTGTCCCTGCGGCTCTACTCGCTCCATCAGCAGCGTAAGAAAGAAGGCGCATGGAGGAGTTGGTTATGGAGTTAAGGGTAGCCAGCTGCGTGTTCATCTTATCTTGAAAACCCGCAGCTGTAGGGTCCTTTAACATTTCACTCGCTTCCTTGATCAAGTCCCTTTGGAGGCGAGTAAAATGGCATAGGTAGTTCAGCGAGCATGGTAAATGCTGGCGAGAACATCCGCTTCCGTACCTGTCCATGGACCTAGATTCCTTGTTAGGTGGATGGACAGGTACTGAAGGATCAACTAGCTCCTTCTTAGTGGCAGCAGCTACCACCATAGCATCCACAGAGACTCCTTTTGTCAAGAACTGTTTGTCTGCTGGTGCCGTTATGAACTTGGAGGGTCTCCTGGGAGTGGGGTCCACTGAATCAGGAGCCGTCCATGCCTTCTTAGCAACCACCTGCATGAGGGGTCAAGGGGGGACACCCAGGAGGTGGAAGGTCGAGAGCCAAACGCCTCAAGATACACACATTCATCCTCCGAAGGGTTGAGGGCTGGCCAATTTCCCTCTGCTTCAGGATCTCTAGAATGTCTGCAAATGAGACATCTTCAGAAGGGGAACGGGGAACCCTCAGAATCATCTAAATCTGTGTCAGGCGTGATGGACTCAGGTGAGTCAATGTGTTTCCTCTTACACTTCCTCTTCGAGGGGCTCTTCTGCCAAATCAGGAGAGGCCTCGGAAGAGGATGAAATCCCACAGGGGTTCCTGAGGAGCTGGCTCTCTGCAGTCGGGATGAGGGAGTGAGTCGACCTGAGGCACCGTGAGGGAGGGTCGGACGGAGCCGACTGTGGAGTAGAGCCAGGCTCTAACACACTCCGCATGACCTCGAATGCACCCTGTCAGGCAAAGCCAGAGGTCCCCGCTCCGAAGCTAAGAACCCCTCGGCACCGACAGTGATGGCTCCGAGGCCGATGTCGGAGCCGAACTCACCAGCCGAAGCACCGAGAGGAGAGGGGTCGGACAAGGGTCCGATGCCACTCACCCTCGAGCCGACGAGGAAGTCCAGCGCCGAGATTCTTCCAAGGAAGAAATCGAGCCGGCACGGAGCTGAAGACAATTGTATCGGCTCCGACGCTATCACAGTCTCGGTTCCAACGCGACTCGGCTCCGAGCTCAAGAGAGTCGAAGGAGGAATATATTGATGGACGGGGCAGGCATCGACTGATGAGTCGGGCTCTGAAGCATCTGGGCCAGTGCCTCGGACTTAAGAAGTCGACTCACTACCCTCTGAAGGTCATGATCCGACAGCCTCGATGACCTAGAGGTGAGATCTTTAGCTCCGTTCAGACAGCAGGGGAGATCCTGGAGCCGAATGAGCGGAGCCAAGGGATGGTGACCTGGACCTCCTGGGGGCAGGAGGTAAAGTGTCAGGGGCCAGGCTAGATTCCGAGAAGGCATCATCTACAATGCCCAGTACAAGAGGGATAGCTAAAGGCCTGTGTTGAGGCAGGAGTAAGAATTCCCTAAGCCTCTTTTAGAGTCAGAGTAATCCTGGCTTTCCCAGCGGAAATGCTCCCTAAGAGTATGCAAGGTTTCACCAAAAGAGAAATCCTCTGGAGTGGAAGCAGAGGGAAGGGAGTCCTCTGCACCAGAATCCTCATAGGTAGATAAGGGCAAATCCTGGTCATCAGAGAAAACAGAAATTTCAGAATCCTGATCAGAAGAATCAGAAGGAAAATCAGTCCTAGGTCTCTTAGGCGGAGAAGAAGGGTGGCTTCCCCCGATTAGAGTAATAAGATCTTCAGCCATTCTTATCATTTGTTTTCTAGGCATAGGGGCCTGACCATGCAGTCTTGCCGTCGGTTTTCTGGGCATGGATTGAGTTGTAGGCCTTGAAGAAGATGGCGTATGTTTAATATGCAAGTCAGTAGGCTTGAATACACCCTCAGAAGCTGGTGCCTGCACAGCGGCTCCGGACCCATCCAAGGTAGAGACATCCGCAGGTTCCACAGTCAAAGAAGCATCTCGCGACATACCGGACTCCGAATGGGTCTCAGTAGAGGCCTGCGAATCTGAAGTAGCGGGTATCAGGGGCTGCGAAAGGGCCTCACTGAGTACCGGTGAACTGGACTAGCTTAGAAGCGTCATCGGCAGCTTTGGACCTATGCGGTCTGTCTCTGTCTTTATCTTTGTGTTTTTTCGGAATGTCGGTAGTCGGGTGGCTTACCAAAGCCATTTCTGGATAATTGAACTGAGTGCCAAAGTATTTAGATGCAAAAATGAACCAACGACGAATAGTACGAGGTTTGAATAAGGCACAAAACCGACAGCGAGGTATGTCCTGGTCTGCACTTAAGCAAGGAATGCAGTACGAATGAATATCTTTATGAGGTATTTGCTTTCCACAAGAAATATAATTGTTAACTTTTACTAACATCGGTTTAGAGCAAGAAAAAGGATCTCCAATAGAATTGCCAGCTTAGTTGAAGACTTCGGATCTGAAACTCAAAAACAAAAATTTCAGGAGTCGGCCGACCGGCACTTGCGAACTGCTTCTGCTTTGGGCACCGCATGGCAAGAAAGACTGATGTAACGGCGTCGGCTGCATGCTTTATACCCTTGACTACCTGACGTCATGGAAGATGAGACAGCAACCGACTCAGGACCCAAGACTTTGATAATCAGGCCGACTGAGAGCTACTTGCAAGCAGATAACCCAAATGTGATGACTGCAACACTGAAACATAAAGAACATCTACAACTATGTTTTTTTTTAAAGGACAGTAAGAAAAAGGAGTTACCAACAATGGTAAAAAAAAGAGTACACACAAGGTGTATATACAAAAAAAAAAAAGGATACTAACACTAACAATAGTATCACTACGTACTTTTGTATGAAGAAATAGAAGGGTGAGTAAAAGAAATAATAAACTGCACAATAACTTACAAGGCAAAAACTTTCAATAGAAAAAACAAAAAAACAAGAGGGTTAGTGCTTTCACAACTCACAGGTCGCTTCATCAGGGTGAGTAAAAACTCAGTAAAAAGGAAATTTCAAGGTAGAAGTTAGATAGTCGCTAGGTAATGGTTAGATAAACGAACAAAAAGAGAATATGTTTAAAGAATTCTTAGAGTTTTTGAAAAAATATATAGAAAATAACACAACTGCCCGAGACCTACTGGTGAATCACGTTTTTGTGAAAGCAGCAAATGAGATCTGAGGTAATTTGGGAAGGGCGTATTATAGGTAAGGGAGGAGCTCAAGAGCTTTTTGGTTGCCACAAGCTATTGCAATGGCCCAGTTGGATCTGAGGATTGGATATGAACCCAAAGGTTAAGTATAGAATGAAAATTAACAAAATCAGATCCCCCCTTTTTATGTTTACTTTTGGAAGTGATGTAGATGCAGTTTAGACACTAGGAACATCTACACAGCAGTTTGCGTTATGACTTCAGGAAGTGAAGAGGGTCGATTTTGCTGGTCCAAAGCTAAACAGAATTGCTAAACTAACACACTAAAAACTAGACTGGTAAAACATCACAGATTTAGGCCTAATGTTTTTTTACCTTTTTTTTCTGATAAAGACAACAAAATCAACACCAAAAGATGGATTGTAGGACTAAAAATTTTACTGGTTAAGCACTTTCGTCAACAACAATAACAGACTTCTTCAGAATGGTTCTGCCACAGCCAACTATTGTTGCTGTTGATGATGAATGTGTTTAACAAGTACAGCTTTTAGTTCTAAAATGCATATTTTAGTATTGATTTTGTTTTACTATTTTTGTTTTCCATCACCAGTGTAACTCTTACAATCCTTTGTGGTGATTTTTTTTCTTGTAAACAGGTAATCATTTGTTAGCCAAGAAACTTGTCCATATGTAACACTTTTTTTTCATATGGACTGCATACAGAGCCTTTAGGCGGTCAATGTAGGACAGGGTAGTCATGCCCTGAATTCTGCTGAGTGTCTGGTTAGATACATGTCAAAGGGGGCATTGTATTCAATGATATGTATGATAAGGGCCAAATACAGTGGTACTTTAACTTCCTTGGATCTGGATGCCATACCCTTACCTATAGGTTGGATGACAGAATGATTTTCTTACTATCTTAGCTATATGATGGTTAAAGGCCAGATTGCTGTCTACATATGTTCCCAGATCCCTTACTACTAGGCTGACTCTTAGGGGTGTTTTATCAATGGTATAACTAACTTGGGTTGACAGTTTCCCAAAGGGCATTCTAATGCATTTTTTGGCATTGAGTTTTAGGCTATGGCTTTGGCACCAGTCTGTTAAACCCTCTTGCAAGATATTGGTATCTTGGAGGGAATCTACAATAGCTCCCAGTTTACAGTCATCTGTGGACTTGGTAAGCCAGAAGCCTTAAACATTAGCTTTAATTTCCAAGAAAACGCCAAACAGGAGCAGGCCCAGCATGGAGCCCTAAGATACTCCACTGCTGAACTGGTCTGTTATTGGAGGTGGTCTCACCTATCCTGACTTCTTGAGTCCTATGAGCCAGCCATCATTCCAGCGAGTCATGTAGGGATTTATGCCTAGCTCAGAGAGCTTATCAGCAATGCCTGAGTGGGAAATTGTATTGAATGCCTTGGCTAGATAAAGATATGCAGTGTGCACTGTTTTACCTTCATCCATTGCCTTGGTGAACCTCTTAAGTCTACCAGGTTAACTAAGCAATACCTTCCCTTAAAGCCAAATGAGATGGGTCCAGTGTCTATAGATTGCCACTGTCCTTGTTTATCACTTCCATGATAATTCATTCCATGGCTTTGCTTGTCAGGTTTCTTAGACTGATGGGTCTGTAGTTCCCTGGGTCAGGTGATGGTCCACCCTTGTGGTTGGCAGAAACAGATACAGTGAGAAAGCAATTTAGACAAAGTTTATTTGGAGATGTTTGTAGGCAATTTATTTTTTACAAACTAAACACAAAAGGTTGGGAATCCCTTCCTGACAGATTTTGCTCTATGAAAGTAGAATCAGAGTTGTCTATGAACTAGCATGCAGTATAATAAATGTTACATTAATTTGAATAATAAGAAAAAATCATAGGTAAGTTAGGTCATTGATTATAGCTGGTCCATGCAAAGGATGGATTAGTTCTCATGTATACTCTGCCTTTGTGAAACACTACTAAAGAGCATTCATTTTTTCACTGATAAAGCCTGCAGCCCAAAGTCTCCTGGCTGAAGTAATACCAACAAGGAAAATAGTCTTCCAAGGCACATATTGGCTCTTTCAAATTATAGAAAAGTCAAGTTTTCTGGTATAAATCTGAGGTCCTGAGGGGAAATTATTTTTTTTAAAGAACAGTCCACTTCAGGAAAGTTTTACAAAGCTTCAATGAGACTCAAGATGAAGAATTACTGCCTTGGTAAAAATTAGAGATAGCTGGCAGGCGAAATAAGTCCCAAGTCAAATAGTTGATAAGTAGCCAAAAATGCTTCACACCAGAGCTGTGAAAGTATCTAGAACTCAAGGCAACAGACCAGAATGAAAAACAAGACGATCTGCAATTTTTTCTCATATTTGTTCTCTGAAAATAAGTATTTGGGCTACCCTTCCTGGGCAAGATGGGTCCCTATCCATCACAAGAAATGGCGAAACTATGCAGTCAACCACAGGGAAGGAAGAACCAGGTAAGGTGTGCTGAACAGGTGACACAGTAGACTACTGGATGATCTCAGATGTAGAGACTATTCCATAAGTTGAGGTCATAGCAAGTGAAAATGGACTTTCAAAAACAGAGTTAAAAGAATGCCTTTGGCCTTTTGTAATGTAGCCTTCTCCAGAAACTTGTAAACAAGAGGAAATGGGTGGGGGGCTGGGGGACAAATATCAGACATGGGCCCATTTCTGAATGATGGCATATCTGGGACAGTCTATCAAGGACTAAGAGAAAATAAATTGGTGAATTTCATATTGCTTGTGGATGTTAACATAATGCAGTAAGTCTCCCAGAATAGTGCCCATGATACAGAAAGACTCAAAGACCACATGGGGGCATCAGCAAGCAATAACTTGACCTGGTCCACAAAAGAATTTTCTTATTTTGGGATATGGCTGGCAATGAAAAGGTGATTGGTGATAAATGCTCACTCCCAAACTTTCACAACCTCACACCAGTAGAGGAAGGAAGGAATGGGTTCCCTCACTTGTTGAGATGACACACTACAACCATACTGGCATTGTGAATGGGAGATGCACTTTGGGCAAAGGAGTCCTGAAAAGTCTGCTGTGTGAACAGGGTGACTGTTGTTTCCAGAATACTTGCATGTAATTTTGCCTTTGTCTGTGACCGCATTCCTTAGACTGCCTAGTCCTGAATGCACAGACATCCACGGTGACTGTCACAGTACAGAAGAGGGCTGAGAAAGGGTTTGCCCAGAGAAAGGTTGGACTCATGCACCACCAACATTCTTCTTGCATGTTTGAGATAGCTTGATTCGAAAGTTCATGGAATTAACTGATTTCACTGAACTTTAAGGATCCACTAATGTACTTTCTTGTGGTATCCAGCATTTGGGGCCATGAAATCTGTGGATGCCATTTGGACTACTGCCTGACACAAAGTCTATTGGAACCATTTAACTTTGTAGAATTCTAATGGTGATATTCTTGAGAGGCACAATTCCTCACGCACTAGCCCACATGGTAGCTAATTCTGGAGGAAAACGATTGATGAGCCAACGTGTCCAAGTTGCATCTGATTAACTTGTGATGGACTGAGTGGAAACCAATTGGAATTTTGTGGTGTTCATTGTGATCCTCAAGCATTCCTAAGGAGTAAGTCCCCATGCCCAATCTTAATAATGTGTGCTAACCTGAAGCCTACCCTGCTCTCACCCCATCTTACACCATACCTTACCTTATGAAAAGCTCTTCCCTTAACACAACAACTAAATAAAACACTCAGATAAACACCACATACATGAGCGCACATGCACAATACTAAATCTACTCTCTGACCTAGCCCTTACTTTAACCCTAACACACAGACACACACACACACCACTAAATCTACTTCCTTACTTACTCTCAACTCTAATACTTACCCTACACCTTACCTTATAAAAAAACTTTCCCTACCACTAACACTAAACAAGACACTGAAACACACACCACATTCATCAGCACACTCGTACAACCGCAGAACACTTCAACTATCCCCAAATCTAACTCTAACACTAACTCACACACACTAACTCACACACACACACACACACACACACACACACACACACACATGCACACACATGCACACACATGCACACACATGCACACACACAATAAATCCCTTATCTAGCCCTTACTCTAACCTTAAACCAGAAACACTTGCATAGGATCATAGGATCAAAGGAGGTTACTAGGTTATCGACTAGGAGGTCATGTGAAGCCTAACCATTTCATCACAATGTAATACCATAGATACTCTAGTCAATACCCAGGATTGTTTGTAAGCTCCTGAGCCCCCCAAGCCTTTCTGTGTTAGAGGGAAGCCTTCTAGCTTATCAGTGGGAGTGATAAGCACTAGGTAACCTATCTACCACATAAGGAGTGGTTCTGCCAAAGAAATTGAAAGTTATTGGCCATTTGGGCAGTTTTTCCATCTCTCTCAACTTTCTGATTTAAAAGCCCGAATTTGAACTTGTTTCCTCCCTTTCCTGTAACTAGTCTAATCCAGATACAGATTTGCTGTATCCAGGACTGTTTGTAAGCTCCTGAGGCCCCCAAGCCTTTCTGTGTCGGAGGGAAGCCTGCTAGCTTATCAGTGGGAGTGGTAAGCACTAGGTAACCTATCTACCACATAAGGTGTGGCTTCTGGCCCAGAAATTGTAGTTATTGGCTGTGTGGGCAATTCTTCCATCTCTATCAACTTTCTGAATTAAAAGTCCACATTTGCACTTGTTTCTTTCCTGTAGCTAGTCTAGTTCAGATACAGATTCTTAGCTTTAGCACTTGAATTTACTTATTCGTGCTCAGCACTTGTTCAGAACTTGTAAGCACTAAATAAGCCACAAATTACTACAACACTCAACCTTCATTACCTAGAGGAAAACAGTTTTTGTACTTACTTTCCTCACTTGCTTAGAAAAAACAGCTCTTGCACTCACTTTCTTCACTTGTCTAGAGGAAAATAGTTTTTTATTCAGGCAAGTCCAAGGGTCAACTCCCAGTGTTCTCTCCTGTCTATCTGATGAATCTGGGTATCTTGGGGCAATGTAGCAATTGCCTCATGTACACAGACAACCCTTTCCTCCTACCACCCAACACTACAACCTGTGAGAGATGCACTTATCTAGCCAAACTGGTGGTAAAGCTCTCTCCAACCATGACTGTACTTTACAGCCAAGAGGCGAAGGTAAACACTTGCACCACACCACACTCATAACATAGTCCCACTAAACGTACACCACCAAAATTCACACAAAGAAATACAAAAACATTTGCAGAGGCTCTCAATAATAATCTGCTCCAGCAATAGAGACCTCCAAAGCAGAAACGCAGGCAACCTCCACCCTCCAACACAACCCAAATGACACACAGCCCACAGACTCAGTGTGCCACTCAACCACAGCCCATAAGGCAAAACAACGTACCCAACACACTAGTCATAGGTGACTCTATAGTCAGGCACACTGATGTCCCACTCACAAGGCTAAACAAGGAGAAGGTTACTGTCAGCTGCCTGTCGGGTGCCAGGATCCGCCACATAACCCATGCACTCGTCACTCCACAACAAGTACAAATATGACTCTGTCATTGTCCATGTTGGTGTGAATGACCCGAGATGTACCTCCCAGGACTACATGAAGAGACATGGAAGAGCTCTCCAATCTTGTAGCCCAGGCAGGTATGACCCTAGCCCTGAGTAGCATCCTGCCATCTCCCAGAATGATACTGCAGTACAAGGACAAAAAGATTGACTTCCAACAATTGGCTAAGCTTCTGGTGTCATTCTAAGGGGATCCATTATCTGTCTGCCTGGGACGACATGGTCAACAGACCATGATGCTTTGCCAGAGATGGCCTGCACCTTTCACCCCTGGGATTCCAGATAGGCTCTTGCCACCCCTATAGTGCCTTTTTTTAGGCAAGGTTCAAATGACAAATTCACCACCATAACAGGAAGAGGCAAGCAAAAACTGAGGGTAATGCTACTCAATGCTGGAAGTCTAAATCTCAAAATGCACTCGCTCGAGGCACTCCTTAAAATGGAGAACATCGATATCTGTGCAGTGACTGAGACCTGGTTCAAGGCTGCAGAGAGCACCCCTGCATTACCAGGCTATAACTCATACCACACTTTTCAGCCATCTAACCTGGACCAGAACACCAAAGATGGCGGTGTGTCCATATTCAGTAAGGATATTCACACCTCCAGGCTAGTTGCTCAGCATAATGCATCTGAGATTATCCAAGTGCAACTAACTCTAGGCAAAACTGCAATCCAAATTGTAGCTTGCTACAGATCCCCCACCATGCCCCAGGATTCCCACTCCTCTTTTCTTGATATACTGGAAAATATTAGGGTTCAACCAAACACCCTAATAATGGGTGATTTCAACTACCCCACCATTAACTGGGAAAACTACTCATGTACCAACTCCTTCACTCAATGCTTTCTGGAATTCATAAATTCCAATGCCCTGGGATCAACTTATCCACACCCCCACCAGGGGCAACAATATCCTAGACCTAGTCATTACCAACATGAGTGACCGGTGTTCCACACTTGAAGTAACTCCTCGTTGGTCAGATCCGACCATAAGCTAATCATCCTAGATATCCACATCCCAACCCCCCCCCCCCATTAAGGAAACCATGGTAAACAATTTCTCCAAAGCCAACTTCATGCTTCTTAAGACAGAAGTGGTGAACTTCATGACAGCCATGCAGATGGACAATACAGTTACAACTGTTGAATCCAACACAAACACACTCTAAGCACTTACACGAGTGCATGGATCATGCTATCCCAAACAGAACCAAGACGCTATCCTCCAAAAAAGGAAGCCAGTCTGGTGGTCCCCTGCCATAAACAAACTCTACAACAGAAGTAAGAAACTGTTGCAAAAGACAGTAAAATCCCATGAGTGGAGGAGCTCCCTGGTCAGCCTCAGTAAGAAGCTGAGATTCCTTATAAGAACCTCCAAAGCTAGCTATGAAAAAAAAATCCTGACTGATTCTACGGACAACCACAAAGCATTATATAGCTATGCCAAGAATCTCAATGGCAATACCCACATCTGCTCTGAGTTACAGCACATCATGAAAATTACAGAACCAACTGATATTGCCAACATCCTGGCAGATAGGTTCAGTGCTAACTTCACCCCCTAAAGGGCCCATATCTATACAGGAAGAATGCAGAGTCCCTGTAATCACAACTATGCAGGTAAACGCTGCACTCTCTAAAGCCAAAAACACAGCATCCATGGGACCGGACAACATCCCAGGCTGCGTTTTACATGAACTTCAGAACGAACTGGCTCCCCACCTAAGCACTATGTTCAATCATAGCCTCATGTCAGGCTTTGTGCCCACTGAATGGCGCACAGCAACAGTTATCCCACTCCACAAAGGGGGAGCCACCACTGATCCCGGGAACTATCACCCTATTAGCCTGATGAGCCTGGTCTGCAAGGCCATGGAACATATCATCATGGAACTCAAACAAAGACACTGGTAACCTCCAAACTCTGGACCCCACCCAGTTCGGGTTTGTGAAAGGCAAATCATGCCTCCTGAATCTGATTGACTTCTTTGAGGCGGTCATCAAAGCTGTAAATGAGGGTAAGGTGGTTCACACAGCGTATCTTGACCTCGCCAAGGCTTTCAACACTATCCCCCATTCTGGAATTATAGCTAAACTCACTAAACTAGGTATAAATCCCTAAGTCACAAGATGGGTTGCCAACTGGCTCACTGACAGAACCCACACTGTAAAAGTTCCAAACTCCAAATCTGACTTCAAACCAGTGACAAGTGGAGTACCACAGGGTTCAGTCCTGGGACCTCTCCTATTTGGTATCTACTTCTCTGAAGTACAGGTTAACACAGAAGGCCTTTGGCTAACCAAGTTCGCAGGTGACTGCAAACTAGGAGCCATAATTAAGTCTCCAAATGATGTGGACATCCTACAGAAGGGCCTCACTGAGACAGATGCCTGGTGTCAGAGCCATGGCCTCAAGCTCAATGCCAAAAAATGCACTGTCATCCCCTTTGGTAAAAACTCTGTACCCATGAACTACCACATAGGCAGCAGTCTACTTAACGCCGAATGTGTGATAAGAGACCATGGGACCCAGGTGGACAGTAGTCTCTCCTTTGATAATCACATCGCCACAGTAGTCATGAAATCCTTCTACATGGCACACCTCATCATAAAAGGGTTCTCATCCAGGAAAAAAGAGGTAATTGTTCCTTCTACCCGACACTCATTAGACCCATTATAGAGTACAAAGCCCCTTTTGGAATGTACCTCACAATATATCTGCTGCAGCTGGAAAGGCCACAGAAGTACCTCACAAAGACAATTACTGGCCTCAAGCAGATGCCCTACACTGCTCGTCTCAAATAATTCCAGCTTTACTCTGTAGCATATCGCCTATTCCGAGGTGATCTCTGCCTAACATATAAAGCTAGGTCAAACCCCAGAGCTGTTGGATCCCAGTCCCTCTGAGCTACACACTCTAGGGACCTAAACCTTGTTACCACAAAAACAGGACATGCTGGAGGGATAGATTCCTGTCCCAGAGACTTCCCATACTCTGGAACAAGCTACCCATCTATGTCAAGCAAAGTTCCTCATTATCACTCTTCAAGAAGAATCTTGATGAGTGGATGGGAAATAGGAAATGCACCCTGGGGATAAATTCTGTGGCTCTGCTCGACAGGGGCACAGGAAAATAACTTTCTTGGGTGGCATACGCCAGGGAACCTTGTTGGCTAGGCTTACTTATGCCCTTGGGCCGATAGGTTCATAGGTAGTTACTAGGTTATGAACCTAATCACTGCCCATGTCCAGGAGGGTAGTGGGCTCTATCTCCAGCATACCTCTCAACCTCTTAGTGCAAGAAATCTGGACAAAGCCAGAAAGAATGGGGAGACAAAGGCCCAAAAATAGGGACAGAATTTAAATATTGTTCCTATAAACCTAGAAAGTTGCTAGAATAAAAGGTGTTGCATTACTACATACTTTCTGAAGGATATAAAGTCTGAAACTCAAATGTTTGTCTTTAGTTAGTATTACTTATGTTAACTTGAACCAAAACATGTATACTATGTTACTTCTATGTTAAAGACTGCTACTTCCTATGAATTTAACACCTCTGTATTCACTGCAGTGATTATATGAATGTTACTGTGGAGTTTTTCTATCTGTAATGTTTGTATGAATTTTACTGTGGAGCTTTTCTCCCCGGGCCTCTGCTGAAAATGGATCTGCATTCAGTCGGATATTCCTGGTCAACAAATGTAAAATAAAATAAAATAAAATAAAAATAAAAATAAATAAATAAACTTAGCGACTTCAATATTCAATAATTTTACCAGAAAACCACAAACTTTATGAGGAACAGGCCAAAACTATGAGGCAAAAATCTGTACAGTTGAGAGGTATGATCCCTTGTAAGAAATTACAATGTCCCATCCACTTGTTCAGTTACTTTTGAACGTTGTCATAGAGGTGTTCTGCTTCACATTAACTGCCAGCCTATTCCAAAGATGAAGCTGTCACTGGGAGATAATCTGTCCCTCCAGCACATCCTATTCAAGTCGCAGGTCATATTTAGGTCCCTGGAACGGGCAGCTCTAGTCCTGTTTGATTTACAGATGTGCAGCAAATTCATTAGGTTTGAGTCGAAGTTTGCTCTGTAAGCCAGGCAAAAGTCTCCCCTAAGAAGTCTATATGATACTGAGTATAGTGACAGAGACTTTAGTCCATCAGTGTAAGGCACGTGCTGTAGTCTCTTCATTTTCTTTGATAGAAACCTCTGAGGTCTCTCCAGTTGCTACAGGTGTTTTGTAGTGTACATGCTGAAAGGGGCATTACACTCAATTAGGCCTGATTAGTGACGAGTATAGAGGGGTTATAATTTCCTTTGCTCTTGAGGTAATGCCTTTGCTGATCAAGTGTGCTATGTAGAATGCCTTCCTTACTACAGTAGATACATGGTGGTCAAAGTTAAGGTTGCAGTCTATTTGTGATCTCAGATCTCTTACCACTTCGTAGGTACATAGGGTATTGTTGTTAATTTGATATTGTGAAGGGATATTGCTTTTACTGAAGGAAATGATGGTGCATTTCTTTGCATTCAGTTTGAGACCATGACTAAACACCAGTCGTTGGTCTGCGTGAGACCCTCCTGAAGTATACGGACATTACTTGGGGATTCAATAATGGCACCCAGTTTGCAGTCATCCATAAACTTGGTCAGCAACAGCCCCTTAGTTTTGTCCTGAACTTCTGAGAAGTATATACCAAACAGTATGGGGCCCAGCACTGACCCTTGTGGCACTCCACTGGTGACAGGTCTGCTGGTTGATGTGGAGTCACCCACTTTGGCAGTGTGTGACCGGTTTGACAGCCAGCTGGCAACCCATCTTACAGCAAAGGGGCTTACATTCAGTTTGTGAAGTTTATCGGCAATGCCTGAGTGTGGGATTGTGTCAACAGCCTTTTCCAAGTCGAGGTATGCTATGTGCACAGATTTTAAAGTTTCATAGTAACTTTACTGTTATTCAGACCATACAGTAACAGTGTACAGCTGAAAGAAATTATGTTTCTCCAAGCTTAACTGCAAAAAAAAAAACAATACACATAAACAACAACAACAATACAGACCAAGCCATCCAAAGGCCCAAAGATGCAATAACCATGCTCTACCCACCACAGTAACTACAGCAATCCCCATCATCTACACTATCCACCCAGCTCCATCTCTACACTGGCAAAGTCCCAAGTTCCAGACCTGTCCTCTCCAACTGAACAGAATGGAATGGAAATTCACACCAAAAACCAGCAGACAAAGTTGGCTCTCTGTTACCTGCACTTGACGCAACCTTCACCACCTGAAGGTCCAAACGACCACAGCAACCAAAGTGACCACAATGACCACAGCAATCCTCTCCATCCATCGCCAGCTACATCCTCAACACCAGCACACCCCAAGTCCCAGACCCATCCCCTCTGACTCAACAGAATTCAAAAGTCTGGATTCACATCCAAATCAGTAGACAGGTTGGGTTTCCTCCACCTGCACTTGGTGCAACCTCTACCCTCTTAAGACCCATTTGGCCCAATGATCTTCAAAACATTCCAACAATCCTCAAAAACAAGGCAAACCACAATACCAAGCAAAAAACACCACAGCTACAGACAACTGCACACTTGACCCAGTCAACGGACTCTCAAACGGACTCCCAAATAAATGACAATCAACAATTCCACACCAAACAGAAAAAATACACATCGGGACCCAGAGTAGCCACAGCCATTCAAGGCACTGCCATCCTGACTTCTTTTTTATTTGCCCTCATCAATGACCCTGGTCACATTTTCAAAGAAATCCACCAGGTTTAACAGGCAAGATCTGCCCTTGACAAAGCCGAATTGGGTCAGATCCAGGGTTTGGAGGTCTTTTATTTCTTTACTTATGAGGTCCACAATGATGTGTTCCATGGCTTTACTGATGAGACTGGTCAGACTAATGGGTCAATAATTCCCTGGGCCTGTTGCTAAGCCACCTTTGAGCTGGGGTATAACTGTTGCTGTTCTCCATTCCACAGGAACAAAGGCTGCTGTTAGGCTGTGATTGAATAGGGTACTTAATGGTGATGCTAGTTGACGTTTAAGTTTGTTTAGAAGACAGCCTGAGATGCTGTTTCATCCCGTAAAGGCTGTGTTTTTTGCCTTAGACAAGGCTTAATGACCTGCTCTTCGAATATGTAGGGTGGGGGGAAGTCGGCGGCAAGGTTTGTGATAAGTATGGAGGAGATAAGGGAGTGAAACTTTTGCTAAATCTGTCTGCTAGCAGGTTTGCTATCTCTGCAAGATCAGTTGTGTGATACCGTTAGTCACTGGTTCAACATATGCTTGGGTCCTAACTTTAAGGCTATGTACACAGCTGTAAAAGGCCTTATGGTTATCCTTGGCTGTGACTGCTAAGTTTTTCTCAAAGTTACCCTTGGAGAATTTGGCATGTGGTCTTATTTGCCTGCCAAGGCTGAGGAAGGTGCTTTTCTATTATTGGGGCCTCACCTCAGTTTTTTTAGACAACAACTTTCTGCATTTTTTATAAAGTTTGTTGATGCTGGATGTCCACCAGAGCAGCCTGTTTTCACTTGGGGCTCTGGGTTTAATTCAGTCTGGAACAGCAGAGTCTATGCACTTATACAAATGACTGCACACAGCTTTAGTGTACGCTTTGGTGTAGTTACCACTTCCAGCTGAGGGGAGGCTTGAAATGCATTTATACCTTTGTACAGTTTGCCTTGGTTAAGTTTTTTAGTCTGACTTCACCCTTCGTGAGTTCTATTGTTAGTGCCAATTCAAAGGCAACTGATTTGTGATCAAGTTTAACTAATGAGGGTTCGACAGTTGCAATAGTGCATCTGTTTGTCATGTTAATGAGAACCAGATCTAATATGTTTGTTTCTCTTATTCAGGTTTGAACAATTTGTTCCAGAGCAATTGAGTTAACACAGTCAGGAAACTTCTGCACTAGTGACTTACGGCTAGAGTAGGTTTCCCAGTTGATGGTGGGATAATTTAAATCCCCCATGACCAGAGTGTTTGGCAATATTTGGATTGACTTCAGTTTGGTCAAGTAGGCCTCTTGCACATCATGATCCATGGAGGGAGATCTATAACTAGCTATGACTTGAATGGGGGTCTTACCCACTATAATCTGAACTTGGAGTAACTCCATGGAGTTGTCCAGTATAACTTGTTGGGAGGTAAATTTATAATAAATATAGATAAAAACACCACCTCCTTTGTTCTCACACATTCATTTGCAGTCTGAAGGTGTGGAAGGCATTGTAGCTTTGCAAGGCCGGGATACTCTCTGCAGCCTTGAACCAGGTTTCTGTGACTGCACAGATATCTTCATCCTCCAGTGATAGAAGTGCTTCCAGGGTGTGTAGTTTTTGATTTAACCTCCTAGTGTTTAGCAGCATGACCCTTACTTTGTTATGGTTGGCAATTTTTACTTCGGCAATTTTGTTTTTGAGACCCTGCCTAAAAAAGGCACTATGGGGAGCCAAGAGCCTTTGCCAACAGCCAAAAGCCTAGTGATGCCAGGTGCAAACAGTCTCTGGCAAAGCAGCAAGGTTTGCTGACCATGTCATCCCAGGCTGACAGAAATTGGATCCCCTTTGAATGAGACCAAAAACTAAGCTAATTGTTGAAATCAATTATTTTTTGTTTACACTGTGGCATCATTCTAGGTGAGGGCAATATGCTGCTCAAAATTAGGGACATATCTGCCTGGGACACATACTCAGAGAGCTGAATCATATTTTTCTTCATATAGGCCAGTGAGGTACATCTCAGATCCTTCACTCCAACATGGGTTGGGAGGGTGGCCTAATGGTTAAGGTGTTTGCCTTGCAAACACAAGGTGCAGGGTTTGAGTCTCACAAAGGATTATTGGCTAGGTTTAAAATGGCTCGCAAAGGCAGTTAGCTTAGTACTAATCTATGAACCTATGAGCTATGACAGAGTCATAATGGTACTTGTTGCTGAGGGACCTAAGTGCATGTGTGATCTGATGAATCTTGGCACCAGACAGGCAGCTGACCGTGACTTTCTCCTTATCTAATCTGGTGAGTGGGACATCCGTGTGTTTCACTATAGAGTCTCCAATGACAGGAAAAGTTGTGTTATGCCTTAAGGGCTTGGCAGGTGACACACTGGTATTGCTATATGTCTTAGGTGCTGTGGAAACTGTGTTAGTTGTAGCAGTCTTTCGTTTTGGAGGTCTCTGGTGATTTGGTAAGTTTTTTGAGAGAACCTCCACGTATGTATCATTGAAAAACTCCTCAGCCATCACAAGATGGGTTGCAAACTGGCTGGGTTATGGCTGACAAAGTTTGCAGATGACTGGCCATAGTAGGAAACACATCTGACACAGATATCCTTCAGAAGGTCTCACAGAAATGGATAACTGGTAAGTTAAATGCCAAAAATGCATAGTCGGAAAAACAAGGTTACTAGCTACCAAATAGGTGGCAATCCACTGAGCACAGAAGAAGTTATCAGGGACCTGGGGACCCAGGTTGATAGTAGTCTGTCATTGAGGTCATAGTCTCCTATACTCATCACTCATCAGACCAATGATTGTATCTGACCCGACACTTGCAGCAGCTGGAGAAAGTTCCTCACCAAAAGGATAAAGGGTCTCAAACATCTGTCCTATGCTGCCCGACTGAAAGAACTCCAGCTCTATTCAGGTCAAACCCAGATTTGATGAATATGCAGATCCGTCAGAGCCACAAGGCGGAGACTTAAACCTCTATGCTGTGGAATAAAATCCCGGTATATGTGAGGCAGAGCAAGAAATCTTGACCAATGGATGGGAGATGGATTACCTCAGTGTCACTGCTCGACAGAGGCACAGCAAAATAATGGGTATAGTTCCCCATACTAAAGGGGTGGCGTTATGAACCTATGAACCTATGTTGATTTATGTATTGGACACGTACTATGTGTATGAGTAGTGGTACTATGTGCATAAGTAGTGGTAGGTGAGTTGACAACCTCTTCAGAGTTACTGTTTTGAGTGTGAGAGAGCAGGGATTGAAGATTCTTGGTGGAGATGCATCTCTCACTCTCTATACTAGAGTAAGTTATTAGTAGAGGATTGTCAGTGTACACGAAGCAGTTGCTACACTGCCTCAGGAGAAACAAGGGTAGTCCAACTGTTCATAATGATAGGTTTGAAGAACTTTTATCACAAAAGGGGTGCTTTCAGGACTGATCTAGGAGGTGCTCTGTAGATGGGTATTTCTAACAGGGTTTTTGACTGGTGGTTTAATAGATCACAGCTTACTAGCCACACTTCTTAAACCAGAAATGTACTAATGGTGAGGAAGACACTAATGTACTACAGCTGTATCTAAGGGAAAAACTGTTGAAATTGTCTGTGTATGGAGCACAACTGCGAGGCAGTGTGCAGTGTTGCATGACGTGCAAACAAGTAGAAACCCACTCAAATGTGGGGCTTAAACACCAGAAGCTACCAACAAGGGCGCTTACTCCAAACCCCAAACCAATCACCCTTCACACTCACCCCAATTTCACTTACCATAAGTAATACAGTCACACTTCCTGCTTTCAACCTTGTTCATCATCTGAATACACTGTTGAACAAATGGCTATTCAATACAGTGAGGAACAACAATATAGGACTGTTTTTACTGTCACATATCTTCAACTACATTGGTGGTCGAGTGTAGGAGCAGTCAAAAGCAGCAATGCTGAATGTTGCTACTTGTGAGGAAATGTGCATGCTACAGCAGCAAGTTGTGGGTAGGACAGCGTGTGTGTGTGTGTGTGTGTGTGTGTGTGTGTGTGTGTGTGTGTGTGTGTGTGTGTGTGTGTGTGTTTGAATGGTGTCATGTGCCTTCTTTAGTGGTACTGAGGGAAAGGATGTTATAACAATGTGTAGGGTTGTGGTCATGAACAGGGGTAGGGTTAGTATTAGCACATATGAATAATGTGAGTAATGAATAATTCCTTCCTCTCTAGCTAGTCAGCTACTAACTGCAACTTTGCAGTGAGCTACTGACAGCATGTGTACTGAAGTTTCTGTTACATGTCCCTAAAAAGTCATTACAGGTTAGTCCTGTGACTGCACTCACTGATTAATTTTTTAAGCATGGCATGATATGTGGAAGATGGCTAGAAAGGAAAACAGTGAAATACTGATTGTGGAGGATTGTTAACTCATTCACTCCAGAGCAGCTCAGAAAAAGCTGCCTGCTTAATTCCACCATAGGAACAACAGTGCAGCCTGAGCTCATTTTCAGAAAATCCATTTCTAATACCATACAGAAAACAAACGTTCATAACTCTTTTACTGTAAGAGCTAGAGTAAAAATGAAAATGCAAAAGTTGTTCAGCAGACACTGACCTTTCCAACAGTGTAAATGTTGATAGTGCGTATCAAAGTCATTATTAAATATTTGGCAAGGAATGCTGATATTGTGCATATTTTTTACCTTTTTGGAAAAGCAAAGCACAATGTATTGGTCAATGTACCATGTAGACCCATACAATTTGTATTTAATTTGTTTGTATGAATGTCAGCTTTAAAATGATACCTTACCCATTACTGTGTGACACTCCTTTAAGGAGATATTCACAGAAATATGATTAATATAATATTTCTCATAACTGGCAAATAAACAAAGCATAATATCTCATCACCTGCAACAGACAGAGGCTACATATCAGTGTAGAAGTTGTGTGTCCCAATGTCAGCTTCAAAATGATGCTTCACTTGTGTCAACACCATGCTCCCTTGCAAAGATATGGGCATGATAATGAGAAGTACTAGAAATGTATAATTTTCATAATCCTACAAGACTAAACAAACTGTGATATCTGTAAATGTGTACACTGCACAGACACAGTTCTTTTACCATGTTGTAAGGAGTAACACTGTCTTCAAAATGAGGTATTACTTGGCACACCGGCATGCTCCTTTGCAAAGTTATTTACTAAAATATGAAACAAATCATAATTTTCATAACCTAAGTCCGAAACAAACTTTGATATCTGTACATGTGTACAACATACAGACCCAGTTCTTTTACT
This sequence comes from Protopterus annectens, assembly GCF_019279795.1. Lineage (NCBI taxonomy): Eukaryota > Metazoa > Chordata > Ceratodontiformes > Protopteridae > Protopterus > Protopterus annectens. Next base: position 1,081,452,628 of record NC_056727.1, on the reverse strand, counting down.
ATGTTGTAAGGAGTAACACTGTCTTCAAAATGAGGTATTACTTGGTACACTGACATGTCCCCTTGCAAAGTTATTTACCAAAATATGAAAAAAAAAATCATAATTCCATAACCCAAGTTGATAGGTTCATAGGTTGGTACTAGGCTATCAGTCTTAGGGCCTCTACAAGCCTAGACATAACAATTCCCTGGATATTTCTTCCCACAATATTTACTTCCCTGGACCCTTGTCTAGCAGGGCCACTGACGTGATCCCCGGGGTGAATTTCCTATCTACCATCCAATTGTCAAGGTTCCTTTTGAAGAGCGCCAAGGAGGCGCTCTGCTTGACATGTATGGGCAGTCTATTCCAGAGTATGGGGAGTCTCTGGGTCAGGAACCTATCCCTCCAGCATGTCTTGTTCACTCTGATGACAAGGTTTAGATCCCTGGAGCGTGTGGCTCTGAGGGATTGGGATTTCTTTAAGTGGAGCATATCAAACAGCTCAGGGTTTGACATGGCCTTGTATGTTAAGCACAGATCGTCTCTGAGTAGATGATATGCCACAGAGTACAGCTGGAGTTCTTTTAGACGGTCAGCATAGGGCATCTGCATTAGGCCTGTGATTCTTTTAGTGAGGTGTTTCTGTGGTCTTTCTGTCTTGTGAGGTACATACCAAATGGGGCATTGTACCCTACAATGAGTCTAATAAGGGATGAGTACAGTGGGGCAATAACCTCCTTTTTTCTGGATGAAAAGCCCTTAGTGATGAGGTGTGCCACATAGAAAGATTTCCTGACTGTTGTGGCGATGTGGTTATCGAAGGTGAGACCACTGTCCACCTGTGTCCCCAAGTTTCTCATAACACTTTCAGTGTTTTATGTACTGCCACCTATGTGGTCATTCATGGGTACATGTTTTTTTCCCAAAGGGATAACTATACATTGCTTGGCATTAAGCTCGAGCCCATGGCTCTGGCACCAAGCATCTGTTTCTGTAAGGCCCTTTTGTAGAATATCCACATCATTTGGGGATTCAACAATGGCTCCCAGTTTGCAGTCATCTGCAAACTTTGTTAGCCACAGTCCCTTAGTGTTGGCCTGTACTTCAGAGAAGTAGATGCTAAACAAGAACAGTCCCAGGACTGAACCCTGAGGTACTCCACTTGTCACATGTCTGGAGCTGGATTTGGAGTCGGCTACTTTTACAGCCTGGGTTCTGTCAGTAAGCCAGTTGGTAACCTATCAAGTGACATAGGGATTTATGCCCAGCTTAGTAAGTTTATTTATGATTCCAGAGTGGGGGATGGTGTTGAAGGCCTTGGCAAGGTCCAGACAGGCTGTGTGGACCACCTTACCCTCATCCACAGCTCTGGAGACTGATTCAAAGAAGTCAATCAGGTTCAGGAGACAGGATCGGCCCTTCAGGAAGCCAAACTGGGTGGGGTCCAGTGTTTGAAGGTTCCCAATTTCTTTGTTAATAAGTTCCATGACAATGCGTTCCATGCCCTTGCAGATCAGGCCCGTCAGACTGATGGGACGGTAGTTCCTGGGATCCAAGGTAGATCCCTCCCTTGTGGAGTGGGATAACTGTAGCTGTGCGCCACTCAGTGGGCATGAAGCCTGAGGTGAGGCTATGATTAAACATGACACTTAGGTGAGGTGCCACTTCATTTTGTAGTTCATGTAGTACACAGCCCTGGATGTCATCTTGTCCCATGGATGATGTATTCTTAGCTTTGGAGAGTGCAGTTTCTACCTGTGTGGCCGTAATTACCAGAATTTGGCAATCGTTTGGTATTGAGATGGGCCCTTTAGGGGGTGAAGATGGCACTAAATTGATCTGCCAGGATATTGGCAATATCCTTGGGATCAGTATATTTAATGCCATTCTGTTGTAGCTCAGAGCAGATCTGAGCATTGCCATTTAGACTCTTGACATAACTATAGAATGCCTTACGGTTGTCTTTGGAATCTTTGACAATTTTATTTTCGTAACTAGCTTTGGAGGATTTTGTGAGGGATCTCAGCTTCTTACTGAGGCTGGTAAGGGAGTTTTTTGCATCCTGGGATTTTCCTCTTTTCTGCAAAAGTTTCTTCCTTCTATTGTATAGTTTGTTTATATTGTATAGTTTGTTTATGGCAGGGGACCACCAGATTGGCTTCCTTTTTTTGGAGGAGAGCATCTTGGTTCTATCTGGGATGGCACGATTCATGCACAACTGGATGTGCTCGTACACTGCCTTAGTGTAGGATTCAGCAGTCGAACATTCAGCTCCCGTCTGCATGGGTGTCATGAAGTTTGTCACTTCTGACTTGAGTAGCATGAAGTTGGCTTTGGAGAAGTGTTTTACAGAGGTTTCCTTACTGGGGGGGTGGGGGGAAATGTGGATGTCAAGGGTTATTAGTTTATGGTCAGACCTGACCAATGAGGGGGTGACCACTGGTGTGGAGCATCTATCTCCCGTGTTGGTAATGACCAGGTCTAGGATATTGGAGCCCCTGGTGGGACAATGGATTAGTTGATCCAGGGCGTTGGAATTTATGAATTCCAAGAGCCATTGGGAAAAGGTGTTGGTACCAAAGTAGTTTTCCCAGTTAATGGCAGGGTAGTTGAAATCACCCAGTATTACGGTGTTTGGTTGTATTTTAATATTTTCTAGTATGTTTAGAACTGGATCTGTATGTTATAGGTTCATAGGTAGATACTAGGCTATCTGCCCTAGGGCATTTATAAGCCTAGCCAGAGTGTATTTGGCTTCCGCCTCCCTATTAGATTAGGCTACTGTGCCTCTGTAAAGTAGGTCACAGAAGGTACCCTTTTAAGATTAGTTTACTGTGCATCTGTCTAGCAGGGACACAGGAGAGATCCCAGGGGTGAATTTGCGATTTCCCATCCACGTGTCCAGATTTCGCTTGAAGATGGTCAGCGAGGGGCTATGTCTAACATGAATTGGGATTCTATTCCAGAGTGAGGGGAGCCTCTGGGAAATGAATCCGTCCCTCCAGCATGTCCTATTTATTTTTGTGCTGAGGTTTAGGTCCTTGGAGCGTGTAGCTCTAAGGGACTTGGATTTTTTGAGGTGGAGCATGTCCATTAATTCTGGGTTTGACATGGCTTTGTACGTCAGGCATAGATCGCCTCTGAGTAGGCGGTAAGCAACTGAGTAGAGCTGGAGTTTCTTTAGTTGAGCTGCATAGGACATCTGTTTGTAGCCCATGATCCTCTTGGTGAGGAACTTTTGGGGTCTCTCCAGTTGCTGCAGGTGTCGGGTAAGGTACATCCCAAAAGGGGCATTGTATTCAATTATGGGCCTGATGAGTGACGAGTAGAGGGGCACAATGACCTCTCTTGATCTACATGCAAACCCTTTCGTGATAAGGTGGGCTATATAGAAGGTCTTTCTAAACACTTTGGCAACGTGATTATCAAAGGAGAGATTACTATCTACGTTGGTCCCCAAATCTCTAATTACTTCCTCCGTACTTAATGGATTACCACTTATGTGGGCACCTTGTTTTTCCCAAAGGGGATGACTATGCACTTTTTAGCATTTAGCTTGAGGCTGTGGCTCTGGCACCAAGCATCCATCTCTGTGAGACCCTTTTGGAGGATGCTTGTGTCAGCTGGAGATTTGATTATGGCCCCCAGTTTGCAGTCATCGGAGAACTTTGTTAGCCATAATCCCCCCGTGTTAGCCTGAACCCCAGAGAAGTGTATACCAAACAAGAGGTCCCAGAACTGAGCCTTGTGGGATGCCACTTGCAACTGGTTTGGATTCGGACATGGCACCTGCCATTCTGACCATGTGGGTTCTATCTCTGAGCCAGTTTGCAACCCATCTTGTGATATAGGGATTGATATTTAAGCTGGTAAGCTTATTTATGATGCCCGAGTGGGGTATTGTGTCGAAGGCTTTTGCGAGGTCCAGGTAGGCTGTGTGGACTACCTTGCCCTCATCTATGGCTTTGGTAACTGTTTCAAAGAAATCAACTAGGTGTAAGAGACAAGATCTGCCCTTAACAAAGCCGAATTGGGTAGGGTCCAGTGTCTGGAGGCTCCCAATGTCTTTGTTTATGAGTTCCATGATAATACGCTCCATAGCTTTACAGACCAGACTAGTCAGGCTTATGGGGCGATAATTTCCAGGGTCCGTTGTGGCACCACCTTTGTGGAGTGGGACCACTGTAGCTGTACGCCATTCTTTGGGTACATATCCTGTAGTAAAGCTAAGTTTGAACAGTGACAATGTGAGGGTTCAGTTGATCTTGGAGCTCGTGTAAGACACAGCCTGGGACACCGTCCGGTCCCATAGATGCTGTGTTTTTTGCTTTGGAGAGGGCATCTTTCACCTGTGCATCTGTGATGTCAGGGAGGTTACATTCAGTTGGGATAGGCATTTGCTCCTTTGGGGGGGGGGAGAAGTTTGCGCTGAATCTGTCTGCCAGGATGTTGGCTATGTCTGTAGGTTTGGTATATTTTGTACCTTTATGCAACAATTCAGAGCATATCTGGGAGTTTCCGCCCATGTTCCTGACATAACTAAAGAAGGCCTTGTGATTATCTTTAGCGTCTAGGGCAATTTTTCTTTCGAAGCTGGCCTTTGATGATTTTATGAAGGATCGAAGTTTCTTGCTAATACTGATCAGAGATGCCTTCCCTTTTTGGGATTTTGCTCTGTCATATAGTAGCTTCCTCCTTCTGTTGTATAGCTTATTTATGGCCGGGGTCCACCAGACCAGTCTCCTGTTTTTGGAGGAGTGAGTCTTGGTTTTATTTGGGATAGCATGATCCATGCATTCCTGCAGGTGCTCACAGAATGCATTTGTAAAGGATTCTGCGGATTGGGTTGTATTATCCTCTGGCCCAGGGGCTTTGAATGATTCCACCTCAGTCTTGAGAAGTGCAAAGTTGGCTTTTGAGAAATTCTTTACAGTGATTTCCTTTGCTGGGGGTGGGGACGGGATATGGATGTCCAGGGAAATTTGTTTATGGTCTGATCTTACCAATGAATGGTTTACCTCTGGTGTGGAACATAGAGTCCCCATGTTGGTGAAGACCAGGTCCAATATGTTGTTCCCTCTTGTGGGAGTGGTGACCAGTTATTCCATTGCATTAGAGTTTATAAATTCAAGGAACCATTGGGCGAGGGTGTTTGGGCTTGAGTAGTTTTCCCACTCAATGCTTGGGTAGTTGAAGTCACCCAATAACATAGTGTTTGGAGAGACCTTCATATTCACCAGTGTTCTCAGGAATGCCAAGTGGGGTTCCTGTAATAGGGAGGGTGTTCTGTAGCAGGCTACAAACTGAAAGGCAGTTTTGCCCGCTGTTAGTTGCACATGGATGGTTTCCGATGCTTCGTGCAGTGCCACTAACCTGGAGGTGTAGGTATCTTTGATGAATATAGATACTCAACCTCCTTTTGTGCTTCGGTCCGAGTTTTGGGGCCGAAACGCATGGTATGAGTTATAACCTGGTAGTGCTGGGGTGCTCTCAGGAGCCTTGAAACCAGGTTTCTGTTACTGCACAGACATCGATTTTCTCCATACTGAGGAGAGCCTCAAGTGCGTGCATCTTGAAGTTTAGACTTCTGGCACTGAGTAGCATTACCTTTAGTTTTTTTATCCTTGGGTTGTCTATGGAGGTGGGTTTGTCCTTTGAGCCTTGCCTAAAAAAGGCACTATAGGAGTGGCAAGAGCCTTGGCCAGTATACAAAACCCTAAGGGTGACAGGTGCAAGCCGTCCCTAGCGAAGCAACGTGGCTTGTCAAGCATGTCATCCCAGGCTGACAAACACTGGATCCCCTTTGAATGACACCAATACTTTAGCCAATTGTTGAAACTGATCATTTTGTCTTTATACTGTGGCATCATTCTTGGTGAGGGCAAGATGCTACTCAAGGTCAGGGTCATACCAGCCTGGGCTACATGGTCAGAGAGCTCCTCTATGTCTCTCTTCATGTAGTCCAGGGAGGTACGTCTCAGGTCATTCACACCGGCATGGACAATGACAAAGTCATACTTGTAGTTGCTTTGGAGTGACCTGAGTGCTTACAAACTTTGATATCTGTACATGTGTACAACATACAGACCCAGTTATTTTACCATGTTGTAAGGAGTAACACTGTCTTCAAAATGAGGTATTACTTGGCACACTGACATGTTCCCTTGCAAAGTTATTTACCAAAATATGAAAAAAATCATAATTTCCATAACCTAAGTCCAAAACAAACTTTGATATCTGTACAGTGTGTACAACATACAGACCCAGTTCTTTTACCACGTTGTAAGGAGTAACACTCTCTTCAAAATGAGGTATTACTTGGCACACTGACATGTTCCCTTGCAAAGTTATTTACCAAAATATGAAAAAAATTCATAATTCTCATAACCGAAGTCGTAAAAAAATCTGATTTCTGTGTATGTGTACAGCATACAGATAGTTTTTTTGCTATCTTAAAATGAGGTTTTACTCGGTATGTTGACAAGCTCCTGGCAGACTAATGCAACAAAATATGAAAAATATCAGTGGCACTTGAAGGGAGGAATCTGGAGTGTCCCATACCTATACTTGCAATGTGATAACAAGTTTTAGTAATGTGAATAACAGAGGCGGCTGCTGATGGTTTTACCTGACAAGTGGTAATGACTCCGTGGTTTGCTGTAACTGCACATATTGTAAATTAATAATGTGATAATGAATTGCATTTAATTACTGCAAGGCTCTGCATGCTCAGACAAAGCTGATAATTGCTGCACATAACCTGTTGAGCAGACAATCATTACATTGGTGCAGGTGTAATGTAAGACTGAGTCATTACCATCTCTCAGGAAAAGACCAGAGTAATTTAGTAAAAGCTGTATAGCACTTATACATATTACTGAGCCCTTCCTGTCACCTAAATTCTACACATGACTGTCAGCCAGAAATATTGTCCAAAATATATGGTTGGTCCTTGCCAGAATATTTATACAAGTAATAAAATTTAGCTCACTGAGCCATCCACCAATTAGAATCAGACACACAAATGAAGTCAGAAATATCTAAACTATCTGTTTGATCCATGAAAGAAATACTGCAAAAGTAGTGATAACTTTATCTCTCTTAACCATCCCTCTGATTAGAATAAGACACAAGTGACAAAGGTAGAAATATTGCTGCTGCAACTAATGTAAAAACAGTAACAACATATCTCACTAAGCCCTTCCTCTCACCCAGAAATGTTTTGTCATATCATATGTAACTTATCCACCTGACACATAGATCGCCAGAGACCCATCTGCCTGGTATTGCATGACACTGTTGGAAATGGATATTTCAAGATGCTGAAATGTAGCTACCATAATTTTAATATTCAAAACCAAACCACTACCAACATCTCCACCTCCATCTAGAAGTCCAGCATAAAGATACACTATTTCAACCACAACATTATATATATATATATATATATATATATATATATATATATATATATATATATCCCCCCCCCCAACAAATTCATCACCTAGTCCCCTAAAAAAAATTGTTCATTTAAATACCCCCAAAAAAAGTATGCCATCTGCTCGGCACAAGTAATAAAAAAAAAAAAGAAAAAAAGTTACCCTCACTGTTTCTCAGTGCAGGCTCCTTACGTGTGAAAATTATTCTCGTCCAAATACTACCATGATCAAGAATTAAATGCCTTACCTCTGGATCATGTGCAGGTTGTCTGACCCATGCTGAAAAAGTGCATACATCCTTCAAGCTTGCCTATATATCAATGCTAAAAGATTTTTTTTTAAAGTTTGACAACTGAAAACTTGGGCGTATCACTATAACTATGATTCCCCTGATCATCTCTGAATTCAGGCCCTGCCATCTCTGAATTTCAGCTAACATTCAGTAAAACTCTGAAGTATACCATAAGGAAACAAATCTTAACAGCAGCATACAATATAGACAGCTGTATTCAGAGTGGTATTAGCAAGGCAACTATGGTCTCTGGACTAACTCTACCTTATAAACACTGCTCACCCTTATGCACTAATTCCACAGTCATACAACTGCAGGGAAAAGAGAAAAGATTACACACAACAAATTATTACTAATGAGTGCCCAGATCCATTCATTTGTTGGTAAACCTGCATAACTCTCTCTCACTCATGCTATAAACACTGGCTACACCTCACTCATGTAAAAGGTTCCCTGGTTCGATTCTCAGCCGACGTGTTTTCTTGAGGATTTGTATGACCCCCTCCCCCCAGGTCTCAACAACTTTGTCCCACATTCCAAAGACCTACAATGGACACCAGTGTGCAGAGTTGAACTACCGCAGCAAGACTTATCACCCAGAAGTGAAAACCTTTGCTCTAGATTTTAGGTCACTGTTGGGAGCGATACCCTGACCCATGTGCAAAAAACAAGTGCTGTGGATGAATGGATACATATCTGCAGTTTTAAAACTTTTCAAAAGCATGGCAGAAAAACAGATGACACAGTAAATTTTAAACTGAAGAAAAAATACCTTACTTAATGGCATTGCTCATTAGGTAAGGACAGTTCAGGTGATGGAGCACCGTCCATAATTGTCTAAGTAAAATTTCATCAATAAATCAGAGAAAAGCTATGATAGGACTGAGAAATATTTGGCTAGCCTTCATACATGATAGAAGAATACACAATTAACTGGTGCTTGACCTCCCTTTTACAAATCCAGCCTAGGATTTTGTAGTTGAGTGTTGAAGAAAGAGGCTGAATCATTGGATACCTGTTCTGAATCCTTGTCAAGTGTTTTGCGTACACCTTTGCCTCAGTGATAATGATTTTTATTGGCCTGTATATCCCCACTAAATTAAGGTCCTTAATCAGGTTGCATAAAACAAGGAACTTTGACTGCCTCATACAGAAGGGCATCACACCACATGATACAATTTCACAGCGGGACCGCAAAGGATTGATCAAATTATACTGCAAAATTTCCAAAAGTGAAGTTGTCAGCCCATAGGAGACAGGACCTTTACCCATGGAGTTACTTTTATGGCTGTCAAGATTCTCTCCTTATCCAAAGAAACACAAAGCTTTCTTGTCTGCTCACTATTAAACCTTAGGAATGTGAAGTTGTGTGTTTAAAGAGAATCTAATACTCGCATCACATACACAGTCATTTATCCATTCACACACACATACACTCTGCTTTCACTAATGCATTGCTCACTCTGTCTCATACACACACACACATACACATTCTCTTCCGCATCCACACACACATACATTTTGTTTTCACGCACAGACTGTTCATTCGCTCATGCATTGCTCACACTCTCTCATACAGATACATACACAGTCTCTTTTGCATTCGTTCACACACACACACACACACACACACACACACACACACACACACACACACACACACACACACACCTTTTGCTTTCATGCATGCACTCTTCATTCTGTAATGCACTGCTCACTTGTTCTCATACACACACATTCTGTTCTGCATTCGTACACACATACATTCTGCTTCCACGCACACACTGTTCATTTTCTCATGCATTGCTCACTCTAACTCATACACACATATATACACTCTCTTCCGCATTCGTGCACGCACATTCATACTCCTTTCTTGCACGCATTCACTCACACACATGCAGACAGAAGTAGACACACATACACATTTTTCTTTTTAGTCCGGTACCAAAGGAAGCCTAGTGGTTGGGGACTATCTGCGATATTGCCACTACAGCTCAACAGTCCAGATTTCTGTGTTCTTGGCTTGAAACTGCCTAGTGCAGATGATTGAAGTTCACTAAATAATGCCATACATTTGACTTTCCCACTGCGCACTTACTATAGGTGAAGCAATGCAAGCAAGCAGAAAATCAGTTATTGCCGGAACAAAGTGTTTGTGACTTGTTGTGAATGTCGGGAGAGGTTGAGAGGTATAGTCTGTAGGTACGGGAACATCCTTAGCTGCTTCTGCCATTTTTTGCATCACTCTCAGACTTCATACTGTCTCTCTCTCTGACACACACACACACATACACACACACACACACACACACAGTCTGAAATTTCCCATTCAGTCAATCACAGACACAATCTCATCTACACTCACAAACACACATACATTCTGCTTTCAAGCATGCACAAATCTATCTCTCATGCATTGCTCACTCAGTGAGCCTCAAGAATTAGAATCCACACTAAAAAAAAAAACAAAATGCATAACCAAACAGTTTCTCCTGTATTCCAGACTCACAAACCGGCAGGACTCCCTTGAAAAAAATAAACAGACTCAGACACTAATAAAAAATACTACTTACCTGAATTATCAAGAAAAGCACTTCCTGGAACGAGCAGTAAACCGATGACACTCCAGAGAAGAAACCGGTGTTGCTTCTTCAATAGCAATCTGTGCAAGCTGTGCCCAGAATAAATAGAGGGATCTAGTAGCAGGTAAAATCTGCAAATAGTAGAAAGAAAGAAAGAAAGAAAATGCCTGCTGCTAGACCGTCTATTTACTTGGTGAAAAGAAGAGAAACATAGGTCGGGGATGGGGGTGTTATGCAGGTGGTGGCTTAGATTGCAATAATCCAGTTGGCTGCCACCACTTGCTTTATCACACACACTTAGAAAGCCGATTTTCTCAACAAAGGTTAATGTGAACAGTTAGTAAATACACGCTGAATTGTAACTACAGAATTTAAATAATAAGTTCAGTTACAATTTCACCGTGTTGTAAAGTGAGCACAGCAAAAAAAATCACCATTACAGTTTCTCGCGCATGTGGAAGGCACTCTGGTGGTAAGAGCCTGAGATTCCTCTCATCTCATAGCGCACTCGGATATAAGCTATGAGACGGTACTCGGGGGGTAATGAGTTAAATAATTTTATTCTTTAACTTTGGAATTCTTTTAACATGGCTTTCCAAATGGGAGACGGTTGGGGGACAGTTGTCTAAAATCTTACCAAGACAGTAGATGTCCTTCTCTTCACTGTTGCAGTATCTAAAACAGAAGGAATCTGCTGCCCAGGGCAGCCTGACGCTCAGCCATAATGATCTTGCATGCACCATATGTCACATTTATGCTCCCTGCACAGAACGTAGGGCATAAAAGAGATCCAAAACAGAAGGGTGAATAAAAAAGCTCAAGAAACAAAATGAGAAGGCTGAGAAAATCTCTCCAAACCCACATAAAATTGTTTCAGCAAAACCTGTTCTGGCCCTAGAAACCACATCCAATTTATAATGGTTAGTAAAGGTATGAACTGAAGACCAAGTAGCAGCTACAAGGATGGAATTGGTGCCCAGCCCCTTGAAGAAGGCACAAGAAGAGGCAACGGCCCTAGTGGAATGACCTCTAACAGAAGTAGACAAAGATTTGCTGTGAAAAGAATAACAAAAGGAAATGACCTTAGATATCCAGGAGTAGATGGTTTACTTAGAAACAGCCAGACTCAATGTCCTGTGATGAAAGGAAACAAAAAGCTGATCAGAATTATGAATGTCCTTAGTTTTATCCAAATTGTACTGGAGCTGTCTATACAAATCCAAGGTATGCAGGATACTCTCACTAGCAGACTGATATGAAAGGAAAAATGAAGGGAGTTGTACTGACTGATTAAAGGACAACTCATTTACTACCTTGGGCATAAAAGAAGGATTAGTACAAATGGACACCCTGTCCCTGTGAAAAAAACAAAAAAGGAGGAATGGCCATAAGGGCTTGAAGCTCAGAAACCCTCCAATCAGAAATAAGAGCCAGCAGCAAAACGGTCTTCCAAGTATAAAGTTGCAAAGAAGCAGAATCTGCAGGCTCGAAAGGAGCCTAAATCAAAATTTCTAAAACAAAATTAAGGTCCCAAGGAGGAGGAAGAGGTTTCCTTGAAGGCCTAATATGAAGGATGTCTTTAAGAAAATGTTTGACATCCAAATGAGAAGTCAAAGGAGGACTCAAGGGCAGACAAGCAGAAATGGCTGACAAACAGGTCTTCACAGAAGAATAGGCCAGGTCACACTGGAGCAACTCACACAAATGAGATTGGACCAGAGGGACCAAGGGTCCTGGCTATGAGCCTTTCACCAGATGGAAAATCTTTTTCCATTTGAACATACACAATTTCCTGGTAATGGGTTTCCTTGACTCCTGTAAAACCCCAAGCACATCCTCAGAAAAAAAGTGCCTGAAAGTGACTACAGCCCTATCACCCACAGTGTCAGTTGAAGAATGGACAAGTGAGGATGGATGAGAGATCCCTTATCCTGTGTGAAGAGATCTGACCAGTGAGGTAACTTATGGTGATTACCCATGGCCAGATGCATTAACCAGTGCTGTCTTGGTTAAAAGGGAGTCACTAGCAAGATTTTCAGGGAGTCCAGCTGAATCTTCTGCAGGACTCTTGGAAGTAGAGAAGGGGGGGCATAAAGAAATATCCCCTTCTAAGGAAAAAAAAGGGCACATGGCATGGCCCTCTGGAACAGAAGAAAGGAAGCTGCCTGTTCATAGGAGAGGAAAAAAGATCTACCTAAGGAATACTCCACCAATGAACAGTGTCCAGAAACACATCTCTGTGAAGAATCCATTTATTAGCCTGTGTTTCGGAACTGTTCAGAGAGTCTGCCACTTGCTTGTGCTCTGAAGAAATGTATACTGCCTGAAAAGTTAACTGAGAGCCACCTCCCAAGCCTGAAGAGCCATCCTGCAGAGGAGGTAAGATTTCATGCCTCCCTGTTTGATGACATACTACATCACTCTAGTGTTGTCTGTGTACACCTTCAAGGGGACTGGAGAGAACATGGGCTGAAAAGCTTGAAGGGCCAGAATCAAAGCTCTCATCTCCTTGATGTTGATACAGTCTGACTGCTGATGGGGAGACCAGAGACCCTGAACTTCCAGGTAACCAAAAGAAGCCCTCCACCCCATGTCTGGTGCATTGGTGAACAGTTCTTGAGAAGGGAATGGAGTCTGAAAGGGCTGGCCTTAGTTGAGCGCAAACTGTTGAATCCAACTCTTAAATTCCTTCTTTAGACAGGGAAGGACAGGTACTGAAATCCATAGGGTGACAATGCTGCAACCAAACTGGCTTGAAGCACCACTGAAGCTTCCAAATATGCAGTCTGGCAAGATAAAGCATTGGAATATGTAACAGGTGACTGGGAGAAGGGGCCTGAAGCAACAGGTTGTCTAGATAAGGAAAAATCTGAATGCCTTGGAACCTGCAGAAAGCAATAACAGGATCTAGGCATTTTGTGAAAACCCTTGGGGCAGTAGAGAACTTCAAATGAAAGGAAGACACAGAAAAATGTAAAAACTTCCTGAAAAGATGGTAAATAGGGATATGAAAGCATCTTTCATATCCAAGGACACTAGAAAAGTCTGGGGTAACAAAAAAGGAAACTGAGTTTGAAGAGTAAGTGTACAAAAAGACAGGATCTTGAGAAAGGCGTTGTTGAGCCAGAAGAGATCCAGAATAAGTCTCCAAGTGCCCTTCTTTGAGGAACCAGGCACACCCAGGAATAAAAACCCTTTCCTAGTTGGGAAGGGAGGACATGTTGAATGGTTTCTTGGTTCACCGACCCTAGAACCCCCGGGAAATGATGAAGTTGCTCTAAAGGAGGTTGAGCAATCCCTGAAAAAAGAGTGAGAGATTTCCATACCATGAAGTAACCCTGTTGGATGACAGAAAAAACCCAAGAGTCTTAAGTGATGAGATGCTAAATTGCAAGACAAGGGGAAAGTTGAAGGGACAAAGGATCCTGGTCTGAAGGGGGGGGGGGGCAAACTGTCAAAGAGAAACAGGCTTATCAGGTAAAGGAGGCTTCTGGGCCACAAAAATCTGAGAAACCTTAGAAGAGGGGCCCGCCTCCCACCCTTCCTGCCCTTGGAGGCCTGGCATGGTTGTCTGTGAACAAAAACAGATTTAGAAACTAAGGATAGGAGAGACAAAAATATATTTAAGGTCTTGCAAGGCTTTGCCTTTCTCTTGAAGAGACTTAACCATGTCTGTAGCAACAGTCCCAAAAAGATGTTTATTATCCAAAGGAGCATACAACAAATTGGCCTTAATGTCCTCAGGCAGAGACTGAAGATGAAGTCAAGAATAATGCCTTATGACAGACCCAAAAGCTGCAGTCCTAGAAAAGACATCAGCTGCAGCATCATAGCTACACTTAGAGTGGCGAGCCTCTTGAGAAGCAGAACCTAAAAAGATAAGGCAGAAGATTTGCCTTCAAAATCAGAAAGGTCAGAAATAACCTGACAAGCCTGAGCAATCAAGGCCAAAGCATACTGGTTGTGTGGGTCTGGTAATTAGCAGCCCTAAAGGCCAAAGTAGAAGCAAGTGTAAACTTTCTTACCAATCCTCTCCATTGCCCTACTATCCTTATCAGAAGGCAAAAGTTTGGAAGAGGGCAAAAGCCTAGAACATTTGTAAGAAGAGACCGACACCACAGCAGGATCAGCAGAAGGACATTTAAAGAAAAACTGACAATCCTCAGGAACCTTAATGGAACTTCAAAATCATAAGACAAGGGCGTAGGCATCTGTAAATAATAGGACAAAGACCCCTCATCAGACACTGAATCCTCATCACAGGAATCTGGTTCCCTAAGCTGTTTAGAAGGGGTAGAGGTCCAATGAGTTGCAAGTACCGAAACCCCTTGAGGAGGCTTTAGGGCCATCAAGGCAAGCAAGCCAAAAGTAAACTCTTGCCATTCCCTTTGAGAATCCTGAAGATGGACAAAACATGCCTTCAGGTTTTGTCTTTTCTTAGAAGGGACAGAAGCCCTAACAAATACCGGAGGTACTGACTCTTAAGGCTCAATAAGAGAACCTGGAACTTACTCCCTGAAAATAACTGTGGAATCCCTCAAGGACCCTCTGTGATAATCAACCTCAGTTACCCCTCGACATCTGGAGCACACATCCGCAAAGCCTCAGAGGACGTGTGGAAGGACAAATCTATGCCAGCCTCAGATGAGCTCATAGCAGAGGAATCCAGTGTAGACCCTGAACAACCTACAAAGCTCTTACCCACTTCTACAGAGGCATCCAGTGGAGGCTGCACAGCTAAAAAATCCAGCCAAGACTTCTTGGCCTTCTTCTTACCTAGCAGGAGTATCTTAGGGTTAAAGGAATCTGCCATGGTACCCTGGGATAACTGTTTAAGTCACTGTTTTTCAAGATAAATGACCAGGGAAGACAAATGGCTTCTGAGTCTCTTAGGCACAAATACCTTACAGATACTACACTAGGTATGGTCGTGGGAAGCAATCCCCCCCCCCCAAAAAAAAGACACTATGATCCTTATGGGGAATCTGCCTCCCACACTGACATTTTCCCTTCTTGGATGACATGAACTCTAGGTAGCAAAATAAAATAAAAACCAAGAAAGTAAAGAAAAAAAAAAGAAAAAAAGTAAAAACATTTGGGCATTTATCTGGTGATAAGTATTCAGTACAGCAACAAGTCGTTCAGACCAACTAGCAAAAGTACTGTTCGAACTGGAAGCAAAGAAGTTTTGGTTAGTTGTGTCCATACGTCTCTTTCATGCCCTACATTCTGTTCAAGGAGCATAAATATGATGCATGGCACATACAGGACCATTAGGCTTTTATATACTGGTTGAGCATTGGGCTGTCCTGGACAGGATGTCCCTTCTGTTTCGGATACTGTGACAGTGACATAGAAGGACATCTGGTCTGAAATGCCTACAAATTCATGTAAAGTTATACAAATGCTTCACTGTCAGTCTCCTGTCACTGCAACTTGTACAGACCTGTGAAACCCATTTGACACTGTTCCCAAAATGACAGGTAATTACTGGCTTAAGAAAGACTTGGAACTAATTGTTACGCAAAGGATAAGGGATAGGCAGAAAACAGTTTCTAAATGAATGACGTGTCTAGCAGGGTTATCAAAGGTACTGGCAAATGGCTTGTACTTTAATGTGTTTATTTTGGATATTCAATCTTGTCTGTTTGTTTAGATTTTAAAGATTGCTGATGTCTGAAAACTTGGAAGCAATACCAATACCCTTGAGGCAGCAGATAAGTTACAGGATTAGTTATTCAAAATGTACTTATGATAACACTACACTGCCTAAAAATTTAATCTTAAAAATATTTAGCAATGCATCTTGGTTTTCACACTTCTTTCCCAGACTTAAGCTGAGGATTACAGCTGTGCTTCTTTGTACAGTGAGACTGTGAGAATGTGGGGATATAACATTAAGACTGAGGTTACAGTACCTTGCAGTATTTCCCTGTTGCAAGGTACAGCAATCTCAGAACTAATAATATTCTTAAGTAGCAGAGTTATAGGGCCTGCAGCCCCCTCATCGGGGGTAAAGGAGTTGAAGCATCCTCTGCAAAAAAAAATGCTTTAATGATGCTTCAACATTTGCTGTATTTCCCTGGAAATGTTTTATTTTTAAAGTTGCAGAACTTGCAGTTACAAATATTGTACTTCACATGGTAATCCTAATTACAACACAGAGGCAGCTGACAATATTGTGGCGTTCCACTGTCACCCTAAACTGTACACCAGATTTTCTAAAATAAAGCAAGTGCTACTGTGGTATTCACGTAATCAATGCATTAATTCTAGATAACCTTTACTTCTATTGAAACTCCATGAAACTTGTTAACATCTACTACTGAACAGAGCAGACATTATAGGTATACTCAAATAATCCACACAGCCTACATACTGAGCTGTTTAACTAAGGGCATGCTTTCACTAAAATATTTTTCGTTTGTTAACATTTATTTCTAATTTTTATTAATGATACAATTAATCTGAGATATAAGGCTCACACATAAAACTACTATGTTAAAATGTCCCTTTACAGTCCTGCTTTCCTCAATTTACACTGTCTAATAACTGTACTCCACAGAGAAAATATCAATAAAAAAACATGAAACAAATAGGCCTTCTATACAATGCACAACTGGACTATGGAACAGTGAGTAAATTAGATCGGACATGAACTTTTCATCATTTAAATAAACTTTCTTTCTCCCTCCCTAATCTTGGTTTACTTGCTCCTAAACCTATAAATGCATAGAAGAACATATTCTACTTGGGCCACACATTTCTTTCTTTCTTTCTTCTAGGTCTAACAAACTTACTTTACAAGAAACTTCAAATCTGCTTGCTTACCTTAGAGAAAATAAAAGCCAAATATATTATGAAAAGCATTAAATGCTCATGTTAATGACCCACATATATGAAGGTAAGTATTTTCCCAGTAAGTCAGTCCTAAAGGTCCAAAGATGTCCCATTTAAAAGATAACCATTTTAGTTTATTTTATTTATTTTATTTTACATTTGTTGACCGGGCAAGTCTAACTGGATACATGTCCATTTTCAGTAGAGGCCCGGGGAGAAAAGCTCCAAGCATGAACAGTGACAAAGTTTACAATATATAAAAAGACACTTCAAATCACAGTACAGAGGCAACATTGGTCAAAAGAAAAATTATACTAAACACAATAGTAAGTTTGAGCAAGACGCAAAGGAGAGAAGACCCTTTAGTTTATCCTCATACTAAGAAGGAAAGTGTAATGACTAGAATTAGAGGTCTAGGTTAGAGGAGTAGAGAAGGAGGTGAGAGCAGGAAGGGGAAAGAGATATCAGTCTGGGTTTGCACATGGACAAAGCCAGTGAGTTTTAAGATGTTCTTTAAGATGTTTTTTAAATAGAGAAGTAGAGGCAAGGGTTGATATTTCAGAAGGAAGCTGATTCCAGTTTTTACCTGCTGTATTTGAGAAAAGTGAGTCACCAGCTTTGTTGTTAGATTTAATCGAGGAAGCTAGGAGCTTATTAGCAGAGCGTAGTGTAGCCAGATTTTTGTATGGTGTAATCATATTAGTGAGGACAGGGGTGTTGTTGGGGTGGTATAGGATCTTTTGGATGATAAGTGATTGTTGAAAAAGTATATGGTTCTGTAATTCTAGGCATCCCAATTGTTTGAGGTTGAGGCAGTGGTGAGTTTTAAAGGGGGAGCAAGTGATGAATCTTGCTATGCTATTATAACAGGTGGAAAGTTTGGAGAGGTTGTTTTTAGACAGGTTAGTATATATAGCAGAGGCATAGAAAAGGGTAGAAATAAGATGGGTCTGGACAATAGTTTTTCTGGCAGAAGGGGTAAGGAAGGGTTTAATTCTATAGAGGGTACCAAGTTTTTTATTAACAGACTTTATAGTGGAGTTAATGTGGTCATCGTAGTTGAGGCGATTATCAATTGTTACACCTAGTAGGTGGGTTGTGGTATCTGGAGTTATGTTGGTAGCATTGTTAGAGGTTATTGAGAAGAATGGATGAGGTGATTTATGAGTTGGAGTAAAAAGCAGTAATTTAGTTTTTTTGGGATTTAGGAGAAGGCAGTGTTGCATAAACCAATTTTCAACATTATGGAAAACAGTTTGGGTGAGGGACTGGAGAGAGGCTATGTTCTTAGCTGTACAGATTAAAGTAGAGTCATCTGCATATTGAATACAGGTGGCTTGTGGAATGTTTATGTGTAGATCGTTAATAAATAAGGAAAAAAGAAGGGGACCTAGTATAGAGCCTTGGGGTACTCCAATATTTACTGGAAGTAAAGTAGACAGATTGTTATTCCAAAGTACTGCTTGCTGTCTGTTTTCCAGATAAGACCTAAACCATTGTAATGCTTGTGGATTGAGTGAATTGGCTTTCAGTTTGTCTAGAAGTAAATTATGGTTAACCATATCAAAGGCTTTTGATAGGTCAATAAATAGTGCAGAGGAAAAAGAGTTATTGTTACGATTTTTGTTTATAGAGTCGGTGAAGGATAGCAGGGCAGTCGTCATGCTATGGAATGGCCTGAAGCCGTGTTGGCAGTTTGCCAGTAGATTATTTTGTAGAAGGTGGTTAAGTAGTTGTTTGTGAATACATTTTTCCATTATCTTAGCTATTGGGGAGAGTAAGGCAATAGGCTGAAAGTTAGCAAGCTCAATAGATGATCCACCTTTATGAAGAGGGATGATGTGGGATACTTTCCATATGGTAGGGATTTTGCCTTCTGAGATAGTTCTATTAATAAGGATAGAGATGGGATAGTCTATGGCTTTTGCGGCAATTTGTAGGTTTTCAGCTGGGAGACGGTCAGCAGAAGGGGTGCAAGGTTTCAATTTTTGAAGGAGCTTACAGATGAAAGATGTAGGTACAGGTTGTATTTGAAAGGTAGGAGATAAAGTCTTAGAGGTATTTAGAGGGGAAGCAGTAAAAGGAGATAAAGAATTGGCTAGGGTTAGAATGGCTTCTGTGAAGTAGTTATTAAAGGCATCAGGAATCTTTTTGGAGTTATTTTGGTTGAATCCTGCAGGGACAGGAGTAGTAGCGTGGCCTGGCTGAATAAGTTTGTTTATCCCTAATCAAAATTTTTGTGGAGTTTGTTGACTGGTTTGTTGGAGGTGAAGGTAGAAGTCTTTTTTGTCTCTAAGAATATCTTTCTTGGTGGCATTTCTTAACTGTTTAAAGTGGAGGTCGTCTGATGGACATTTGGTGGCTCTCCATTTAGCCCAGATTTTATTTCTGAGGAGCATCTTTTGCCTTGTTTGTTTTGTGAGCCATGGGGCAGATTTGGTTCTTATTCTAGAAGAGCGATAAGGTGCATGGGAATCTAGGATTTGAAGAAATTTGCTATTAAAGTAGGTCACTGCTTCATCAAGTTCAAGATGAGTCATTGGTGACCAGTCACAAGCTTGTAGTTCAATTAGAAAGCTGTCTGGATTAAAGAATTTTTTAGAACGGGAGGTTTTGAAATTATTAGTAGTTGGGATATGGACTTTTTGTCTAATAAAGTAGGTAAGCATAAGGTCACTGATATCGTCAGGATGGGTTCCTGGTGTACAGGTTTCAGGGTGGCTATTAATAAGGATCCAGTCAAGTGTGGTTTCCTTACTGCTAGCTTTGTGGATTCTAGTAGGAGTGGTTATTATTTGTGAAAATCCAAAGAGATTTATGTGATTAGTAGGGTTAGGGGAATGGCATTGTAATTTATGTAGGGCTTGCATGTCTTTCTTAAGCAGTGGCTGTGAGTTAACCTTTCATCAGAGTAACTTGTTTAAAAAACAGCAATTTGTTAAAACTTCTTGTTAAAATAGAACAGATAGAAAAGCAAGCCTTGAAATGTGCTAATACTGACAGTCCTGCAAATTTCAGTATCCTTGTGTCAAAACCAGACTTTATTACAGAACATATGCAGATAGCACGTGAAATCTTCAGTCTTTCAATGCAAAGATAATATAGGTATATATGATGACATAGGTATTGTGTAAAATAATTAATAGTATACATAACATGGCAATTTTTTGTCCGCCTTTCTGCTGCAGATACATTCCTTTTGTATTTCATTATTCGGGTTTATATTAGAAGAACGAAAACCCTAAACTGTGAACGCTCACATGAGTGAAAATGGTGGTGATCGAAGTTGCTATTGTGGGGGGCTGCGCCTGCGCCCCCCCCCCAACTATATATTCCAACTACAAGGTCGCACTACAGTGAGGAAAGGGCAAATATCCCACTCCTCACTGTAACACGACCCCGCAATCCCACTTTTGATTCCCGGCATTTTTGCTCCTGTGAGCGTTCGCGGTTTAGGGTTTTCATTCTTCTAATATAGACCCCATTATTCTGCTATTTAAACTGTGTTGATCCTAAGTACTGTACTGCTGGAAGGTCTTCCTAGCCCAATTTGCTGATATCATTTGCAAAGATACTAGGAAAATATTACTAGATTAATTAGTTCATGGAGTTCATAGATTAGCTCTAGGTTAACTGCCCTTGTGAACCATTTTAAGCCTAGCCAATTATCCCTAGAAAATTCTGGTTTTCTATAACTTTCTGTTTTAATCCAATGATCTAATAAAAAGACCCAAGCCATCTACTGAAACCTCCCTTACACATTAGCAAGCATGTTTAATACTTATTTTACCTAAAGTATTGCTAACTTAATCTTAACCAATACCCAACCATCTTTGTCTTTCCCCCCAAAACTCCACTAACCCCACTCCTACAACCTTTCTTTCTCTGCTCCTGCTGCTACCAACTATTCCTACCTTATTACTAAGTTTCCTATATCCTAAAACCAGCCCCCACTTCACTTTATAAAAAAAAAAAAGAAAAAGAAAATATTACATAAACTCAAACCCTGCTCTACTTTTGCAAACTCCTCCTGAATACTTTAGCTGCAGAAGCTATAGCCTATCCAGTTAGTATTGTTATCAACCAATCTACTCTTCAATCTTATGTTCCTACCATATGAAAAAAGTCCCACATTACTGCCCAGCAAAAAAAGAACAACTTTAATGATATATCAAACTTTCATCCCATTGCCAATTAGTCCCCTCTCTCAAAAATTCTAGAAAAATGCATTCACAAACACTTCTTAACCATCTCTTTTATAGTCAACTGTTAATCTATATATAACAAGGCTTTTGGACAGCCCACACTATTGCAACTATCTTATTATTCTTTATGGATATTGTAAACAAGGCTAAGGTTTCTGACAAACGTGTCTCTTCACTATTCCTAATTTGTCAAAGGCTTTTAATACTGCTTCTCATTCTAAATTCCTATGTCAATTACCCATCCTTGGTCTATCACCTCCCACTCTCCTATGGGTCACTACCTACCTAAGACAACAAGTAAATGGTAAAGCTCCTTTTCTCCATACCTGCCTAGCATCACTGGCATCCCTCAAGGCTCTATTCTTGGTCCTCTCCTCTTTAACATGTTCATCAATAATCTCCACAATATTCCTGTCAAGATTTCCTTACACAATTTTCAGACAATTCCAATATCTCTGCTTATCAGTCTCTCACACCTTCAACACATAACACATGATGCATTTACTGAGACTTGGCTTAGTAATGCCCAGCTTCTATTTAATTTCAAGAAAACCATGTTTATTCTATTTACACCTAGAACTTAAGTTACAAAGTTCATGATCCTTTCCTTGCATAATACAGAAATCAAAATAGTTACTTACACAAAATTAGAGATATGACTATAGATAATAGCTTTAAATTTGATTTTGACTGTAACGATAGGAGGTACTGTCAGCCATGCCAGGAGAAAAGGGCAGTGGATTTGTAACATATGCCAGCATAACTAGCTGGAATTTTGTAAATAATTATATGTCATTTGTATATCAAACTGATTTGTACAGATACTTGTGTTGAAAATGTATTTGTGAAGTTTGCTTGTGTTAGAATGTATCAACAGTGTGCCCTGCTGGAAGAAAAAGAGATGTACATGCATTACTGTAACTGTTTAAATGTATATATTGTAACAGCATATACTGGAAGTGAAGAGGGTGATCTTAATCCACCTGACTTTGCAGAATATTCTTGAAATTAAATTACTTTATGGGTTAAGCCATAAAGACATTATCCCACAGTTTTGAATGGAGACAGAGATGCAATGTCTGTGCTACAGAATAGGTTATAGTTCCTGCAGGAAGAGGGACATGGTTTTATGACTTTCAGCAGCTACATCACATCTAAGCAAAGCTCTATCTGCGTATATTGTAACATATAGGTGCCAAACCTTGGTAGCTTCTATTGATGGAGAATAGTGTGGGAAACAGAGTCAGAGACCAGATGTATGTGATGTCATTCTGTACAGAAAAAAAAAATAATGTTTTAATATTAGAGGAGACTGTCTTAGCAGCATTTTGTACTCTGTCTTGGATCTGACAACAAGGACCACTCACCAATCTTGCCTTGCTCTATTCAGCAAGTAGGAAAAGTAATTATTTTAGTCAATCAAGAAAAGATAGTGAGATTAGCTAAACACTGTTTTTCTATAACTGTGTGAAACCTTCCATCAGTGTATTTTTAATATTCCCTGTGACTGAAACTCTGGTGTTTACTGTAAGTAGATATTTAATATTTTTTGTTCTTTTATTATTTATTATTAAACTTATTTAAACCTTTCATTGTGGCTGGTCCTTTTTAGAAAATATTTAATCTTTGAGAGTATTTGCATATATTTATTTGGTGATAACTCTGGCCATTCCTGAAAGCCAGGATGTTTGGTCAACATTACCATTTGTATTAATATTAACTTCACTCAGTATAATTGGGTACCCTTTTAAGAGCTTTATACTAAACTGGCTGGTGGCAGTGAAACTTTACTATAGTCTGGGCAAAGTAGGTAGACGGCTAATCTGTGCCAGGCTTTTCCAGGCATGTGTGTGTGTGAAAAATAAATCTCAAAGTGTGTGTGTGTGTGTCAGGTACTTGGGGCAGGGACACAAAGCACTGGTTTCAAAGTGGCAATGGGAAGCCTTATTGGGGACCTGGAGAGAGACAGATAGAGACGCCCAGACACCAGGCTGAGTGTGTGCCTGTGTGCTCTTAAGGAAAATTGTGCTTGATGCAGAGGTCTGCATCTGGAAATGCTGAGTGTATCCATTTTTATTCCAAGTGAACATCCCTCTCCAGTGTCAGTGATGAGGATTTGGGCTCCTTGATTACTGGCCCAGCATGGGGACATCACATACTGGTGAGCAGTGGTGTGAATATTGAACTTCCGTAGCCTAGAAGCAGTTGTCACTAAAGGTGTGCATTATCTCAAGGAGCCACAAGGTGAACATTCAGAATTTCATATCTGACCGGTTTTATTCATTTGTTTATTTTTTGTTCGTTTAGTTAGTCAGGGAGGCAGGCAAAGATGTCAGTGGAGGATTATGGCAAGCTGACAAAGAACCAGTAGGCCAAGGTGTGTGAAGCTAAAGGACTGGTCTATGCCAACCTGACTAAAGAGGAACTTATCTCAGCCTTAGTCACAGTTCAGACCTGCACCCAGGAGGATAATTAGTCTAGTGATGGGAATTTGCAACCTTCAGATATAACTTTTTCAGGGGACTTAAAAATCCATCTGGAGTTAAAAGACTTGAACTGGAGGGCACACACTGACAATTAGAATCTGCAGAGAGACTGTGGTGTTTGGAGGCTGAAGAAAATGAGAAGCAGCATCAACGTAAGAGGGAGATGCTGACTTCGGCAGGGTAATGGGGAAGGGAATAACCGAACCCCAGAAGCAATAAAGGTCAATACATTTCTTTCACAATTTACAGACAGTGAACATTTTGATAGTTTTATTTATATATTTGAAAGGGCATATAAACAGTATAATGTTGGCCAAAGTTCTGGGTACGGTTCCTGACCCCCTTACTCCACTGTAAAGCTGTAACTGCTGTTTCTAAACTGTCTGACACTGATTGTCTAAACTATGAAAAAGTCAAGAAATGTTTACTTGAATGTTTTAAGTTAACACCTGAAGCTTACAGAAAAAAGTTTCATGAGCATATACACAAGGCAGATGAAACTAAGTGTGTGTGATTGTATTGCAGGTTTAAGTACTTATTTTCATAGGTGGGTGAGTGGGTGTCATGTCACCACTTTTGAAGGGTTGGTAGACTTTTAGTGAGGGAGCAAGCCCTTAGCAGTTTGGCTGAGGACATGAGAATCTGGTTGGCAAACCGAGAGTGCAACTCTGCAGATGAGCTGGGGAAAAAGGGGTATCTCTACTTGGCAATAAGGGCATCTCTACTTGGCAATAAGGGCATCTCTGCACAGGAAAGGGATACACAGTGCTGCATGTGGATATAAGGGAACTCATGGTGGGCAGCCTAAACCACCCCAACAGAGTCCGCCAGTAACAGGGGAAGCCACTAGTTCAGGTACACAGCCAGGATCAAGGGTTAAATGTTTTAAATGTAACAGTGGAGCCATGTAGCATCCAGATGTCCATGGTGGCAAGTTGGGTAAAAAAACATGGGCGAGCCAGAAAGTGGGAATAATAGTATTCCAATGGAAAGTTGTCTGAAGACAACAAGGGCACCAAACTATCACAAGACATTATATCCTATCTTAGAGGATATAAAACAGGCCACTGCTAAGAGAGACATGGCCTCTAACATAACCATTGTGAAGTCTGCAGTGACTAAAGAAGAGCAGTACTTGCTTGGACAGTCCACTCCAGTCAGAGCTTTAGGAGGGACCCCATTCCAAATGCCTCTGGCCTGGGTTCACCTTGACTGGGAGGGTGGAAAAATAATAAATCAAGTAAGTGTGTTTGAGGGTATCCTGCAGATATCTTGATAGGGAATGATTTTGATAATGCGTGCAGTTACATGCAGTCAGGTTTGCAGACAGGCATGTGGGTCTGGCAGCCCTGGAGAGACCCAGACAGACACCATACCTAAAGTCAGGGCTGGTGCTGTGGCTATTTCAAGGAGGGAACTACCCTGCAGCAGTGAGCCTGAAGGTGAGCCACAGTTGCTGGTAGGTACTGATGTTCCCTTGGGCAGAATGACTGCAAGGGTAGAGGTGAGTAGTATTACCCAGACTGACAGTGAGGCACTGCTGTCAGAGGATATCAGATTTCCTGTGGAAGGGGAGCTGGGAAAAGTCACAAAAGTAGAGCCGAGACAGGCTCAGCTCCCAAAACCTAAACTAAGAGGCTTGAGGGAGGTAGCTATGGAGGCACCTGATTCTCAAGGAAAAGGGGAGTCTATATACTGGAACAAAGAGTTACGGTATAGAGAATGGACCCCTGAGGGAGGGCTAGAGGGTGAGGTAATACAGCAGTTGGTAGTGCCTACAGCCTACCATCTGACACTTCGACATAGCCCATGACATCCCTTTTGCAGGTCATATGGGCATAAAGCATACCAACAGATGCATTATGCAGAACTTTTACTGGCCTAGCATTGCAAGGGATGTAACAGGGTACTGCAGGACCTGTCAGCAGTGCCAAAAAGTAAGCAAGGCAGGAGACAAGATCAAATCTCCTTTGATGCCTTTGCCTGTAACTGAGGAGCCATTTCACTGGGCACTGGGTAGCTATGAATATTGTGGGGCTGCTGAGTACTCCAAGCTCCACAGGGAAGACATATATCCTGGTAGTAGCAGATTATGCTAGTAGATACCCTCAGGCAGTGGCTCTGTCCTCCACCAAGGCAGAAAATGTGGCAAATGCTTTGTTAGAAATTTTCAGCAGGGAAGGTTTCCTGAGAAAAATACTGACTGACAGAGGTGACAATTTTATGTCAGACCTGCTGGCTTGTCTGTGGAAGCACCGTTGTGTGAAGCCCCTAAAGGCCATCCCCTACCATCCCCAGACTAATGGTCTTATGGACAGGTTAAACTCTACACTAAAGACCATGCTATGGCCATTTGCAGACTAGTTTAAGACAAAGTGGGACAAATATATGCCCCATCTGCTGTTTGCTTACAGAGAGATACCTGAGAAATCCACATGTTTTTCAGCCTTTGAGATGCTGTATGGGCATAGGGTGACAGGATTTTTAGATCCGATTCGTAATAAGTGGGAGGGTGAGTGTGAATCCCACAAGGAGTCTGTTGTGGCATATGTCTTAAACCACAGGACAAGGCTCAGGCATCTCATGGGCTTGACCCAGGAGAACCTGAAAGGAACCCAACAGCAGAAAAAGATCTGGTATGACAGGAATGCTCAAGCCAGAGAGTATGTTGTGGGACAGCAGATTATGACTTTCATTCCTGTCAGGCATAATAAGCTGCATGCAGCTTGGGAGGCACCCTTCAAAGTGGTAAAGAAGGTCAGTGATGTTAACTACATGGTAGAACTGCTAGGTAGGTGGCAGAGGCACAAATTGTACCATGTTAACATGATGAAACCTCACCATGATAGGGAGGCCCTGGTGCTGAGTATTTACAGTAGGGGGCAGGAGGAGTTTGAGGGGGTTCTACGGCTACAGTGACCCAGTCAGCAAAATCCCAAGTTACTATGGTGGAGCCTAGTGTTGCAGGCATATGATATGACAGTGCAGCACTATAGTGGTATCAGCAATGCCAAGGCAAATGGAATCTCAAGACAGGATATGGGGTAATGTATTCCCAAACAGGCTCATTCCTCTCAAGCAACATTTTTCAAGAGACACTTGAACAACTAGCTTGAGTCTTCAAAGGGGAGGGGGAGGTATGATGACAGGAGGTACTGCCAGCCATGCCAGAAGAAATAGGACAGTAAATTTGTAACATATGCCAGAACAGCTAGTTGGAATGTTAAAGAGTTATATATCATTTGTACTGCAATCTGCTTTGTACAGATGCTTGGGTTTAAAAATGTAGTTGTAAAGTTGCATGTGTTAGAATATAGCAACAGTGTGCCCTGCTGGAAAGAAAAGAAATGTACATGCACTACTGCAACTGGATTAAATGTATATGTTTCAAAAGAGGATACTGGCAGAGCAGAGATTAATCACAATAGAGCTGCAGCAAACTTTAAACATATCTGAAATTAAATTACTTTATGGGTTAAGCCAAAAAGATGTTATCCCACAGTTTTGAATGGAGCCAGAGATGTAATGTCTGCACTAGAGAATAGGTTGTAGCTCACACAGGAAGAGTGGAATGGTTTTAAGGTTTTATGACTTTCAAAAGATCTGAGCAAAGCTCCATCTGTGTGTATTGTAACACATAGGTGCTAAAATCCTGTCAGCTTCTACTGTTGGTGATAGCATGGGAAATAGAGTCAGATGACCAGATATGTGTGATGTCATTCTGTAAGCCAAACATAATATTTAGATATTAGTAGGAGTTTGCTCTCAGCATTATGCATTTTGTATTAGCTCTGACAACAAGGAATACTCGCCCACATTATCTTGCCTTGCAGTAGTAAGTAACTTAACTAGGGAACAGTAATTCCTTTAAATTAGTCAGTATAAATACTGTTTTTCTATAACTGTGTGAAACTTTCCATGAGTGTTATTTTTCATATTCCCTGCAAATGAAACTCTGGTGTTTACTGTAAACACATATGGTATTTTCATGCTCTTCTATTTTTTATTATTAAATATATTTAAACTTCTCATTGTAGCTGGTCTTTTTAGAAAAAAAATATTTAAGTTTTGAGAATACTTGCATATATTTATTTGGTGATAACTCCGGCCACTCCTGAAACCCTTTCTGTTTGGTCAACATTACCATCTGTATTAATATTAACTTCACTCAGCATGACTGGATACTCTTTTAAGAGCCTTACAGTAGCTGACTTGTGGCAGTGAATCTACCTTATAGTCTGGGCAAAACTGGTAGAGCAGGTAATCTGTGCCAGCCTTTCCCAGGTAGGTGTGTGTGTGTGAAAATTAAATCTCAAAAAGAGTGTGTGTGTGTGTGTGTGTGTGTGTGTGTGTGTGTGTGTGTGTGTGTGTGTGTGTGTGTGTGTCACCTACTTGGGCAGGGACATGAAGCACTGGTTTCACAGAGAGAGTGGTGGAGCACTTGGCGTGGGCGCTTGGCTGAGGACTTAACTCTGAAGCTGTGCCAGTGGGGAGTGTGCCAGTGGGGAGTCTTACTGGGGACCTAGAGGGAGACAGATAGAGAAATACAGACCCCAGGCTGACTGTGCTCCCTCTGTGCTCTTAAGGGAAACTGTGCTTGATGCAGAGAGGTCTGCATCTGAAAACGCTGAATGTACCCATTTGTATTCCAAGTGAACGTCCCTCTCCAGTGTCAGTAATGAAGATTCAGGTTCCTTGATTACTCGCCCAGAGTGGAGACGTCACAAAAGCAAATTTCCCAAATATCACAAACAATAGGAAATCACCCCCATCATTTTAGGCCACTGATCCAAACACTAAAAGATGTGACCCATAACAGGTGTTGTATCAAAATATTTATTTAATATTTTTGCTAATGAGTTCAGCCCATGAGGTCTGGTATGACGCTAGAATCTGTGCAATTTAGACTATAAAGCAATAAAACGCTATTTGAAATGGAGCTAGAAAACTCCATCACCAAATTATGTAAACTAAGAATGGAATTCACCAAAAAATTTGCTTTACCTGTTCAATAGCTCAATGTGCAGCCTGACAGCAAAGAGATATGTCACATTTCAGCATGAGTACTGGCAGATGCAAATGAGTTAACAACTCTTCATCTGCTTAAAACTTCTAATTCCAGCCTCTGAACAAGAGATTATGGAAGTTATTCAAAACTGTCCAAAAGTCTTCATCCTGGGAGATAACTTACAATCTAAAATTTATTTACATTTATGTAGGTCTAAACTACAGAAGCTGATAACTTACAATCCAAAATGTATTTACACTTCTCAGAACAATTTGTCTATTTAACCAAGGAAAGAAACATTAATAAGCAAATCATCTTTAATGTCCTTAGAAGAGATATAGGTTTCCTTCATACCAAAATGCTTGTTGAATATGAATTTATACCAGGCAAACAAATTCAGAATAACATAAAATATCTGCCTTAACTCGCAGTATAAGTTACTTATTAAACTTGTCTCCTGGCAGTCTGCTTGGAAAGCATTTGAAAAGGTTTGCTGGACCTTCCTCAAAGTGTACTGTCAAACTTTACTACCATCACTGACAGTTTATTTACATTAGTTATAGAATCTTTTTACCATATACACTTAATCTTACTGTGTTTGATGCAAAAGGTATGTTATTTTTGTAATTAATTTTGTTGATAAGGACAGCCCCTTGAACATTTTCTTGAAGCTGAAAACCCATAACATGACATCACAAAAGATCAAACTCACGTTGTCTCAATACCTATCTTAGTATATAAGCTACTATTTTTCATGCTAATTAAAGAAGTAGAGTAGTCTTATATTCTAGTACGGCAAGTTGCCAGCTATGTCCCACAGACAATACCCTACACTGGAAATGAACACACAATCCCAGGGATTCAAGAAGCTCGGCGCAAAGACGGTTTTAGCCTTGTGCCGAGCGTCCTCATCACAGATGACGCAGCAGTGTCATATGAATATGTATGAGGGCGTGCCGCTGCACCCTCGATGTGCACAGGAAACGTGTGTGAGTGCAGGGGGCATGTACAAGTGATCTACAGAGGCGTAAACATGCCCCAACACTTGCAAAACCTACTATGCCTACTAGTTGAGCCCGCCCCTAATAGTAATTCAGTGTCCGTGGATACCGAAATATATGCTAAGCATGCATACAAGAGTGTCCACGAACAGTGAAATAAAATCGAAGTAGTAAACACACAAGCACGTAGTGGAATGTAGAGCCCTGTCCCTAGAACTGTCACAATTAGATTCCCTGTTCCCATGTCCCTATTATACATTTGAATTGCAGCAATAGCAAAGGTGTAAGCAAAGCGCAGCGTGTCTGCGCGTCATCACCCTCTGCCGTGCGTAGCTTGCACATCATATTCATTCAAATAGAGAAAAACATGCGGAATCAATGTGTCAATAGTATAGTGTTTAGAGCATCCGCCTATCAAACAGGCAGTCACGGTTCGAGCCAAACAACAGCACATATAATTTTCCATGTGGAATGAATGTCTTTTTGCCGTAAAACCGACATAAGAGTAAAGCATGAGATATTCAACTTAAATATAATTCAAGCAAAATGGCACTGTCATAATGAATAAGGTACTACTAAGCAGGTGTAAACACAAATAAGCAAAAGTAAACACATATAAGTACCAGTAAGCGAGTCTGAGTGCACTTGTGCAGGTCTAAGCAGTGCCCAGCATAGGAAATGTATATAAGTATATACAGACTATATATATATATATATATATATATATATATATATATATATATATATATCTGTGAAGAACGAATGACGTAACAATAAAGCATACAAAAGGAATGAGAAGGGAATCAACAGCAACCCCAGTATTACATAGCGCTGTCAGCGTATGTCATATCCAGCTGGGCAGGAGTGAGCAAAGCACTGCTACTCACACCACAGGCAGGATATTACCAATGGGAGTAACATTGTTGATTTGCTAAGTCTGCTTTACACACACAGGGTAGTCCCTGGTGGGACTACCCAAAAATTGATTAACCATTTGGCCTTCCAATCATTACACAAGCATGGGCAGGTATGTTCAAGGACTAAATGGTGGGAGAGCCTGAGAATACATGGGTTGGGACAACATACGTGTAAGGCCCCTAACACTCTGGAGAGGGCAATTTATGGAGGTGTGTCATGGCTGCGATAACAAGTGGACAATGGATGGTATGCATGTATTTTGAACACGGGTGGGGTTGAGGAACTATGGGTATGAAATTATGGAGACAGGTGTGCCAGGGTTGGATGGGCTGGTTCTAATTGGAGCACCTCGTGGACAGCGAGTTCGTTATAGGTATATATATATATATATATATATATATATATATATATATATATATATATATATACACACATATACATGCAGACATCAATATGTACAAGTACATTCTCTGTAACACATTCATTCCATTTGCAGACATAAATAACATGAATGTGCCCTTACAAACCTCGACAGTAGATACAATAATAGGTTGTGCAGAAGAGGGATGGGACGAAACTGCTAAAATGCAGAAGTATATACAATGTCCGAAGTCAGTGCTGTGTTGTAAATAATCAAATGTGAGGACTTCCCCACACATGGAATCATTCCTGTGCTCTGTCTGCTCCTGCAATGCCAATTACTAAACCGGTCTATTTGCAAAAAAATATGCTGAACACGTACATAATTAGGCTCTCATGTGTAACGTGTGCGTTACCGCATAGTCATACATATTAAATTATTGTAGTGTCATGTTAACGGGAGTAAGGATGTAATGAAGTATAGAGTCTAATCTTGACAAACACATGCGTGTCCCATGTGGGACAACCCAAAAACTGCGAATAGTATTCTTTTGGTCGCTCATGTCACCAATGTTTGTGTACTAAACGTTTGGGAGTTCTGAGGATACGTGGAGTGAGTCAAGCGATGGGATGGGTCTATAGGAGTAGTGAGTGGCCAATGTATAGTGGTGTGGATACACTGTGAATCTGACTGGAGAATGGATGACAGGAGTGTTAGGGAGGCGTTGGGGTGTGTGCTTGGGGAACCAGGAGCCATGGGTATATACGTATATATGCAAATGAAGCAGCACAGCAATAGTGTATTGGTTACAGCAACCCCCTAACGAACAGACATTCCCGTACCGAATCCCACTGTATCACATACCATTTACCATCGGTAATCCGTACATGAACATATTGTGACATCTGTCTGCTGTATAACCTGCAAATTATCAATTAAAAGTTAACTGGAGTGAAGTGTCAGTGTCATAATGAATAAGGCACTAGTAAGCAGGTCAAGCATATATAAACACCAGTAAGCATGTGTAAGTGCGGTCGCGTGGGGTATGTATTGCTTTACAGACACACACACACACATATATATATATATATATATATATATATATATATTATATATATATATATATATATATATATATATATATATATATATATATATATATATATATATATATATATATATATATATATATACACACACACACATATATATATATATGTGTGTGTGTGTGTGTGTGCGTAGATATATACAGCTATGATAGGAAACAGCACACAAGAATGACATATGTTCACAGGCTATGCCAATGGAAGTGAGGCGCCCAAGCAAGAAACATGAAACATGTAGCATGACCTTCCACCCCCCCCAGCCGGACACGGGAAACATACACACAAACAATGTAATGAGTCCACTGCTCCCCAGACCACAGGCAGGATACAACAGGGGGGGTACCCAGTGCACCCGTGAATTCTAATGTTGCAACACAGACTGCAGCGTCCCTTGCGGGACACCCCAAAATTGCCAAGACCAAAAGAAGGTGATAGACCAGCCATTCTGGCTGGGGTGTATACATACTCGGAATACAACGGTCGGAAACCCTTATGACCCATGGGCCGTGACAATTGTATGAAATGGGTCAAGTGCAGTGGAGAGTGGGCAGTGTGTAGTGGCGTGTCCAGAACAGACCAGGACCCAGAGTAAGGATGGGGTGCTGTTGAGGAGGTGCGGGTGGGGGAACTATGGGTAGCTACTTATGGGTCTAGGTGTGCAGTTGTTGGCTGATGTGGGCCCATATGGACAGCCCTAGGGATGTAAGTGAATGTGTTCAATGGGCAGAGGCATCGCCCAATGAGCAGCCACACCCACTACGAGTCCCACTGCAGCAAAGTGTAATCTATATGGCAAGGAACGGAATAACCAGATGTAGACATATATATGTAGAGGTATGTGTGTGTATATCTACCCATAGTGACATAGAGATAAGCCTCTCCCTCTCCGTAGTGCAAATGTATACATACAGAGACAGAATACAGATACATAACCACATATAAATATATACATATGCAGACACCCATAGACCCATATGTTGTGATATATATATATATATATATATATATATACATATAAATATATATAAATATATCAAATATATATAAATATATCTATATCTATATATATATCTATATATATATATATATGTATATACAGCAAAATATAAATATACATGTAGGCATACATATACAGATATATCTGTATATAGTAATGTAAATATATATATATATATATATATATATATATATATATATATATATGTGACTGTAAATATACACATGTATATAGCTAGGATACAATACAGCAGTTATATGTTCACAGGCCATGCATATGGGGGTGAGAGGCCCAATAAATAAATGTGTAACACGTAGCATCAACCCCCCCCCAGCTAGGCCGGTGAGACATACAGACACACAATAAAGGTAAACACACCACTGCTTCCCAGAACACTGGCAGGATACTACCAGTGGGAGAGACCTACCAGGTCTAATCTTGAAACACAGACATTGATGTCCCTTGTGGGGCACCAAAAATTAATGATCGGAGGCAGTCCCGGTAATGACTTATCAAACCAGCCTGTAGATGTATATGGACCAGTAGGTTGTGCAAGCCTGATAACCCATGGGTCAACACAACGTACATGTGTCCCGACACGGGGAGAGTGGGCAGCGTGTAGTGGTGTGACAGTGGAGGATGAGTGCTGTAGAGGAGTGGCAGGTGGGGGAACTATGGTTATGCAATTATGGGCCTAGGCATGCAGGTGTTGGCTGGCGCAGTCATATTAGGACCGCCCCGGGAATGTAATTAATATTCCGAAATGGGCATAGCTGACGCCCATACCTCTCAACCCCTAAGAGCACATCCACTGGACAGGACATAAACCATTGGGGGAACAAATAGGGACCATACCTCTGAACTGTCCCCGATTTCCAGGGACGTCCCAGATTTCAACTCGGTTTCTAACTCTGCCCCACTTAATCCCTCCTAAAACCAGTGACATTTGGAGGAAAGGTGGTGAATTACATGAAATGAAGAACGACAACAATTAAGAGTTATAAACATCATTTACCTCAGACAATGTGTATGAATTCATATGCTCTGGGTCTGTCAATGTGTCAGGTTAATAGCACCAATAATTTAAATGTGTCCCTGATGTTATTATGCCGTGTCCCTGATTCAGTTCGTATATTTCCCCAACTGTATGAGAGGTCTGACAGGGACAGAAAGCACATATTCCACTGACAACCTTTGAAAGATGATAGAATATTAGGTATGCAGTAGCAGGACTCGGCTGAAGGATGTAGGTTCCAAAATCCAATTACTTGTTTGTATTGAAGAGCATCAGTTCCCATGTATTAGCCAGATGGGTGCAGATTGTAAGAGGAACACACCAATAATATGTATCAAACTCTGGACAGGCCGTGGGTTCCGTACAGTCGAACGGCATGCTGTCGTGAAATGGGCAGCCATTCCCGATACTGTAGGCATGTAATCCGATGTAATAGGCATCACAAGGCAATATCGTAGTCCTCATTCCCACGCAGGGGAGTGAGTGTCAGATGCAAACACCAAATGCAGTGCATTTGCAAGTGCGGGAGCAAGCGGGTGTAAGCCTGTTTGGCCGCCAGTATGCGAGTATTACACTGGTAAAGCAACGTAGAGGCTAACTGAGTGTAAGAAACTGTAACCAGAGGTTAGCATTGCTTAGCAGCGCACAAACCCATGCAAACCCACTCACAACTGCTTTAATGTGCCTTAATCACACCGTATCCAATGGCCTTGTTCTGCCCAGCAACAAAATAAATGGCCTCTGCAAGGCTCGAAACCAGGACCCTGCACACACAGCTATTGTGATTTACCACTAAGCCATGGCAGATATGCAGACATCGGACCTTATCACAAACATATCATCCAGCGCAGTCATTCAACAGTATAGGAAATGTATTCCATCATGTAGATGTATGTGTGAGTGTATGTCCAGCATATAGATACATACATATATATGGATATATCAGGAGCATGTGACAACAAAGCATTACAAAGGAATGAAAAGGGAAACACCAGCAACACCTGTATTATGTAGTGGTGTCGTCCTATGTAATATCAAGACTCCCTCAGACAGAAATGTGTCAGTCATACACACAAACATTTGTACATTGGCCATATACATCACTCTGTGCATGTTATTTACATTAACACAACAGTTCCTGTCCAATCATTATGTGAGAACAGTACTCTTGCAAGGTGCTGTGTGCAACACCATCAGCATCATGATAAAGATAAATGGGGTAACCATAGAGGGACTGGTAGTGTTGTGTGTAAAATGGGGTCATCCGCATCACGTGTACCTGGAACATTTAGGAGTCACGTGCATACTAGGATCGTGCGCCTGACAGACATGGGAGAGGACAACTGGAGTATGTTGCTATGCATATTAAAAGGGTTACACGTGTCCAGTGGACACGTGTGTGAAATGGACAGCTATGTATGGGGCAAATGTTTTTCTAGGAACCGACTGGCCTTTTGTTTCCATAGGGTGAGAGTGGGATGTGGAGGAAGGAGAGTAGGTATGCTCGCGGAGGATAGGTAGGGTAGGATGACAGACAAAACAGCA
Organism: Protopterus annectens; assembly: GCF_019279795.1. Lineage (NCBI taxonomy): Eukaryota > Metazoa > Chordata > Ceratodontiformes > Protopteridae > Protopterus > Protopterus annectens. The sequence goes on along the minus strand of NC_056727.1, from coordinate 1,081,416,848 downwards.
TACAGGGTCGGTATATGACACATGTGGGGGGATACACCTCGGATAGGGAGGGGTGTTTGGCATTCAAAAGCCCATGAGCCCCCAGATGGAAACAGTGGGACGGAGATCCCCAGCCATGGGCAGCCACCACTGCACCAAAACAGCTGCAAAGGTGGCAGTGCTGGGGGCTGTCTAGGAGGGGCAGCCTCACCCTGTAAATACGACACTCTGCCCTTGAGCTGACGTATCTGGCCTCAAAACCCCTTACTGAGCCCCCTACTCACCATGTTTGGGACTGTACGACAGCGAACATGTTCCTGTCTGGACATGCACCCAGGGGAGGAGAAGCCCCATCCTCAGTGGCGGTACCAAAAGAATGCGGTACAGAGCAAACAGAGGTGGATGTCCAAGGCTGGGCCCCAGATGTGCTGGTGCCTGGTGCCATGGCCAGCTGAAGTGGGACAGGAGGGTCTGCCGGGACCTCCAAACCCATACAGCCTATGGTGTTGCACTTTAAACACAGATATGGCTTAGTAATAGTCAACAGCATTTAGGATTACTAACAACCGCATGCATAGATATGACCATCAACCCAACACAACAGATGGTATACATTTGCAGAGAGAGCACAACACATAAATATATACTGCATGACATCTGTACAACATGTAGAAAACTTGTGACTGCAGCTATGAACAGTGGCCCATTATTGGGCATGTCACTGAGAACCCCAGACCGTGTCTGTCATACCACTGTTTCATGTGACATATGTCCAGTCAGGGATGCGATGGCAGTAACACATCACTATCACTATGTACTGGCTGCAATCTTCCCACTATGCTCCTGCTGTTCACAAATGTGTGTTCAGTGAGTAACACAGGAAATAAATGGTTCAACAAACTGACCTGTCCACAGATGGCCCTACAGATGGGGGTCCCTCACAAACAGAGCACTGTCTTTTAGATTTTACAACATGCAGAATAGCCATTACCACACACATCTCATTAAACGGGCAGTTGTCTCAATGAAGCATAGCTACACTTACATGCTGTAGTCATGTCTGGCACATCACCCTCCTGTCTTTAGGCTATTTCCCACTGTGTATGTTGTTTGAGGAACATCCAGATATCAGCTGTGATGCCGTTTACCAAACACTAGATCCAGGTACCACTCACAGCAACAAACACCAACATGATGTTCCCAGATATTGTACTGTGTTTTTCATGAGAATGGCTATAGGAACATCATCACAGCTTTTCCACATGCAGTCAGCTAGAGGAGGACTGCAACAGATGCAGAGGCCATCACCCGAACATGACCACCACTTACAATACACAAGCTGTTGCTGAGCAGGTGTACACCTCCACATCCACCAGAGAGTGTGTGGGAGGGACAGACAGAGGCAAAGTACATCAGAGAAGGGCTTGGAGACTAAACCCTAAGCATCGTCTGTCACACACCTACCAGTACAGGGGTTCAAACCTCTGACTGACTAGTCATTACTATTACAAGTGCATGCAGTTACTCCATGTGCCACAAAGTTGACATGTTGGTGTGCTGTAAGAACATATGTGTGTGTTGGTGTGCGACATCTGACAGAGATATAGTAGACATACATTAGGTGTAGTACACATGGCTGCCCACATGAACGGATGTCATTGTCAACACAACCACACTCTCTAATGGACTCACATTGACACTCTTTGCCAGGCCCACAAATACACTCCCAAACCACTTAGTTTGCCACACTGCAGTAATGCACAGGTACTACATGCACCACAGGGGATATCCGGAGGTTCTATGGGCTAGGGCATGTGAACGTGTTTGACATCTGTCAGTATGCCAATGGGAGTTATACTGGGAGTGACTGTGGTTGGGAGCATCATACCCCACATGCAGACACAAGGTGCCAGTACTGACATGCATGTGTGCATTGCTTCATGAGTGTGTAGTGTTTGGCTGTGCAAGATGGCTGTACAATGTTGGGTGAGGAGTAATCCTTGGCATCACGCCACCCGACAATGGTGTGCAGTGTGGTACAGGGGTGTAGTGTCTGCAATGTCTCACACAGATGGGTATTGTATGAACTGACATCCTGGTTACCATTATGTATGGCCATAGCTTTGCAATGCATGCCATGTCTGTGTTTGATAGTCCTTGACATGGATAATGCCTGGGATGTGCATGTCCCACAATAATGTACAGTGTCATGTATAGGTGTACCTGGTTTGGCTGGCACATGTTGTGTACACAGACTGTTATCCTCCGATATGCCAATACTGGCCTGGTGTGGCAGAGCCTGCACCTGCATTGATAGCATGATACAGGTATTCCCTGGTGTCAGTGTGGCATCGGTCCATACAGGGCACATGTGTAAGGCATTGTATGGCCTCTGTGGATCACATTTGATGGCACCACATATGTTGCAGGCATCCAGTGGGGAACAAAGTGAAGGCACATGGTCCACAATTATGTGCCTATTGTACTGCTGTACAGGGTGCCATGCCCTCTGCAGCCCACTGCAATCACAACATTCCTACTATCTGTCATCAATGTGCAGGGTACTAGCAACATAGCGGGATATTCTAGGCAAGTATGTTTATGTATGACACATGGGTTCAGGACGTATTCTGGGTAATAGTAGGGTTGCTTACTTTGTTCACCAGGCCTTTTGCCATATATAGGGGTATGGCTTGCCAACACAGTCCCTTGGCTGACTGAAATATGTACCCCTCGTGAGGTGGACATTGTGACATATAAGATGAACACCATATAGGAAAACTACAAAATCCGCTCCCTAACATTTCCAGTGGTTAGACACTCACAGCCACCTCCACACAGGCTCTGACAGTCAAACACACACACAAACACACACCTGTCATGTCCTGGAATAGAACTGCTACCTAACTAGTGTATCACACTACAGCATTACGCAGTTACAGCACGCACTATGGAGATTACTGGGTTACAGCAGTCTCAGAGGTGTATGTCTAGGTGGGTGACATCAGCAAGATTGCCAAAGATGGTCATGTGAATTGTAAAGAGTGTGCATACTCTAAAAAGCATTGTCCCTGTCTCAGGCAGACACACACACACACACACACACATTCACGCGCACACACACACAGTTGGTTTCTCTTGGAATAAAACCCCTACCTAACTACAGCAATACGCAGTTACAGCAGTCCCAGAGGTGTATTATTAGGTGGGTGACATCAGCAGGATTGCCAAAGAAGGGCATTCCAAGTGTACCGCGGGTTGTACATATCTGTTACCTGCGTGTACCAGCTACTTACTGTCACAAAAACACAATTACACCTGCTTAAAATTGTCTTATGCAGTCCTAATTGACACTATCAACAAGGCGTGCAGGTCTCAAACCCTGGACCATGCACACTGAGGTCATTGGACATACCATTAATCCATCTGAGTTATACACATGTTGCATGGAGTCTATACTGAATATCCTACTACAGGTATTCCACAGTACTGAAAACAAATGTGACAGCCCCTTTGTGTACATATGTACAGTACCCTTGAATGTACTGTACTCTGTGAAACAACAAAGACAAGTCTACATCTGTACAACTGTCATAACTACATATTATATATATATGCACCTATGGAATGTGTACACACACACACACACATATACATATATATATATATATCTATATCTATATATATCTATATATATATATATATGTATATATATATATATATATATATATATATATATATATATATATATATGCGCATATTCACAGACACAGCCATAGCTATATCTATCTATATCTATATACATATATACGTATATACATATATATAATATGGGAACACTACTGAATCTCGAATTGAATTTCAAAAGCTTGAGACCATGTAGCCGAAACCCCACATTACCGAAAGACCAGAAGCGCGAAATTCAAAATCCTGATGTTAAGGGATATTGAGTTAGCGCTTATGGTGTTGCGGTTCAGGTAAGTATGTGTGTGTGTAAGTGTGTTTGTGAGGGAGTGTGTGTAAGTGTGTGTTGTGACTGTGGTTTGTCTGCGTGCATGTGTGTGTGTGTGTGTGTGTGTGTGTGTGTGTGTGTGTGTGTGGGGCTGTAATGTGTGGGTGTGAGTTTGCCTTGTGTGTATGTTTGTGCGATCTTGGAGTTAGAATATTAAAGTAGGGGTGTGTGGGGGGCACAGCCCCCCACATGGGGGGTGCAGGGGGGCGAAGCCCCCATCTTATCTTTAGTGTAGGGTGGTTCGTTTGGTTATGTGGGAGGCTGTGTGTATGTTTGTGTGTGTGCTGTATGTATGTAGTACTTTCGCAATTTTGAATTTCGCAGTTTTAGTACTTTGGTAATGTGGGGTTTTGGGCTTACAGTCTCGGTATTTAGGTCTTCGGGATTGTGTTATTTCGGGATTCAGTGGTGAATCCATATATATATATATATATATATATATATATATATATATATATATATATATACACACACACACACTTCTGAATGCCCTTTGTGACACAGAAGGGTTCCAAAGGAACTGACGTGTACACAAAACAGAGGCATCTCTTGTGTTATAACATTTAAATCATAAGCAGTTCAACAGAGAAGGAATGGTTGTTGGGTATGTGGAGTTTGGGGTGGGGAATGATGGCTAATGTAATCTACCCCGAGGATTGTGGAGTTAGGGTAGGGGAATGATGGGTATGGACCTACACCCCAGCGACCACTTCTGTGTCACTGCTCGACAGTGGCACAGGTAAATAACATACCCAACTGTAGTCGTGCTTGACTGTGTATTCTTTACCATTCCTAACTATGTAATACTTTGTAGACACTGGTCACCACAGATGGCTACCATAGTGTGCTAAAATACATTACACATGTGTATGCCTGACTACAGAGTAGTCACACACACAAACACGCACGCACTTGCCAGTATTGTGCATACACGTCTTGCCTATGTAAAGATAACTAGTACAGTGGTATGCAGTTGGGGTATGTGCCACAGAACACATACAATTACACTTACTGATTCCACGTCTGAGCTTGGTGACATCACAGGACTGGTTACTTGCAGTGGGAAAGGAGGAAGAGAGAGGTATAGCAGTTGACAAGGATAAAGGCCAGTGCAAAAGGAGGTATCTCTTTGGAATGCACCAAAACCCGCTGCCATGACAGGATGCAGACACAAATACACACACACAACCACACTCAGCCTATGCCAACACACGCACTCAGGCATTTGCTGAGACACACACACACTCAGCCATTTGCTGATACACACACTCAGGCATTTGTTGTCTCACACACAAACACACAGTTGCCAGTGGTGGGATCAGAACTCCTGCCTAAGGATCACTATTACAGTACTACACAGTTACAAGATGCACCACAAAGATTACACATCCCAAGGCAGTCAGACTGCCCTTCTACAATTGAGGATAACAATAGGGAGACTGACAGTCATGAAGTACATAGCTGTAGATCTGTGTGTTTAAAGTAGGTGTCCATTACAACCTGTATGCACAAACAAGACACACCATCCGCAGGTAGGCCTGAGAGGTATAGTTGTAGTACAACAGGAACCTGAACTGGAGTATGGCCATCTGCGGAATAGACAACTACTATCACTATACAGGGTTACAGTAGGCATGCTCATACACTTAGTAGCACAGGGCCGTTTGGGATGCACTATGACTACAACTACACAAGGTTATACTGGGCATACACTTAGAAACAAAGGGCTTGTTGGATGCATTGACTCAAATTACACAAGGTGGCAGTGGGTATGCTCATACACTTAGTAGCACAGGGCTGTTTGGGATGCACTCCGATTCTAACCACTGAAGGCAACAGTGTGCATGCTCAAACACTTACATGTACAGAACATGTTGTAATGGACTCCTATTGTAAACACACAGGTTTACAGTTAGGTACATCTTACCTGTCAGTATATATGCACATAATACTGGTTTACTACCTGATACCTGTATGTGGCCTGTAAATGATATATCTGTGTCTGTGCTGTGTGAAACACATGCATACATGTACATGAAGTACTGACATATATATATATGTTACGTATACACATTCATGCATGTGTGGATGTGACAGACAATAGGTTACCTGGGTCGCACAGGCAGATGCTACCTACAGCATGTGTCACACACCTTGCTGCCCTGAAAGGCATACATTGATAGCAGGTTGTGGACAGTGGCATTATACGTGGAACAGTGGCATGTGCAAGCATAATGTGTGAGCCACCTTGTGTAATGGTACTGAGGTGCAGGTGTAAAGATGACCTCTCCCGGCTGTGTTAGTAGTTGTCATTATTAGCAGGACTGCTACCCTAAGTATATCTCACATTGGTCATATACACAAGTTCTGCCACTGCCCGTCACCTTACATAGGGCATTTGTAACCAAGCACATTAATGCCAAGCGCAGTGATGTCATTGTACGGGTGGCAACTGCTAGACCAAATCTAGGAGCCAATGTCCTGCTGTTATTACGAGATTGTCCAGTGTCTGTCATTCCAGGCTGTCATGACAGAATGACTAGCCTTCAACACAGAGCAAATGCATCCATGTTACACGTGTGTGTGGATAATACCTAGGTCACATTTACCCACATAGCCACATTCCAAGGCAAATGTCCTACACACAGAAGTAAAGTACAGTTGTGTACCTACCATAAATGTAGATGTTCGAGTGTATTCACTGTTGCAGTCATTACTCTTGGGTTATCCTGCTGGCAGGCTACTCTCAGTCGGCCAGAATTCCAAAGTCTAGGTCTGGTGTCGGTTGCTGTCACCTCTTCCCTGACGTCAGTGCGCCAGGGGTATAAAAGATGCTGCCGATGCCATTTTACTCAGTTTTTCTTACCCCAGATGTCAGGTGCCCCCAAATTGGTAGGCTGAAAAATATGCCAATAAAAATGCATGCACAAAAATAACATTTCCTTCATCTACAAGCAAACACACCAAATAGGTTGTATAGGATAGAGAAGTGCAGATAAGTCCCAGCAAAGAAAAGGGGGATGGTGGGTGGGTAACCTGGACTGCAACAGTGAATACACTTGAACATCTACATTTATGGTAGGTACACAACTGTACCATGTTCATCGTGTTTCACTGTTGCAGTCATTACTCTTGAGTTGAATCCCAAAGCTGAGGATGGGTGGCTGGGCTAAATAGGATTAGGAGAGGCTATGAGGCCCTGCAGAACTGCAGTGGCAAAGCCTGCTCTGGACTTAGAGTAAAGAGGTAAGTGGTAGTGCTTTGTGAAAGTGTGCACTGAAAGTACAGTTTTGTACCTACCATAAATGTAGATGTTCGAGTGCTACTACAGCTGCAGTCATAACAGATGGGTTCTCCTGCCATCAGGCGGGTCCTCGGTCGGCCGAATTCCAAAGTCTAGGTCCAGCGTCGGTTGTCATCGCTTCTTCCCTAATGTCAGTGCGCCAGGGGTATAAAAGAACCAGCCGACGCCATTTTCTTCAGTTTTTCTTGCCCCAGATGTCAGGTGCCCCCAGAAGGAAGGCAATACATAAATTTGTGTGATAAAGCAATGCATTATAATCAAAATACAGTAGTGCAAGCAAATACATCAAGAATGAATACCCCAATCAGGTTGTATGAGGAGGTGTTTGCCAATAGGCCTGTCTCAAGAGGGGAAGGAGGGAGGGAAACCTGGACTGCAGCTGTATTAGCACTCGAACATCTACATGTATGGTAGGTACAAAACTGTACTATGTTCATCGTGCATACAGCTGCAGTCATAACAGATGGGTAGAATCCCAAAGCTAAGAAAGGGGTGGTAGGCACTAGGTGGAACTAGGAGGAGCCAGAATGCCCTGCAAGACTGCAGTGACAAAGCCCGCTCTAGATTTGGAGTATAATGGAAGGTGGTAGTGCTTGGAGAAGGTATGCACAGAACTCCAAGTGGCTGCTTCCAAAATATCTTTGGTAGGAACTCCTCTGAGAAAAGCTGCAGAGGTAGCCGTGGCCCTTGTGGAGTGAGATCTGATGCCTGTAGGTACAGTTTTGCCATGAAAGGAATAGCAAAAGCGTATTGCCGTGGGCTATCCATTTTGAGATAGTCTGTTTGGAAATTGGCTTCCCTTGAGCTCCTATAGCATAGGACACAAAGAGCTGATCTGATTTCCTGAAAGGCTTTGTTCTGTCCAAATAATAACGCAGTTGTCTGTGGATGTCCAAGGAATGTAGTAATCTCTCCCCTTTGTTTTGAGGATTAGGATAAAAGGTAGGTAAGTGTACAGCCTGATTCAAAGCTACCCTGGATACCACTTTTGGCATAAAGAACGGGTTGGTTCGTAAGGAAACTCTGTCCTGATGGAAGATGATGAAAGGTTGCACAGCTATGAGAGCTTGCAGTTCTGATACCCTACGAGCTGAGGTAATAGCCAGAAGGAAAGCTGTTTACCAGGACAAATATTGCAAATCTGATGAGGCAGCTGGCTCAAAAGGAGACAAGGTCAGTTTTTCTAGTATGAAATTGAGATCCCAAGCAGGTATTGGTTGCTTCCTTGGGGGTTTTAGATTCTTAGCCCCTCTGAGGAACTGTCTTAGGGGGTGAGAGAATAAAGGTGGTTCAGTGTTGTATTCTGCAGAAATGGCTGAGGCATGGATCTTGATGGAGGAGAAAGAAAGTCCACTGCCTAGCAGCTCAGTTAGATACTGTAATATTTGAGGTAAATTCAGTTTTCCAGGATCTTGGCCCTTTTTCTCATTCCAGACACAAAACCGTTTCCATTTTGCGGTGTAAGCTTTTCTGGTAGACGGCCTTCTGGCCTCCAAAATGACATCCTGCACTTCCTTGGAGAGTAGGGTCTGTTGTGATGCTAAGGAATTTTCCATGCGGCTAGATTGAGTGACTGCGAAGAGTTTTGAAGCTGTGCTGAGTCAGAAGAAGAGGCATTAGAGGCAGGGTCCATGGTGGGGAATGCGTCAGGCTCCTCAGGAGTGGGTACCAGTGTTGTCTTGGCCAGTCTGGAGCAATGAGAATCATCTTTGGTCTGTCTGCTCTGGTTTTTAATGGAACTTTGGGCAGCAGAGGTAGAGGTGGGAAGGCATAAACTGTCATTGATGTCCAACTGAAAGAGAGAGCGTCCACTCTCCAGGCCTTTGGATGAAAAATCCTTGAACAGAATTTTGTCAATTGGTGATTTTCGTGGGAGGCAAAGAGATCTATGTCTGGCCTTCCCCATGCTTGAATTATCTCTGTAAAAACTTGAGGATGCAACTTCCATTCGTGTGGATCTGTCATATTTCTGCTTAGGTTGTCTGCCAGCGTGTTTTCCTTGCCTGGCAAGTACTGTGCTTGTAGTTCGATTTGTAAGTCCAGGACCAGGTTCCAAAGTGACATGGCTAGTCTGCATAGAGGGTATGAATGGGTTCCTCCCTGTTTGTTTATGTACCACATTACTGTGGTGTTGTCCGTCCTTATCAATAGTTGACCTGGTTGCAGGAGGTCTTTGAAAGCTATAATAGCATTTATTACTGCTAGCATTTCCTTTTGATTGATGTGTAGGTGCTTTTCTTTTTGGGACCATTTGCGCTGAATGCATCGATCTGTCATGTGCGCCCCCCAGGCGTAGTCCGAGGCGTCTGTTGTGATGACTTGATATGCTTGAGGCTTGCTGAATGGGAGACCTTTGTTTGCTTGGCATGCTTGAGCCCACCACAGAAATTCCTTTTGAAGACATGGAATTAGTGGTATTATTGTTTCCAGGCTGTGGCTGTGTTGACACCATAGGTTTTTCAGGTACCACTGAAGTTTCCTCATATGCAGCTTTGCACATGGGATTAGTAAGATGCAAGATGCCATGAATCCCAGAGCCTGCAGGATTTTCCTTGCAGTCAGCCTGGTGCAATTTGCTAGTGTTCTGAAGTATTGAATTAGTTGCCCCTGCTTCTCTGGCGTGAGGTAGGCCATCTGGGTGTTTGTGTCCAAGTTGGCACCCAAGAAAATTATTTTCCAAGAGGGTATTAGCCTTGATTTCTTTTTGTTGACTGTGTATTGCAGAGAATTCAACAACATTATTACATAAGCCAGATGTTTCAGAAGAATGTGTTTGCTGTCCGCTTGGATCAGGCAGTCGTCCAAATAGGGGTATATTTGTATCCCTTGAAGTCTGCAGTAGGTAATTACTGATGCCAGGCATTTCGTGAATACTCTGGGTGCAGTAGGTAAGCTAAAGGGCAACGCAGAGAATTGATAATGGGTTGAACCTGCAAAAATCTGAGATATCTTCTGCAATTTTGTCTGATTGGGACATGCAGGTATGCCTCCTTGAGGTCCAATGTTACCAGCCAATACTCCTTGCTCAACATGGGAAGAAGCTGCTGTAGAGTGAGCATCTTGAAATTTTGGTACGAGTAGAAATGTGTTTAGGATGGATAGGTCCAAAATAGGTCTCCAATCTTTTCCCTTCCTTGGTACCAGGAATAGTCTGGAATAAAAACCTTGACCTTGTTCGTGTGTTGGTACCTCTTGAATAGCTTTCATGTCTATGAGATCTGAAATTAGTCTTTGTGCCTCTGCCCTTTGATTGGGTGGCAGGTTTGGCATGCCTCTCATTTTTGGAAGGGTGTGAAAATGGAATCTGTAGCCTCTGTTTATAATGTCCAGGATCCATTTGTCTTTTGTGACAATATGCCAATTTTTTGATAATAATGCCAGTTTTCCACCTAATGGTGCTGCCATTCGAGTCTTGCTTGGCATGCAAAGGGGAAAGTCATTGGGCTTGCTTTCTGAATGGTTGCGAGTTTTCCTCACCACCTCTTTGCGTAGGAGCTTGTCACTGCCTGCCTCTAAACGATCCTTGGGATTGCCCTCTGCCCCTCGGATGCCTGTATCTACCTCTTTGGGGTCTGTCCGTGGCTGGAAAGGACCAATTTTTGGAAGGCCAATTTCTACTGAAACGTGGGGATTGTACCTGTAGAAAATCTTTCACTGTTTGCATTGATTTAGCCTTTTCCTCCATTTTCCTTAATACCTCCTCAGCATTAGCACCAAATAATACATCCTTTTGTAGAGGGGCATCTAGTAATTTAGCTTTGACATGATCTGGTAAGGTTTGTTCCTTGAGCCAGGCATGCCTACGTATGACTGATCCTGTAACAGCAGCTCTACATGAGGCCTCTAGCGCATCAAAACCACATTGTAAGGTATGTTTACCCACTTGTTCTGCACTATGCATCAAATCCTGCAACTCCTTCAAGTCTGGTTGTTCAGGTTGTGACATTTTACTTCTCAATTGTGATAACAAAAACTGTTGGTACTTTAGCATATGGAACTGACAGTTTAATGCCCTCATGGTTAAGGTGGCCGAGGTATATACCTTTTCCCCCCACCTTTCTAAGGATCTGGAATCTCTCTCGGAAGGTAATGGATTTTTAGCCGTGGAGGCCTTAATTCCCTTGGGGCCCTGTGAGATAGTTTCTGGGTCAGCAGCATGGCTTTTGTATAGGAATTGGTGTGAGTCAGGAACCCTGTAGTACCTGTCAGACTTGACTGGAGCTGGAGGTAGAGAATCCGGGTTAAGGCAGGCCTCCGAGTACACATCATCAAGTATGTCCAAGACAGGAGGTATAGCTAGAGGCCTGGGATGAGGTAGCAAGAGAAATTCCCTAAGCCTTTTCTTGGAATCTGAATAATCTTGGCCTTCCCAGTGGAAGTGTTCCCTTAAGGTATGGAAAGTTTCCCCAAATGAGTAATCCTCTGGGGGGAGAGAGAGGGAAAGGACTCCTCAGCATCAGAATCTTCAAAAGGGGAGTAAGAATGTTCCTGTTCATCAGAGTGCTCTGAAATAATGGGGGCCTGATCAGAGGAGGGGGATTCTTCTTCCACTCTGGGCCTTTTGTCCGGGGGGGGGGGGTTGAGAACCCCTGATAAGAGTAATCAAATCCTCAGCCATTTTAAGCATCTGTTCTTTAGGCATGGGGCCTGGAGATGGGTCCTGTGTAGCTTGTCTCTTAGACTGCATGGCTGCTTTAGACTTAGTGTAAGCCTTGATGGAGAAAGAAGAGGAAGGTGTGAAGACCCCTTGAGAGGAGGTAGACCTGTCCACATTTTGAGGTTCACCGCCAAGAGTGGCTTCGGTATCTGTAGTCGGGGTGTGGGCCGAGGAGCCTGCGACCTCAGGCACAGGAGACACCGCCAATGTAGTGTCGTCGGCAGTCAGGGGCTGCGTAGGCGCCTCGCTGAGAACCGGACCACGTGGAGTCGGCTTTGGCATGGTGTCGGTAGAGGCCGCGGACCTCGTGTGTCGGTCCTCATTTTTGCGTTTTTTAGACAAAACTGGAGTCGGAGTATTCAACGACATAATATAGTTAAATTTTTTGCCAAAATAATGCTGGGCGAACTCCGCCCGACGCTTAATGGTGCGTTTATTGAATGTAGCACAAAAGCGACAGACCGAGACGTCATGGTCTGGGCCTAAACAAGGAATACAGAGGGAATGAAAATCCTTATGCGGTATTTGCTTCCCACATGAAATACAATTATTAACTTTGTCTGACATCGGTCTGAGGCAAGAAAAGTTTCCCCAACGGGGTACTTAGCTTTTAGATGACTTCGGTTGCAAAATTTTTCGTAATTTCAGGAGCTGGCCGACTGGCACTTGCGAACTGCTTATGCTTCGGGCACCGCGCGGCAAGAAAGACTGAAGAAAATGGCGTCGGCTGGTTCTTTTATACTCCTGGCGCACTGACGTCAGGGAAGAAGCGACGACAACCGATGCCGGACCTAGACTTTGGAATTCGGCCGACCGAAGTCCCGCCTGATGGTAGGAGAACCCATCTGTTATGACTGCAGCTGTATGCACGATGAACATCTCCAAGTTGCAGCCTCTAAGATATCTTTGGTTAGTACTCCTCTGAGGAAGGCTGCTGAAGTGGCTGCTGCTCTGGTGGAATGAGGCCTAATGCACTTAAGCACTGATTTACCATGTTGAAAATAGCAGAAATGGATGCAATGGCCTATCCATTTGGAAATAGTCTATTTTGAGATAGCCTTTCCTTGTGATCCTGCAGCACATGACACTAAAAGTTGCTCAGTCTTTCTGAAAGCTTTAGTTCTGGCCAAGTAGAGTGTAACTGCCTGTGTATGTCCAAAGAATGCAGAATTTTCTCACCCTTGTTCTGTGGATTTGGATAAAAGGTAGGCAAGTGAATGGTTTGGTTGAGGGCCACACTGAACACCACCTTAGGCATAAATGTAGGGTTTGTCCTCAGAGAAACCCTGTCTGGATGAAAAATGATAAAAGGTTCCACAGCCAGGAGTGCTTGTAACTCCGAGACTCGCCTTGCAGAGGTTATTGCTAGGAGCAAGGCTGTTTTCCAGGATAAGAATTTTATATCTGCTGTTGAAACTGGCTCAAAAGGCGGCAGTGTGAGTTTTTCCAAAACATAATTGAGGTCCCAGGCCGGAATTGGTGCTCTCCTTGGAGGCCTAATGTTTTTGGCCCCTCTGAGGTAATGCCTTATTAAAAGGATGAGAAAAGCTAGGTGGTTCAGTATTGTAATGGGCTGAAGTGGCAGAGGCATGAATCTTAATTGATGAGAAAGAAAGGCCTTTGTTCAGCATCTCAGTTAGGTATTGTAAAATCTGAGGTATATTTGGTACACACGTGTCAATGCCTTGTTCCTGGCTCCAAGCACAGAATCTCTTCCAATTTTCTGCATAAGATTTTCTGGTACTGGGCCTCCTGGCCTCCAAGATAACATCCATAACAGCTTTTGAAAGAGGAGTGGTCTGAATGGCTACATTATCCACCATGCTGCCAGATTTAAGGTCCTGAGTTGGCTGTGCAGGATCTGATTGTTTTGTTGGGTCAGCAAGTGAGACGTTTGAGGTAATATACATGCTGGACCTTGAGACAAGCTCTTTAGGATTGGGTACCAGTGCTGGCGTGGCCAGTCTGGGGCAATCAGTATCATTTTTGGCTTCTCTTGTCTGACCTTTAGGAGTACCCTGGGAAGGAGAGGCAGTGGAGGAAAGGCATATACTGTTAGATTTTTCCAGCTGAAGGATAGGGTGTCCACTTTCCATGCTTGCTTGTGATAAATCCTTGTGCAAAATCTCTGCAACTGGCACTTGTGAGGGGAGGCAAATAGATCTATGTCTGGGCATCCCCATTTCCTTATTATCATGCTGAAGACTTGTGGATCCAGTTTCCATTCGTGGGGATCCATGAGGTTTCTGCTTAGTTCGTCTGCCAGAGTATTTGTTTTTCCTGGCCGGAATTGTGCTTGCAGGTGAATTTGAAAAGCCAATGCTGTGTCCCATAAGGTCATTGCTTGCCTGCAGAGGGGGTAGGAATGTGTACCTCCCTGCTAGTTTATGTACCACATGACCGTAGTGTTGTCTGTCTTTATCAGTATCTGTCCTGGATGAAGCAGGTCCTTGAAAGTTGTCAGGGCATTTTGAACAGCTAGCATCTCTTTTTGATTGATGTGAAGATGCATCTGGTTTGCAGGCCATGTGCCCTGAATACATTTTCCTGCCATATGGGCCCCCCAGGCATAATCTGATGCATCCGTTGTCAGTGTCTGTCTGGCTGTGGGTAAACTGAATGGCAGACCCTTGTTGTGGTGACAGGCTTCTGCCCACCATCAAAACTCCTGTTGCAGGCAGGGAATGAGTGCAAGTACTGTCTCCAGGCTGTGGCAATGTTGAGTCCAAACACTTTTTAGATACCATTGTAGTTTCCTCATATGCAGTCTGGCATATGGAATTAGTAGAATGCAGGATGCCATGAAACCCAAGGCCTGCAGAACTTTCCTTGCAGATAAGTGGGTTTTTGTTGCCAATTTCTTGAAGTAAGTAGTCAGTTGCTTTTGTTTGTCTGGCGTGCGATAAGCCATCTGGGCAGTTGTATTTAAGCTTGCACCCAGGAATATTATCTCTTGAGAGGGCACTAGTTTTGATTTCTTTTCATTTACTGTGTACCCTAGGCCAATTAGTAATCTTTTTACAAATGCCAGATGCTTTAGAAGAATGTCCTTGTTCTCTGCTTGAATTAGGCAGTCGTCCAAGTAGGGATATATTTGAATTCCTCTTTGTCTGCAAAACGCAATTACTGGTGCCAGGCATTTTGTGAAGACCCTGGGCGCAGTAGATAAGCCAAAGGGCAGTGCAGAGAATTGGTAATGCATTGAGCCAGCTATGAATCTGAGGTACCTTCTGCAAGATTGTCTGATTGGGACATGCAGGTATGCCTCTTTTAAGTCCAAAGTTACAAGCCAAGCCTTCTTGCCCAGCATGGGCAGTAGCTGTTGTAGAGTCAACATCTTCAATTTTGGAACTTCCAGAAATGTATTTAATATAGACAGGTCCAGTATTGGTCTCCAGGATTTGTCCTTTCTGGGTACTAGGAAAAGTCTGGAGTAAAATCCTTGCCCCTGCTCTTGTGGTGGTACTTGCTAAATGGCCCTCATGTCCATGAGGGCTGTAATTTGTTTTGTGCCTCTGCCCATTGATTGTGTGGCAGGTCTGGCATACCCTTTGACCTTGGTAGAGTGTGAAAATGGAACCTGTAGTCTTGGGACACTATGTTCAGGACCCATTTGTCTTGGGTAACCATTTGCCAATTTGATGAAAAAAGTGCTAGTTTTCCCCCTAAGGGGGCTGCCAAAAGAAAAGTGCTTGGATCTGGCAGAGGAAAGTCACTGGGACTGTTTCCTGTAAGGTTGTGATTTGTCTTCTCCACTTTTGGAGGTAGGCGCACCCCATTGTTTAGGCCTGTAAGAGCCTTGGAGCTGAGATCTGCCTCTGAGATGCCTGTATCTGCCTCTTTGTGGTCTGACACTGGAAAGGACCAATTTTTTGAAGGCCAGTTCCTGCTAAACCTGGGTGGCTGTACCTTTAAGAAATCCTTGACTGTCTGCATGGATTTTGCTTTATCCTCCATTTTTTTCAACACCTCTTCTGCTTTAGTACCAAACAAAGTATCATGCTGTAACGGTGCATCTAATAATTTTGCTATAACATGATCAGGAAGATTCTGTTCCTTTAACCAAGCATGCCTTTTAATAACAGAACCTGTAAGAGCGGCCCTGCAAGAGGCCTCCAGTGAATCATAACAGCATTGCAAAGCATGCTTTCCCATTTGTTCAGCTGCATGCAATAAATCCTGCAATTCCTTGTTCTCTGATCATTCAGTATTTGTCAACAATTTCTGTTTATGCAGTGACATTAAATATTGCTGATATTTAAGCATATGAAACAGGCAATTTAAAGCCCTTACAGCCAAGGTAGCAGAAGTGTAGACTTTTTTCCCCCATCTGTCTAGAGCCCTAGAATCCCTATCAGAGGGGACAGGTTTTTTTGCAGTGGAAGCTTTAACCCCTTTGGGACCCTGGGATATAGTTTCTGGGTCAGCAGCAGGGTTTTTATATAGGAATTTATGAGAATCCTGGACCCTGTAGTACCCATCTGGCTTAGCAGGTGCAGGGGGTAAAGAGTCAGGGGACAGGCCGGACTCTGAAAATACATCATCTATAATGTCTAGAACAGGTGAAACAGCAAGGGGTCTGTGCTGAGGAAGTAGCAGAAAGTCTCTCAGCCTTTTCTGAGATTCAGAATAATCTTGGCTCTCCCAGTGGAAATGCTCCCTCATGGTATGCAGGGTTTCCCCAAAAGAATAATCCTCAGGAGGAGAGGCTGAAGGAATGGATTCTTCAGCATCAGAATCCTCATAGGGAAGCATGGCGTAATCCTGTTCAGAAGAGGAATCAGAGGAAAGAGAAACCTGATCAGAAGAATCATACTCTGTCTCTTGCCTAGGCCTCTTATCAGGAGGGGGATGGGAGCCCCTGATCAAGGTAATTAGGTCTTCGGCTATTTTGAGCATCTGTTTTTTAGGCATTGAAGTCTGAGTAGGAGAATGCTGTACTTGTTTCTTTGTCTTTAGAGCTGCTTTAGTCTTTGTCTTTGAAGCTGAAGATGGCTTAATATATAGTTGTGTAGGTCTGAAGACACCCTCAGAAGCAGATGCCTGCTCAGCAGCTCCGGACCCATCTGAGGGAATGATTTCCGAGTGTCCAATACCTTGAGTATCCAGAGGCCCAGTTGGCTCCACGTGGGAGTTGGAAGTCGCCTGTGGCTCTGAGGTAGCGGGCGCCACGGGCTGCGAAAGCGCCTCACTGAAACTGGCGAGTGGCCTGGTAGAGGCCTCGTCGGTTTTGGACCTCGGATGCCTATCCTTTTCCTTGTCCTTGCGTTTTTTGAAAACTCTGGTCGTCGGCTGTTCCGACGGCATTATATAATCTTCGGCCAAAGTAATGAAATGCAAAATCGAACCAACGCTTAACAGTGCGTTGGTTAAATCTAGCACAAAACTGACAGCTAGCAACGTTGTGATCAGGGCCTAGGCAAGGAATACAGTAAGAGTGAAAATCCTTATGAGATACTTGCTTCCCACAAGAAATACAATTGTTAACTTTTTCTGACATCGGTCTGGAGCAAGAAAAAAGTTTTACCAACGGGGTACTTAGCTTTAATGAAGACTTTGGTTCTGAAATTCGGATATGAAAATCTCAGGAGTCGGCTGACCAGCACTTCTGAACTGTTTCTGCTTCTCGGCACCACGCAGCAAGAAAGACTGAGGAAAATGGCATCAGCTGTATCTCTTATACCCCTGGCGCACTGACATCAGGGAAGAGGCGACAGCAACCGACGCCGGACCTAGACTTTGGGATTCTGGCCGACTGAGGGTAGCCTGCCAGCAGGATAACCCAAGAGTAATGACTGCAACAGTGAAATATGATGAACATCACCCTGACACCTATATGACAATTACACTGGATGCTTATGCTAACCAGTGCTAGATGTGTGGCTTTAGTAATCCATTTGCTCAATGTAGAACCTACAATGGGGAATACCGACATCTGTGCAGTGAGGAACACCTGGCTGAAGGCTCTGTAGTGCACAACTGCACTACCACCATATAACTCAGATCCAGACATGTGGGCCATAACAGTGGTATGGACCATACCAGGTGGTGGTGTATACATATTCATAAAGCTACGCACATGTAAAGACCACTACTACGACATAACGCATCACAGATGACTCAGGTACAGGTGAAGGTGACAAATGCTGCATTCTAGGTTGTATACTCATATACATCCACCACCTTGTTCCCAGACTACCACCACACATCCATATGTAGTATGACATAGTATGGTAGGCCACCAGATAACCATCGATTGGTCAACTGTACCTAGGCCTACATCAAGTGTGCAAAGTACCCATGTACAGACACAGCTGCATAATGTGTTATGCAATGCAATAATACCACTGTTTGTAACCAGCTCAGTTGTACACATACCAGGGACCCTCGGATGTTGGCATTAACACGGTCGAGTGTTGCTGTACACCAGTAAACAACACCCTCATGGTTGGATATGCCCTACCCGTACCTGCCCTGGATATGTACATCCCACACTCATACAACTTAAATTACATTACCATAGCTTTCATTTACTTTTCTACATACAGGTGGCTACAGTCATTACACACATGCACATGGCAGATAGCATGCTAACAGTACATGAGGTTCGATATCTATGTTGACAGAGGTAATATCCCCTCTCTACTGGTCACCCATGTCACCTATCATATTATCAACACCCCATGTGGCTTGTATGTCTTTAGACATGTCCACCTAATGCAATGCCTACAAACATACCCAAATAACAGGACCATAGGACCTACACAAGGCCTGTATCGACAGACTCAGGGAAATTCAGCTCTGCACTGTATGTTCCTGAGTAGCCACAGGTGATATGTTCATGACATGTACAGCCATGTGTAGCCACAGCTCCTACATATACCCCATGTCAACAATTGCAAGCCATGCATGATGTGTGCTGTCTGGACATTAGCCTTAGTACCACAATAGCCAGTACATGCTGGGGTGAGATGTTTACAAGCCACAGACCTCGCACATGCTTGAATGAGTGTACTGCCTAGCTCTAACAGAGCATATTGTTGGCACTCTTCCAGTACACATGAGGTGTGTGTGACAAATATGATGTGCTCACTGTTGACCATTACAGTGCCCTGGCTTCACCATGGCACTGTCAAGTAACAGTTTGTAGGAGCATAACATGGAATAATGCAGTGTGTGTCACGTTGTTATGTGCTGTTGTAATATACGTACACTTGGCTACTCAGTGAAAGTGGTGGTGTCCTACCAGTACATGAATACAACATCCATTATGGTGTAATGCCCGGCTACGTTTCACACATAGCATGGAGAAGGTGTGGAATGTATCCTCTTGACCTGCTAGTGCACGTACTGATGTAGACTGCATATGTGTACATGTATTGCTGTTTGTGTAGATTCCATGTGTGTGCAGTGTCTGATGACTGAAGGTGACTGTTGTCTTAGTACATCATGCTGTTGCAATACAGCCTCAGCATTGCCAACTGTACATGGTGATATGCTCTAAGTACAGTAAGCCGTACATGAGGTATGGACATATGTTTGGAAATGACTACTAAGTGGTGGGCCTTCTTTGCAGATGAATGATTACTGAGGACAGCTCACTGGTGTGTTACAACCAGTCCTACAATATCCTGTGTACCTGCTAAGGTCAGGTTTTGTTAACTGAAGTGGAAGACAGACAATGTAGAATGCTGTAAGGGTGACACCGAAGGCAAACCCCATGACAGTAATACCTCCCCTGTGCATATATCAGCACAGTCGTCAAAGGAAAGAGTCAGTAAGCATTGTACTGGATGTGATAGTGCTGTACTGCTGTAGTACCTATCATGCGATAGGCAGGTGTTTGATTCACAGTACTGGCACATGTGGGTGTGTGTCCATGTATGTCACGTATGGTTGGGAATACATCCCACATGTTACCACTCTCCTGAACACTGTTGTTGACACCAGTACAGAGTGAAGTGTAGAAAGAAAGGCATAGGCAGGTGGTTAAACCTCACACATGTAAAGTGTCTGTATATGTGTGACATAGGTGTATATCTTTATGAATACCAGTGTGTGTGTGTGTGTGTGTGTGTGTGTGTGTGTGTGTGTGTGTGTGTGTGTGTGTGTGTGGCTGTCCGGTTCCTGGAGTGAGGCTGTATTTTACCATAGTGAAATGTTAATGCCCCCTCACCCCATCCACTCAAAGCAGTCTAGCATCCCTGTTGATATCATCAATCGTAGACGGGCATACTAACCGCCTGTTAACATGTACACCCTGGTGGGTGACCTGTTGTTACACAGCCTACTGATGGACCCCCCCTCCCCACATACACTCACTGCACTGTAGTATCCCTGTGGATGTCCTCGATCTTAGGCCATTCCAACTACCTGTACATGTTTAATCTCTGTGGTGCATCTTGTAATTGTATAGTACTATAATGATGACATGCACATAGGCAGGGGTTCACATCTGAACACTTGCAACTGTGTGCGTGTGTCAGAGTGTGTGTTACTGTGTCTGGAATCCCTGAGTGTGTGGGTGTGTCTGTGCTTGCATGCTGTCATGGCAGGGGGTATTACTGCTTCCCAATGAGAAGTCACTATTTCCACTGGCCTTTACCCTTGTCATCCAGCATACCACTCTTTTACCCACTCTGCCCTCCAGGTAACTATACCTGTGATGTCACCCACTATGGATGTGACGGCTCTGAACACAGTAGCTTAAGCTATCATGCTCTTGGATCATTAGAACAGTAAACATAATTGAAACTTGGGAGAATATAACTGTGATGTGGAAGCTACAAAGTGCATGCAGGTATTGTCATAATGACCTGTGGGTAGTCAACATGTACATATGGGACTCCTGCAAACACCAAACTCCCCTGGCACATGCAGCTACAACTGAAAGAGGAAGGCAGAACGTCAAGATCAACATGCTGTTAGTGTTGTTACACATGATAAATACTGTCAAATGTACAAAATGCATTCTAAAACTGCAATACATGGTATGTTTGCTGCCTGTCAACACTACTCAACAATATTAATCTACAATTGTCTACCTAGTATGCTCACCCTGTGCATCAGACCATATGAACATGTCCCTGCACCGATGGTGTGGATGACAGGGATGCGGCACAGGCATCATCATATGCATAGGATGATAATGTTTGCCAGAGGCTTAGGCTGTGCCATTGGATGACATCATGCTTGTGTGTTAGGGCTTGTGATATCATTGGGCGTGTGTGGATGTTATGCGTGTGTGTTGAGGTGCCCTACATTTGTTTCCAATGTGTGTATATGCATGCACACAGGTCTGGCATGTGGCTGGCCTACACAGGGGTAATATTGACAGCTGCAGACTGTAAAAGGCATGTGTCACAGTTCATGGTGTCCGGCCATGGCCACATGACCTGCACCTGTCAGGGGTTGCACTGGCACTACCAGGCAGAGGTCCAGATTGAGTACCGTCTGATACATGTCCACTGGAATCGTGTCCCTGTTGGGACCGTCCAGGACCATGTGCACGTGGCCTGCTGTGTCCTGGTGTGGACTGCAGAGCACCAGCAGCACTGCTGCTGCTACCGCCACTATGGGAGCGGACATGTGCAGTAGCATGTTCATGTAGACCTTCAACAGGTGATGTAGCTGGCCTACGTCCACGTGCCCGACGCCTCACTCCCACCAGATGTTCCAGAACAGACAATCCATGCTCTAGGATTGACATGCCATGGTCAAGGACTCCCACCATGTCACCCAATCGTCTATCCAAAACATCTGCAAGATGATGGTGAGCATTTGCAAGTGCCTGGATATTGTCAGTTAATGAATGGACAGCAGCCCTCTGAAGCATCAGACCATCTCTGTTGTGCCATTCAGCACGTGTCTGTGCCTCCATTACAACCCAAAACATGCGTCTGGTGACTCCAGCTGATGTGCGTGGTCTTGCAGGGGCATGTTGGCCAGTGGTCCTCCTACGAGCAGTGCTGGGCACATGCCTGTGTGGGACATCACCAGTCTGTTGACTAGGATCATGGTGTGCAGGCACACCTTCCATAGTCACCACATTTCCCTGTTCTATACTACCACCCGCCAACTGTCCTTCTTCTATGGCCGGTGGTAATGGAGTATGTGCAGGCAGGGGAACTGTGTGTGATGAGGGGGGAGACAGGTGGAATGGCAACCAATGGCACAGATTCAGCCCCTGACAACCCTGCCTGTGCCTCAATCATACTATCATCACTGCTAGAGTCTGTGGGGACACTAACATCAGGTGGACCACAGGATGGCAAAGCACCTACATCAACACCTGTGAGGGGAAGACAAGAACTGTACATTACAATTTATACCAGACACACAGAGACAGAGACACACACAGACACACACTCTACATGCAGGTGATATGGCAGATGGCATTCAGCTTAGACAATTATAGTTTCAGCGTAGGCAATTATAGTGGTAGTTATCATACATCCCAGAGTTGCATACAACTGCATGCATGTGGTATAGCAGACAGCATGCACCTTACATAATTATAGTGGTGGTTAGCATACATACCTGTACTGCACCATTTGTGTTAGTAGCCTATGCCCCATACCTGCAACACAATGCATGCACGTTGCACTGCACTGCCATGGTGTGTGCAACATACACCACATGTTAACAGACCACCACTGACCTTTGCACATCTGCCACTGATGCTTTGTGTTGGCCACCGCCCCTATGTGTGAGGACATGAGCAGTAGTGTATGTCGACGGCATACTATGTTTGCCTGAGCCCTAGCTTGCATATCTGCCCCAAAACAGTGCATGTCTGTTCAACATTATTCCACCTACCCCTGAGCTGAGTGTAGACATTGTGCATGTGGCTGTACACACGTTTAACATGGCTGTCCCTACTTTGCAATGGTGCCACAGACTAGCATAGGTTTACAGTACACCGGCCTGCTGTGTGGCGTATGACCTTGCCAATCACATGTATGACATGTCTTCTGCTGACGTGTTGAATGACATGCATACATGTGTAACACAATGGTGTCCTTTCCAATCTACAGTATGGTAATGGTGTCCCAATGCAGGGACGTGTTACACTAACATGGGCCTTCAGCTGATGCAATGTTGTCTGTCCACCCTACAAATATGCAGGGCATACTGCACATTGAGCTGATGTGCATAGCCATTGCAGGGTATCATGTGGCTTCACAATTGCTATACAGTGTGAGCTACTGACACAGTTCATAGCCATGACTATGTTCACATACAATACATATCTAATGTGGAATGTGACCCACGTCACCGAGGTGTATACACAATAAACCCTAATGTGGAATGTGTGAGAAAGGTCACAGAAGTATATATGGATGACACCCCTGCACATCTGCAACCATATTACTGATACCTGGCAACTATACCCACACATGGCTAACTTACAAGTACTCTATGTCCCACATGCCATCTGTGTACCTTACACACATGAGGAGCAGGCATGACAGTGATGTCTGACACCAGCAAGGTGAATGTACTGTATCTGTGGCTTGATGTGGATGTATGTGTATGTTGTGCAACACATGTATGTATTTGGATACTGTATAGGTGAATGCTTCCATGTCGTGACACACTCCAGATGTTCAAGACATTTTATGTGGTGGTTTCATGTTATACCTACACAAACTGTGCACAGGCCTGTATGATGTTTAGTGTTTCACATCTGCAATATCACCATTACACAAAGGCCATAGTTGTATTGTGATGAGCCAATGTACAACAGGGTGTACACAATGTACATCACTTCTACTGTGTGTTTTGCTTCATGTCTCTGGCCATCCTCCATGGCCATGTGTACACATGTTCAGTCCAATGGTTGTGATGGCCATCTTATTTCACATGTCAGTGTTATCCCATATGACATACACCCATAGATGTCATATGCTCCACTGAGGACAGGGTTATGCAGACAAAGGGTGGTATGTATGGGATGTGAGACATGTTTTGCAGGATAGTTGAGCAGTGTTGCAGTCAGCCCACTACATGTCATGGACATGTCTGATAGCACTTGACATTGTGTGACATTCATAGCAAGGGTATAATCCACAAGGGTGTATCCTGTGGGCCGAGCATACTCCAGCTCCAACACATTTAGTATGTGTGTACACGTATGCTCACTGTACAGTACTGTCCATATTCCCAACATGTGTAATGCTGATATGTAGTACCTATCCCTACAGTGGAACACACCACCACCATTGTACTCACTGTTGTCCACACATCTGGCAATGACAGTTTGGAAGGTTTAGTGTAGGTGTTTCATATAGTCTTCAATTGTTTCACATAGGTAAACAGTGTGATGCACTGCAGGTCTGACCAGTGTCCATTACCAGGACCACCATACATTATGTGTACATGTGTTATGGCAGATAGCATGAAATTAATATGTTCTGTGCATTTTCAAGCCTGGTAAATAATAATCTCACCTGACAAAGGCTGCTGTCCCTGCAAAACGCCAGAGGTACCTAAACAGGAGTGTCACAGCAGTAAGATCATTATCCACACCTGTGTGGTAGCTACACGGTGCAATGTCTATGTTAGCACATAAGCCAGTACAATACACTATACTATGGAGTATGCACATCTGTGCATACATAGAGTAGCAGACTATAGTATGTGGCATGTGTACATGCATGCCTTGCATATGATGTTACATTATATATTGTACAGTAACACATGTAACTATGTGATATATAGTTGTGTCTTATGTGCAGTAGTGAATTACCAGGCAACTCCAGGCTCGGTGGTTGAGAGACATCCACCTCCACAATACCAGCTAAAGCTTGTGGATGGAGGTCTGCAGGTGTCCCCAGGTTGGCCAGTAGCTCCTCGGTATGTGTGAGTGGGGGCTGGGTGAGTGGCCCCCCACCTGTTGCACCTTGTTCCCTGGCAACTGCATTAGAACGCTGTTTTGCCCGTCTTATCAGGTCAGTGCAGTGCCAGCACACCTGCTGATAGGTGCGATTGTGACCGCCAACATTATTTACCCTCCTGCAGAGTTCCTCCCATAGGGCATCCCGCTGCTGTGCATCCTGTGGCACATGGCTGAAGAGCGTTGTGCAGTTGTCAAGGAGGTATGGGATGAGGACCTCATCCTCCAAGCAGCTGTATGGTGGCAGTCTGCTACATGGCACACCTGGAAGACATAACAATAGAGACAGGTCACAGTAACTCACAGAGAAGTACAGAACTACAGCTGAACATACATGTGTATCACATTTATTAAAATTGCAAATACATCTTTGTAGATCTATATGACACTAACACCACTGACATGTATAAGTCACACACAATTGACACCTACTGGTGATGTGATGTTATCACCATATATGTGTGTGTGTCATGTGATGACATTGCTCATACACCATGTGGATGTTGTCTTGACATGGGCATGTCTCTTTGCCTGTAGTGGTGTCTTTACCTATCAGCACATGCCTGGATGTGTTCACATTAATGCAATCAACCTTAATGTTGTGTATATGCCACATATATATATATATGGTCACACATAGCTGTTAGGGACATGACCTGTGACCCTGCAGACTTGCAAGCATGTATGTGTTTTGCCATATACATCTACATGGCACTGTACAGCTGTGTAGCATCCTGCCATGTATTGCCTGTGTTGCACATTTGTAACACATGAGACAATAGCTAGCCTGATGTTTTTTGCAGGGTTGGATATCAACTATAGCATGTATGGTCATAGTGATCTAGTAGGCTATATGCCCTGGGCCATTTATGAACCTAGGCAGACAGGTTACCTAGCTGTAGGCAACAGACAGGTAAGTTGCAGTGGCCAGTTCAAGCAGTGCCACAGAACTGATACACATTGTTACTGATATATTTGGCATGCAGTCATCACACCATGTCACAGAGAGGGGTGATGTGCAGCTTCGCTAGACAGGGATGGCAAGAGTATGTTAAGTGTATGGGACAGGGATATGTCAGGCATGTTGTGTTCCTTGTACTAGAAAGGTGGATGTCCATGAAGTATGTGTTTATTTGGGATCAAGATGTGTTAAGTGTAGCATGTCCAACACGTCTGGATTGGACGTGGCTTTATTCACGGTAGGATGCATGCTACATAGTGCAGCTAAGGATCGTGAAGGGCAGTGTAGGCCATCTACACATGGGCAATAACCATTAAAGGAAATATGTGATCTATTATGGGTCACATGGGTGTGGAGTATGGCTGAGCAGTTATCTCTACATTCCTGGATGGCACCCTGTCCTGATTAGGGGTGCCACATAAGACTACCTGTCTTTTGTGGTGACATAACTATCAAAGGGAAGTACTGTCCAGCTGCATCCCATACACACAGTTGCCATTATGTTGACCGCTGCCTAGGTGGTAGTTAATGGGTACAGGGTTTGTAACATAGGGGATGACAATGCAATACCTAGCTGTCAGATTGTGGCCATACATAACACACCACACATCTGACACACTAAGGCCCTTCTGTATGTTGAACGCAGCACACGAGTCCACTACCGTTCATAGTAATTTGCAAACATCAATAGGCTGATGCCTTCTGTGTTAGTCTATGTGGTATAGATAACAAAGAGGGGGAGTACCAGGAATGACCCCTGTATTACTGTGGCTGGCACTGGTTTGATGTGCTTGTATTCGTCAGACACTTTCTGTAGTGTGGGTTCTGCCAGTGGTCCAGTTGCCAACCACTCCTGTGACATAGGAATATACACCTAGTTTACTGAGTGTAGCTGGAACACAGCTGATGATGTCCTATGACCTGGCAAGGTCATGATATGCAGTGTGAATCAACCTTACTGTCATCTACATCTGTACCGATTACATCAATTACGTTGACCACGGTTCATGGCCATACAGACCACACTCAGCAGGGTAGCTGTGTACTATGTCCCATTATCAATTGTGTCTCCCCCTTTGTGGGGTGTGATAACTGTTGCTGTGCACCATTCGGTGTGTACACAGCCTGACATGGAGCTATGACTGAACATGATGTGTATGTGGATAGCTGAATGTTCTTACATTTGTGTAGGATACACCCTGGGATGTTGATAGGTCCCATGAAAGCTGTATGTATGGCATTAGAGAGTGCAGCTTGTACCTGCATAGTCGACAGTACAGGGACCCTGTAGTGTACATGGATATATTACTAAGTGTACCTGTTGGGGGTGGGGGGTGGGAGTGGGTTTAGGTTCTCCGAGACCCTATCTGGATGAACGGGTGCTATTTCTGTAGGTGCAGTACTTCCCATGCCATAGTGCTGTGCAGCACGGCAGGTCTTGTTGTTGCCATTATGATTAATGACACAGCTATAGAATGCTCTGTGCTTGGCCTCATAATATGTGGCTGATTGGTTTCACAGTAGCTGTGTGTGGTTTTATATAGTGTATCTGCATCTTGCTGTGGTTGAAAAGGTCTCACCTACTCTCATGTGTGTTCACTTTTGCAACAGTTACTACCTTCTGTGGTACAGTTTAAAGCATGGTACCACCAGTTTGCCTACTTGTTTGTGTTGGGTTGATTCCTGGTTCTGTTTCAATGGTACAATCACTACACATATGTGACTGCGTAGGGTTCATTTCTGTATGATTCAGCATTTGCACATGCATTGTCCATCTGCATGGGTGCCATGGCACTCACCACTCTGCTCTTAGGAAACATAACATTGGCATTGGAGACTAACTATGTGTAGCATACTGTTAGCCCTGTTTGTGCGACTACTGTGATCCAGGTCAGTGGGGTCGATGGAATCCATCATGCATTGAGAGCAGGTGTTGGTACATGAGGAGTCCTCCCAGTTCATAATGGAATAGTTGAGAGTAGCCAATATTATGGTTCTGTCTCAGACCTAATCTTCCCCATTATAGCACATTATGACAGTTGGAAAGTCCATGGCCTTGTGGGTAATCTGTCTCAAGGTGCATTTTGAATTACACTGTGGCACAAAGTTAGTTGCTCAGCATAATGCATCTGATGTTATGCAAGTGCAATTAGTGTGGGGGTGTACATATCCTTCAGGAATATGGACACACCTGCGGCCCATGTGTTCCAATAAAGGATAATGGGCAAAAGATGAGGTATGTGTTATAACATGGTCATGCAGGTGTGCTCTCCGGAGTGCTGAAACATGTCTCAGCCACTGCACAGATATGTTCTCCATGTTAGGGATTGACATATGTGTGTCTGTATAGTGTTTCTGACATGTATCATTGTGTAGCCAGACCCGCAGTTTATTGCTTGGCTGTCCCTGTAACAGCAGTGGACCCTCACCTGAACCATGCATGATGAAGGCACTATAGGGGAAGAAGCATGAGCCCTAGGCTGTATCCAGATTCCCAGGGGTGACAAGTGCAGGCCCTGTCTGGCAAAGCATCAAACCATGTTATCCCAGGATGACATATACTGGATACCCTGCGACATGCACCACTACACTAGACAATTGTGGAATACAATCTTTTTGTCCCTGTACTGCAGTATCATTCTGGCCAATGGCAGAATGCTACCCAGGCCTTGGGACATACCTGCATGGGCTACAAGACCTGAGAGTTCCTACATGTGTTTCCATGCAGTCCGGGCTACTGCATCACAGGTCCTGCACAACAGCATGGAATATGCCAGAGCCATGTGTATAGTTCAAAAGGTGGTCTGAGTGTATGAGTATGTGGCTAATCATGGCAGACAGGCAGCTGACAGTATGTATGCCCTCGTATAGGTCAGTGTGTGTAACAAAGTGCTAGAGTTTTCATTCACAAATGAGTACTGTTGGGCATGTTTCCAGTCATGTGTTCAGAGGTGTGACACAATTATGCAAACTATGTCATACAGTTTGTGTATTTCAGTGTCCGTCTTTCCCTGCTTGGGGGCTCACTTGTTTGGCCAGATACTTAGATGCATCTGTGAATGTGTGTGATCTCTGGTATTGTGTATGGGTGTCCTTACTGTGTTCTGGTAAGGGTATGTGTTGGCTGTGTTGATGAGCTGCATGTGTTAACCTACACCTCATGACTGTCCAGCCCAGTCATGGCTGTAGACTGGGCTGCCTTCCAGCTTACCCCTGTAGCTGCATCCCAGACAATGTGTGGGGCATGGTGTTAGGTGGGTCTGGCAGTGTACATGGCATAGAGATTATATTCCCCCAGGATGGCCACATGCACAAAGATGACATTAGGAAACACCAGTAGCTAACTAGTGGACATGTAGTAGTACCAAGTACTGTATTTAGTTTACGTATTGCCTATGAAGATGTTTTAGACAGTGATGCTCACATGTAAATATTTGTGTTATGGACGTGACAACACTGGCTATTACGGAAATATTGTAGCTAACTTTAGCAGCAATCCTCCTCTGAGGAGCACATCACATCCTGTTAGCTGATTACAGATGATGCAAGTGTCTACAGGTCTGTTTCCTTCTCTGGGTATATACTCACATATCCACCAGGACCATGAGCTCTGTTGGGCACAGACACCCACTCTCCAAACAGAGTCATGTATCAATAGGCTCTGATGCCACTATCAACATGATCAGGATATAATCAGACAGTGTGAGCCATCACCTATGATGCGGCTATTATATATGGGCAGCTGTCTCCTACATCTTACATTCCTACTGCAGATGTTACACTGGAGTTAAAGATGATATGCAACCTGTTTCATAGCCAGTGCTGTGCACTACCTTACATACAGTATGTGCAGGCGGCTGTTAGGTTGGCAATGAGAGGATGGGCTACACAAACCTGATAGTTCAACCAGTGTGTCTGTACTCTCAATATCCACTCTATGTAGGTGTGCACATAGCCATTTGGCCCAGCCCTGTAACAAGGGTCACTACACATTTGCATAACATGTACACATGCACAGCTGTTACTGCATGCAAATGATACTAGAGAGGTGGATATTACATGTGTTATGTGCATGGATAGTTACCTGGCTCTTCCAATTATCTTTGCTATCATGCTGCTAACCTGTCAGATGAATACTAATGCTATGTATCCTGTCATTGAGTATTGTAATTGCCAATAGACATAACTACTGTTTGCATAACATAACAGAATTGCTATGCAGAATAGTATACAGATCTGCCTAGAATACTGTACATTACAGCTATTGGCACGATATCCCACAATGCACACCATATTTGCACGGTAAGTCCACCTTTAATATGTTCATCTTACTTATACACCCATACATATGTTGACTGTTACAATATATCGACATATACTATTCCCTGTTATAGTACATACTTGTTAGACCAATCCCGACACTGACAGTGGCTGGAAGAGAATTGGTGGGTTCCAAGCCATATCATCGCTTGTGGTGTAGGTGGAGTGTGCCGTGTGACCTACAGCAGTACACACATAGAATACTACAAGCATTACTACTGCTCAGCAATACATCGCTACAAAATAGCTATTTCCACTATATGCACTGATTACACTATAATTCTTACAGTACAGATACTACATACACAGACATATTACATGTTACACATACAGTCTTAGTAATCGAAGGTGTTATTAACTAGTGTAATACTTTTCGGTTCGTCTTTCAGTGTTTTGTACTGTCCTACAGGCAGATACAGATGGTTTGAATGTGTGACAAGGCAACCTTTTATAGTTACAGATCAGTAACATGTGCTATCCCGATGGCCAATTGGTGTTCCTAAGTAGCTAATTACATGCACATCAGCTGCGCTGCTACTGCCTTAGCCAATACCATGGCTACAGTGGAGTATAACTGAGTACTCCACTTGGGCGTTGTCCCTTTGCCTTACTTGTGAGGAAGACAGTGTGGACATTTTGTTTGGAATCTATTGCACCAGCTGTATGGAGACAAACAGTAATATATTGTGTGTAATGCCTAGAGGAGTTGGTCTAAATGTGAGTACTGCTGTTATATTTCTGAACATTGCTACTTGTGCAGGGTTTGTCTGTACCTAATACTTCTGCATGTGTGTCAGTCTGGACAGGTTGTTTGACCAGCTCAAGGCTGCATAGCTATGCATATAATGTTAGGGGGGTTACAGTGTGCTTACCAGACATATTTAGTTTGGTGTTACTGTGTATCATAGAAGGAAGGTTGATATATTGTGGGTGCAAGAGACCAGATGGAAGGGAAGTAAGGCCAGGTGTATAGGAGGCGGGTTCAAATTGTTCTATCATGGTCTGGATGGCAGGAGAAATGGGGTAGGGGTTATCTTAAAGGAACAGTACACCAAGAGTGTTTTGGAGGTGAAGAGAGTGTCTGATAGAGTGATGTTTATGAAGCTTGAAATTGATGGTGTAATGATGAATGTTGTTAGTGCATATGCTCCACAAGCTGGGAGTGCGATGGATGAGAAAGAAAAATTTTGGAGTGAGTTGGATGAAGTGGTGAGTGTACCCAAGGGTGAGAGACTAGTGATTGGAGCGGACTTCAATGGGCATATTGGTGAAGTGAACAGAGGGGATGAGGAAGTGATGGTTAGGTATGGTGCTAAGGAGAGGAATGCAGAAGGTCAGATGATTGTGGATTGTGTGAAAAGGATGGACATGGCTGTGGTGAATACATATTTTAAGAAGAGGGAGGAGCACAGGGTGACGTACAAGAGTGGAGGAAGATGCACACAGGTGGATTATATCCTATGTAGGAGGGCCAGTCTGAAGGAGATTGAAGACTGTAAAGTGGTGACAGGGGAAAGTGTAGTTAAGCAGCATAGAATGGTGGGCTGTAGGATGACGTTGGTGATCAAGAAGAGGAGGAGGAGTGTGAAAGCAGTGACAAGGATTCAATGGTGGAAGTTAAAAAAGGGTGATTGTGAGGTGGAGTTCAGGGAAGAGTTAAGACAGGCACTGTGAGGCAGTGAAGAGTTACCGAATAGCTGGGTAACTACAGCAGAGCTAGTAAGGGAGACTGCTAGAAAGGTGCTTGGTGAGACATCTGGACAGAGGAAGGAGGACAAGGAGACCTGGTGGTGGAATGAGGAAGTACAGGAGAGTATACAGAGGAAGAGGCTGGCGAAGATGAAGTGGGATTGTCAAAGAGATGAAGAAAGTAGACACGAGTATAAGGAGATGAGGTGCATGGCAAAGAGAGAGGTGGCGAAGGCTAAGTATAAGGCATATGGAGAGTTGTATGAGAGATTGGACACTGAAGAGGGAGTAAAGGACCTGTACCAATGGGCTAGACAGAGGGACAGAGCTGGGAAAGATGTGCAGCAGGTAAGGGTGATAAAGGATAGTGAGG